>NW_021604684.1:7073073-7117239 GCF_004785775.1 Grammomys surdaster
TTAGTGTTACTCTTAGTGTTAGTGTTATTCTTAGTGTTAGTGTTATTCTTAGTGTTAGTGTTACTCTTAGTGTTAGTGTTATTCTTAGTGTTAGTGTTATTCTTAGTGTTAGTGTTACTCTTAGTGTTAGTTAGTGTTAGTGTTAGTTAGTATTAGTTAGTGTTAGTCTTAGTGTTAGTTCAAATTGTTGGTCCAGGGAGATCAAGAGACTCCTAAAAGAATATAAGTCACTGCCACTGCCTGTAGTTGCTTCCTAAAACTTGACATGATGATAAGACCCTGTTATTTCAGATACAGAACTTAGAAGAGTGATTCACAACCTCCCTAATGCTGTGACTCTTTGATGCAGTTCTTCATGTTGGTGTGACCCCCCCAACATAAAATTATTTTTGTTGCTACCTTGTAACTGTAATTTCCCAACTGTTATGAATTGGAATGCACATATTTGTGTTTTCTGATGGACTTAGGTGACCCCAGTGAAAGGGTTGTTTGAACCCCAAAGGGGTTTCTTCCCACATGTTAAGAACCACTGGCTTAGCAGGATTGAGCTGGAAATGACCTGGAAGCCTTCTCCATGAAGATGAGCTTTCATCCAAAGGTGCTGTACAAGCTGGCAAAGGATACAAGTAATGAAAACTTCTACCCAGCTGGAATGCTGAACCCTGAAATATCTGACTGAACCACAGAAATAACCAGCTTCATAATGCATGTGTAGCTCTCATTCCTCATCAAAGAAGCTTCTTTTTCAGCAGATGGACCAAGATTCACAGTTGATCAAAATTCAGGGACTAAGTGAATATGGGTTGTCCATCCCTAAGTGGGACATCTAGAATGGAAGCCCTCTACCCAAGGCTCAGAGAAAAGAGAGGGCAGAAAGATTCTAAGAGCCAGGGTGCATGGCGCGTGTTTCTTGTAGGAATGATAAGCAAGTTGCCTCTATGAAATCTCAGCAGTACAGTTGCCTAAACAAGACACAATTGCAGAATGACAATACCAGTTGACATGTCAACATGGATGAGGAAAGTTTCATGCAGCTCCATCCATAAATGAAGAACTATAGGCAATCAGTGACTGCTGAAAGAGAGGGGGGAGGGAGGGAGGGAGGAAAAGAGAGAGACAGACACACACAGACACACACACACACACACAGAGAGAGAGAGAGAGAGAGAGAGAGAGAGAGATATTCATTTTGAGGGATGAGCCTCTGATAGGCTATCGAATCCCAACTGGTCAGCAATATCCTATAATAGTTAGGGAATCTTTTTTGAACAGCCCTGACCAATAGCTCAAGAGAGCATTTCTTGTCTGGTATTGGAGTTTTTGTTAGATGGTCTTTGGCTCTTGAAGGGAGAATTGTCAACCCAGATGGGAGATTCTCATTTAAACCGTATATGTATATTTACATATCCACTTATGTGTATTATAGGTATTTTTATGCAGAAAGTTAAAGTATTATTTCTTGTGACATTTTCCAGACATTCTTACTGTTATTTAACTCTTCTCCCTCCTTCGTTAAAATCTTCTCCATCCCTCCATAATCAGAGCCCCAATTCTTCCATTTCTCCCCATAGGATCACCTGTACACCACTACTCCCTTCCCTATTGTTCCCTCATCCCATCAGCAATGGTCCATTTTTTTTTATCTTTCCTGGTTTCTATGGTTATTCCAGGGTATCTGGAGAATTGAGCCAGGAACCTCAGATGAGAGAAACATCAACGTGCATCTTTGATCTTTCCTAGTTCCATCCATTTATTTAGAAATTTCATGATCTCACTTTTCTTTACAGTTGAAGAGCGTTCTATAGTGTATATATACTACATTTTCTTCATCCACTAATCAGTTGAAGGACATTTAGGTTGTTTCCATTTCTTAGCTATTGTGACTAGAACAGCAATGATTATGTCTGAACAAGTATCCATAGAGTATGGTGCAGAGCACCAAGTAGTGCTGCAGCTGGATCATATAGTAGATTTATGTTTAGCTTTTCGAGAACTCTCCACAGTGGACAGACCAGTTTACAACCCCAGCAACAGAGAATGAAGAATCCCTTTCCCCCAGATCCCTTCCAGCATTTCTTGTTGGTTGTTTTTTTGGTCTCTGCCATTCTACCAGGCAAGAGAAAAAATCTCAAAGTTGCTTCAATTTGCATTTCTGTGTTTGCTGGGGGTGAGGAGCATTTTCCAAGATATTTCTTAGCCATTGTTCTTGTTTGTTTGCTTGTTTTTTCTTTTTGTTTGTTTGTTTGTTTTTCTGTTGATGTTGTTGTTTGAGAACTCCGTTCAGAGAGGATCTGAGTTTGATTCCTACAGCCTAAGTAAAAAAAAAAAAAAAACCTCTGGGTTTGGTGGCACACATTTGTAATTCCAGAGCTGAAAAAATAGAAGCAGACAGATTCCTGGCCAGGGAGCCTAGCCTTATCATCTTAACTCAGTGCAAATGAAAATACCCTGCCTGTAAAACAAGACAGATTACACCTGAGACCTAAGACACGACACTTGAAGCTACCCTCTGGCCTCCACACATGTGTTCACTGAAGTCACATGCATCAAACACACACAGACACACAGACACACACAGACACATACACACACACACACACACACACACACAGAAAGAGAGAGAGAGAGAGAGAGAGAGAGAGAGAGAGAGAGAGAGAGAGACACTATGTTGATTTCTAACAGCACTTTGAGCTGTTCCCATGTTTGAACTGACATACATAGCATCACACAGTGCACCCATCACCATCACAGCTGTGAGATTCATCACACTGTTGCTTTCTGTTCTTTGCAAGATGAACGTTCACCATGCAATGATCACCTTTTATTCTCACCGTGAAGGCATGTGTCATGGGGATTGGGTTAGAGAACTGAAAGAATCTAGTTTTTTAGGGTGTAAAAGAACCAGAAGGTTTTATGTTTTTATTTTAAAAACTAACAATACAAGCCCGAATCTCTTGGGTGATGATGAGAAGTGCCTTGCTCCCGTGATGAGCTATGGATTTGACATCTGAGGTCTGACCTACACTCTCTTCTTTTCAAGGGAAACAGCAGTCCGATCAGGTGGGGAGTGGTTATGAAACGCTCTTTTGTCACCTCGTATAATTTGCTTTACCTCTCTAAGCCTCAGTATCTGAATCCTAAAATGACGACATCTAGATTTTGTTTCTCTTGTCAAGAAACCTAAAACAGATAAAGCTGACGATAGAATTCTGAGAGACTTAATCTGCAAATGTTATTTTTGTTGTTAGAAATCAAGATTCTCTAGAAGAACAGAACTTCTAGTATGAATCTATGGATCATCTGACTACATTTATCATCTTTATTAAGGGCTTCCTAGGGATTAGGCTATCTGAATAAAAAGCGATCTAGATGAGATCCATCTAGCACATTAGGATGGTATCTTCTTTAGTCAGTGTCCTAATATCACAGGGTTCTGGCTATTGTTTACTTTCTGTAACCTGCTCTATTGCTAAAGACACACAAGTTACTTATGCCATCAGACAGGGAGAAATTGAACTGGTGTCCAACCAGAAGCTACATCCCTACTGACTAGCATTTACAGGGGTGGAAGGTACAGCATCCTGCAGACTACTAGAGGAAAAATTAACTATCTCTATGTCACCTAGCTACGAACACTGTGACCTACAATAGAGACCTGCCCACAAGATATATTGGTGTAATAGTGGCACATAGTTATGGGAGCAACAAATCACATTTAAAATTGAATTTAAGACTTACTTTATAAGATGGAACCCACTCAGGGCACTATTAAGTGGCCAAGAACCTGAGACTAGATAGATAGATCACAGGCCTGGGGGGAAACCTACTACTATTATTCTGCTTAAGGAACAAAGCAATAAAAAAACTCGTAATGATGTTGCCATAACCACATATCACTGCATCATTCAACCATAATCACACATGTGCGCATGCATGCATGCATGCGTGCGCGCGCGCACACACACACACACACACACACATACACACACACACAGAGAGAGAGTGTCCTTCTAGTACTAGATTGGAATTAACACAGAAAACAATTGAACCATGTACAGAGAGTAAGAAACTTTGGAGCACCCAGCCATAAATGGGATGTCTTTAACAAAGTCCTCCATAAATCTCATGGATCTATCTGTGCAGGAGAGGAGATGGAATGATTGTAAGATCTGGAGGTTGTGGTTGATTCCAAAGAAACTATGTCTTCCAGACATAGCATGACTGATTCACATATGAACTCAAAGACTGGGACAGCACCCAAGACCTGCACAGGTTCAAAACAGACAAAATTCCAGCTTTGAGACACCCTTAACCAAGAAGGTATTTATAATTGGTACCTGCTGGGAAGAAAATGACACTGGGTATATCAACCATACTCCAGGGGAGGCCCCAAGAGTATTTGGCCAACACAAAATGGAGAGAGAGAGAGAGAGAGAGAGAGAGAGAGAGAGAGAGAGAGAGAGAGAGAGAGAGAAGCACTTTTGTCTAATTTATTTTCTTTTTCTGTTTTTTTGGGTTTTGTTGCTATTTGTTTTTCAGGAGAGATAAAGAACATGAAGCAGAGTTGGTAGGATGGTGAAGAGGATCGGGAGGAGCTGGGGGAAGGAAAATATGATCAAAATATATTGTATATACTATGAATTCTAAAAATTTATAAATTCTAAAATTGATAAATTCTATATTTTTAATAAGGTTTTAAAAAAACACTCTCGAATAGAAAAGATGTGAGAAAGATTCTGAGTACGGTACCTCATCTCTCACTCATCTTAAACCTGGGGGCCTGGACAAGTCACTCAAAATTTGAGTGCTGGGTTGACAATCCTGTCTTTCCCAGTGGAATTCATACCCATTTAGCACACTTAGTCACCTACATGCTAACAGCTCTCTCCTGCAGGCAAGTGTGATTGTGGGCTTTCTGTGTTGCTATATTGACTCTACAAAGAGCCCTCCTCAACCCAGGTTGGAAGGGAACTGTGGCTAAGGACCCAGCTTCCTCAAATCTCAGTAGCTCAACTCTGAGGTATATTCTCCACAGCACTTTACATCCTTTAAGGCACTGAGGACCACATTTCCACAGTGGCAACCCCATTACTGAAATAACTCCATTTCTCACTTTCCCACTCTTCCCCCTAAGGACACCTCTTAAGTAAACCACATATACCAAGTTCTTTTCTCACACTAAGTACAGTGCTTTCTGTTGTTTGTTGTGGGGCGGGGTAACTTAAAACATTTTGTTACTTTTACTGTGAGGCATGGGCTCCCATTTCCTAAGATTTTCCTAAAGGAAAAAAAGAAAGAAAATGTTGAAAAGTTTTTCAGTGTCAGACATTGGGAAAGCTGTAAATCTTGCATAAGCACACATCAGAGAACCATCTAGAAAAGTTGCAGAAACAGATAATATTGGGCTTGGATGCACCTGAGAAGCATTGTTATGTTAACAATTTATTTCAGAGAATTCCAGAAACAATCCCTCTGATGATAAACTCAGACTGTCCCTTGGAATGAAAATAGTCAGCCAATAGAATTGTTAAAATCACCACAGTTAATTCCAACACAAACCCCAGACAGAGATCTACTGCCCTGTTTAAGCCTAAGGCATTAGAGTGATGTTATAATGAGCATTGTTTATTGTTTGTTCTGTGAGCCAGGCACTGTGCTGTATCCTTTGAAAATCCCACACCATCTACTGCTGACAGCAGCATGTGAGGCAAGCTTATTTTGTTATCTACATTTCGCACATGGCAAGCCCGTGCTGAGAGAATTTAAGGAGCTTGCCAAGACCCCATAGCTACTTGCTTTGCAGCTGAAATCCAGGCTTGAAAATTCTATCCTTCTGCTTTTCTGAGGAACCATGTGTTCAGCTGATTTCTTAGTTAAATTTGCCAAATGTGCTTCTTCGTGAAGGGTGGATTTTTATCTTATTAATTATAATGTATTTGTAGAAATTATACTTCTGTTTTTCTACTTTCTTAGGACGATCATTACTTTTCTCATTTGTGAGTTCAACTAATTTAGTTTGGGAGGGGGAAATTAAAGACTTTTGTGTTGTTGTCCATTGACTTCTGAGGATCACCTTGGTTCTATACCATGACTGCTTTTGTTGAGTAATACCCGGTTTGTAATTTGCTTGGTTTGTAATTTGCTTGTGTTTTTTTTCATTGCAGATTTCCAACTGTGTCACATGGCTATCAGTGAATCTATCCAACATCATTTCTATTTTTTCTTCATGGAATATGAAAGGTTCTAGAATGTCCATTTGGATTGGAAGAAATGGTACATCTATAGTGTCTACAGAGCTTTAATAAATAGGAAAAACAAATCATTCACGTGATGGCTAATCATGGTTTTTCAACTTTGCTACGATTGGAATCAACCCAAACATTTGGGCATACCTGTCAGGGATTGCTATTATAGTAGGGATCATTTGAGGTGGGAAAACTCACCTTAAACCTGGATCATAAGTCCTGATGGTGGCCTGTATAAAAGGACATGAAAAAAGAAACCTTTGATTTTTGACTACTGACCTCATTGTGACTGCTGAGTTCATCTCCTCTGTTGCTGAGGGACTCCTTGGTATTAGAACCTACTTCTTTCAGATGCCAATGTAGACAGAAGACCAGTCACTCTCTAGGAATCATCTTGGATGCCAACACCAGATTGGGACTATTAAGACATCCAGTCTCATGGACTAAACGACTACCTTTCCATCTGGAGACAGCCATTATTGAACCACAGCCTTTAAGCCACTCTAATTGATCCACTTTTAATATGTAAATAAATATGTGTTCATTCTATCAGTTCTGTCTGTTTCTTTAGATTAGGATACCCCATTAATCATTTATATTAAATAATGGAAAGTGAACCAGGTATTTTAACTCACACTTAGAGCTGTGACAATCAGGAGATTAAGGCAAGAGTTTGAGGATAGCCTGGGCCACATAGTATGGTGTTGTCTCAAGGAGAAATCAATGCAAAACAAATAAAACAAAATAAAATAAAAAATAAAGCAGAAGCATAGAAGGTAGTTAAAAGGGCATTGTCATACTTAAATACCCTTTTCTACTGCCAAGCTCACCACTGATATAGACTATTAAATTTAATCTTCAAATACCTTCTCCAGCATTTATAATCCCTAATTTGGTAATATGATCAAATAAATCTTTTGTTTATATTGCAGATATATTTATACTATCAGAAAATAATTAGCTCTATGTTTTAATAAAAAAATGAAATCAAGAATAATAAGATCTAAAATAATGGTGGCCAAATGACCATACAAAAAGAAAGCTTGATGAGGACACTGGAATGATTGTGGAAAGCTTGAATAGAGTTTCCAAAAGGGAGAGAATCAATGGGAGCCTGTGGGTTGTCAGGGCAAGCAAAATTGTTGCAGTAGAAACCCAACTGCAGCAAAGAGTTCACACTCTAATTTGGGAGAAAATCTAGCTGATGGAACTGGGAGTTTAGGGTTTCAAAGAATAGAGCAGAGAGTAGTTTCACATGGGAAGTAAGAGTCTCAGTTGAGGCTCGGTGAGTATGCTTAGTGGGCTCATTTTTCTTGATGGGCAAAAGGACTAGAAATGAGAGAATGGACTGGTGATGGGGGAAGTCTGGGGGATATTTTGGAGAGAGGATCAGTGGCATCTGGAGATGGGTTAGATCTGGGAGTTGAGAAGAGGAAGGGCTCAGAGACTCCTGGATTCCTGTTTATAGGGGAATGAGAGGTGGTACTGATACTCAAGGGTCAGAAGAGTGGGTCTAAAGAAAGGACCACAGTGTGAGTCTACATATGTTTCAGAGGATGTATAAGAGGAGAGGTGTGACGAGTTTAGGCTGAATAAGACAGATAGTAGATGGATTTCAGAGAAATCTACAGAAATCAGAAAGAATTTCAAAGAAGCGTGGGAATGGGTATGGGGGTTATTGTATGACATGAGGGTGGGAGGAGTTGTCAAATGTGTCAAATGATGTAGAAAAATGTGGGTAGGGTGGTTAGATAAAGCACTTGAGATATGACCTTAAGGAATTCTGTTTCAATTAGTGTGACGGTGACAGACAGTCACGATGACTGAGCAGAGCATGAAGCTTTAGGGCAGACAGGGCAACAAAGCTGAGGAGGCAATGGCCCAAAGGACATGAGCAATGTCACTTTACCCAGCCACCCTTCCCTTTAATTCATCGGAAATCTTTAAACAAAGATCTAAGAAGGGGAAGTGGCCTTGGGGAGGGAGGGGCTTTGAGGAGGTTTGTCTGCCAGGTGCCACAAAACTAAGATTCTGTGCTTCAGGCTTTCAGGATGGGCCTCACTGAGATGGTGACAGGGAAAGGTGGGAATTTGGCCATCAAGAGCGGGGCTTAGAAAAGAAATGTGAATCTTCATTAAAATCACTAGGACTGATGAAAATAGGTTATGGCCATAGAGGAGGTGACAGAGGAACAGAGTCAATCTAACTATGGACAAAGGGCTTTTGAGTGCTGGGGTAGGCTTATTAAAAACTGGTAGGTTCAGGGCCATTGTTCCTTTGGGGGAACACAAGAGGGCTCTCCTCAAGGGCTGACAACAGGTGGAGATTTCAGGGATTTCCATGGTGACCATAAGCAGCTATTCATGCCTCCATAAATTTGCCTCATGAAGATTTGCTTGGACAGCCCTTCTGCCTCATTATGATCAGGACAAAGACAAGCTTCTCATTTTTGATAGGCCTAAAAGTTCAAACTCTTTTCTTCCAGGGCAAAGTCAGCACAAGACTAAAACATCATTAGCTGTCCTTCAGCTCTGAGAGGGATTCCTACAGGACTCAACATTTATAGCTCAGGAAGCACAGAGCTTCCCCAGAGGAAAGAAGCTGGCTAATTTCAAGTCTCTGAGGTTCTTGAGGAAAGGAGGCCTTTCTCCTTTCTGTCATCCTACTAGAACACAATAAAACTTGTTAGTCACACACCGTGATATACACTGCAGACAAATATTCCAATCTGAGCATAGGAGGGCGTGGGTTTATATTATGTGTGTTCAGTAAGTCTTCTCTACAAATGATGGACATAGTGCTAGTGAAGAAAATGAAATCATTGATACTGAGTGTCCTGGGAGGTCAGATGCTGTCAGACACGGGCATGGTCATGGTATAGTGGAACTTCCAGATTACAGACAGTGGAAAATTGAAGGGATGCCATTAGAAATGATGCAGAAGAAGCCTGCTGCACAAAGGCTGAGGGATCCATGGCCTCACAATGAGGCTTGGAGATACATGGATGGCTTTGCAAGCAATGTCACCTTCACGAGTGCAATATTAAAAGGATTCAAATGGGAGTTTGTTGTATTTGTGGCAGCATTAGGGGCTGAATGTTTCCTGGCTTCCCAGAATGATGATAAAAAAGCATCACTGAAGACAGCACCTTGTGAAGTCTCTTCATAACGATCAAATTCTCTCACTGTAGCATCCTTGACTGTATATTTGTCCTTGAAAGAATATTAATATGGTTTAATAAAGTGAGGAAGACTGTAAAAAAAACAGGAAAAGAAAAAGAATAAAAAACAAAACCATTTCTGTGTTTCAAACCCAAATTCTCTTTGAATCCAGGAAGAAGCCAAGGTAGGTAAGTCATGAATACCGGAGAAAGACTTAGAAGAAGAAAGAGATGAGCAATGGTCTCAAGAAGCTTGGTTATAAGAAGGAGCAAAGAAGGTGGTAGGCGACAGAATCATGGATGTGAGGAGGTTTGTCTCACTAAAAAAAGTAATCTCATCATGAAAATGAACTTCTACCCACCCCTTCCTTCAAAGCTGTGCAGCCCTGTCACATTTTTTCTTTCAGGAAAATACCCAGATTAAAAATGTAAAACCCAGAATTCCCTCTTTGGCATCACCAGCCGGACAGCCATTGTGGTTGGTGGGCCAATTGCATGATGATGCTTGAGACACCTCTCTTCTAAGAGAGTTCTGGAGGGAACTCTCTCCATGGGAAATGGAGGGTTCAATCCCCTTGTATCGGTCTGAGTGATATAGAAGAATGTGTATTCGCATAAGCACGCACACACATAATTTGGGTTGGCTAGAATGATCATACACTGGGAAGTTTCTGCAAGTTGCACAAACCAAACCACAGCTCCTCTGTCCAAGAAACTAGTAGCTGAGGGACTAATGGTTTAGCCTCAGTCCAAAGTTGAAGCTCCTTGGATGTTTGCTGGTTTTGATCTCATTCTCCTGTATTCATGCCTTACCTACCTTGGGCTTCTACCCCATCACTCCATAGAAACATCTTACAAAAGTCCCCATGTGAATAAGCCCAGGCATCTTTTGTTCTGCTCTTGCTGAGCTCCTAGACACCACTGAACACAGCTGACTTGGACTGACACCTCCCCACCCAGCACAGTGGTTCTCAGCTTGGGGGTCGTGACCCCTTTGGGGGTCACATATCAAATATTCTGTATTTCAGATATTTACATTACAATTCATAACAGTAGCAAAGTGCAGTTATGAAGTAGCAATAAAATAATTTTGTGGTAGTGGGGGGGGTGTCACCACAGCATGAGGAACTGTATTAAAGGATCATAGCGTTAGGAAGGCTGAGAACCACTGCCCTAACACAATAAGTTATTTTATTTTTTCTTTGTCTTAGCCATTTTCCTTGACATCCTCCTTTGTCTCCTTGAGGATGCTTCTTCTCCGCTCCATCTATGGTCCACATTTTACGTGGTCTGTATACTACTTTATTTACTAACATCTTGACTGTCAATGACATTCAACGTTAGTCCACATGCAAGGCCCTACATGCTCGCTTCTTAGGGTCAGAATGGCTTTCCATTTGCAGTGTCATTCCCTCACAATGGCTGTGAGATATACACAAGTCATTGTAAAATTTAAAAAACCTCTCCTTTTAGTTAACTGATACAATCCTCTATAAAACTCTCTGTACATTGTGTGTGTGTGTGTGTGTGTGATCAGAGAATAACCTTGGGTGTTGGTTCTCACTTTCCACCTTGTTTGGAAAGTTCTCTTTGTTGTTTGGTGATGAATACCTCAGGCTAGCCCATAAGCCACAGGGGATGCTCCTGGCTCCACCTCCCTTCTTGGCACTGGAAAATAGGTATGCTATCCACCCAGATTTTGCACAGGTTCTGGGAATTGAGACTCACTCAAATACTCATGCTTTCCCAGCAAGCTCTTTATCTACTGGGCTATCTCCTCATCCACGAATCAGTAGTGTTTAACCAATATAATTGAGCCTCCAGAATTAGGAAAAAGTCATACCTCACTCTGAAGGGGACTATACGGTAGTTGAAAAGAAAAAACAAAACAAAAAATTACTTTAAAAAGAAACCCTAAGTAGATTCCTGTAAGAATAAATGCATCCCAGGATGCCTTGCAGAAAAAGTCTGCCTGAGTCACAGCTGTACTGGAGGCCTTCCCTTAGCATGTAGATATCTATTAGTCAGAAATAGAACTTGACATTCTGTAGGATTCTATCACAAATTAACATCCCCATCAACTCTCATTAAATAATATATGAACAGCACGTCTGAAAACTATCTAGCACAACCACTCAATATTACATGTGAGGTTTGAAGACGCCTATTTGGAAATTGCTCCTTTTAATCATCACTGGAAACATCAAAATATAGGAAAACTAGTTCTTGCCTCAAATTAATTATGGTTTTTATGGTTGAAAGATTTTTTTCAATGAAAGAAATGGAAAAATGGTTAATGCCATATAAAAATGATGTGGAAAAAATTGTGTATGGGTATAATGACTGTTTAAATTACTTGATGCCTGGAAACCATTCTAAGCTTTCTTTGGAACCACTTGTCATAGTGTCCCATTAGGTAAGAAGATTCCCTCTATTCCTGAGCTGGCACTCTGAAATCCATTTAGGTAGAGAAATAGCAAATAGAAGTCAGAGATTCAAGTTTTCCAAAAGTTGACTGTTGGAAACAAAGCCAGAGCAAACTTAAGCCAGTGGAAACTCCTTGCACCAGTATCTTCCAACACAACTCTTCTACTGTAGCCCACTTTTACATACAGACATCGTGGTCCCATTCTGTAATATTATTCACTTTTGGCCAAGTCTCACCCTTTCCATCAGTCTTCTTCCCCCATCATGTTCCACCCTCCTAAGCCCTTTATCATTCTGTGTTGTGTGTGCCATGTTACTTCCAAGTGGATAGTATTATTTGAAAAACAACCATCTGCACATAGCCATGCAAGGTAAGAGATGCCTACAGGGAGGAAGTAGAGCTGCCTGAAGGGTGTTTTTCTGTGATCACAGCATCCTCTGTGTTTGGAGAATAGCATGTACTTTAAAGTAGAGTTCTCATAGTTAAATAAATGTTGGTGGTTCTATTACCTCCTTCCCAAGAGCTTCTTAGAATGTTGCTTAACCTCTTTGACTATGCATCTTGTCATCCATAAAAGAGAGAAAAGGATTTTTACTTCTCAGGACTCAAGAGAATAAGAGGCAGGTCCTGTGCCTAGAACTGATGCTTCATCACTATGAATCGTGGCTGCATAGGCCACTGATCCTGACTGTAGAAATGTCACATTTAAAAAAAATCTTTAGATTTGGTTGAAAGAGTCTTAAGATAAACATATGACCGAGGGGGATAGTAGAACCCCTGTGGTACAAAAGTGAAGGAAGAATCCTAAAGATGGAAGTGTCTAAGCAGAGACAAAGGATTGGAGAAATGGAGAGAAGAGGATAAATAAACCTAAGGTCAAATAAATAGAAGGTTTATGAAAAAGGTAGAAGGAAACCTGCTACTTTGTAAGCTAATAAAAAAAAATAAATTTTGAAAAGTTTGAAAAAAAAGACAACTGTTTCTCAATCAGTGTATCACAGACCCATACCCTGGCTGTGTTTCCATACTAGCTGCATGGACTTAGTCCCAAAAGATTCCCCCAGGACATGAATGTATATTCTAGTAGTCAGAGCATCCTCTGATCCAGAAGTTAGTCACACTATTATTTCGGATGGCTCTATGCTAAAGTGACTGTCTCATCTAGAGTATGTAATATTTCACTTGGGAATTCAAAAAGCAACTCAAGGGGAAGCTCCTGAAAATTGAACATTTCTACTTAAGTGCTGGCTGTGAGGGAGATCATGCTCAGGTGGGCCTCTCATGTGTTGAGGGAAGCTAGATCTTCAAATGTGTCCAGCTTCACAAGAGGTCCAGGAAGCAGAGGACTAGAGAGATGATGTGGAAATGACTTGTTTTTTTAAGATTTTCTAGAGATTGTTTCCACACCATTGTTATGTAAAGACATTCCTACTTCCTGCAGATGTCTCGGACTCTCCTAAGGAAGTCTGATGAGGTGAAGTCTGATGTGATTTTCTTTGCTTCCTGAATAATTTAGAAAGCCTGTCATCTCAGTTGCTGCCCCATCATCTAGTGGAATGCTTCTTTCTATAGGACTGAAGGAAGGAGGGATAGGTTTTAAAACAGTGCCTCTCAGTTCACTGTGGAGTGCTCAGTGATTGAGTACTTTCCCCTCTGGTTTGGATATTCATCGAAATTCTGGGAGAACAGGAGGAGCCTTGCCCCACGTTCCATCCTATTGTTCCAGTGCTTACTGTTCCATCCATTGTGAGATAGCATCCTTGCAAGAGGAGATGCTGGTAATGGTCCTTACATTTGCTTCAGCAGAGAAGCTCAGAGATGTATTTTAATTACGTGTGCATCACCCAACAATCAGGGACAGGGGCTCACTGACAGACACAAAGCACTAAGATACCTTTAAAAAAATTTTTAAGCCTTTCTTGTTTCATTTCATAGTTAGTGAACACTTGCTACTTGCTTGGGGAAGGGGGGAGGGGCTTAAAAGACATGATGATATCTAGGAATTTCTAGTTCCCTAGAGAATGCAGGCATGCCAGTAACCAGAACACTGGACCTGTTGGAAGGTGTGTGAAATCTGGGTAGGATCCCCAGAGCTGCAGGAGAAGTGCAGAGGGAGGAACAACTGCTTCAGACAGGCAATCTGAGGCAGCTCCACTGAGAAGAGATGCTTGACTTGGTTGCAAAGGATGAGATGGGTAGAAGGTAGAGCGGGTGAGAAGTGAAAACCCAATGATGTCACATGGAACTGCAAGAAAAGACACAGCAGGGCAGCCTTTTAAGGACAGAACTGCTGATTGGTAGAGCAAGGGAGGAATTGAAACTGAAGACACAGGCCAGGAGGGTGGGGGGCTTGTTTGTCCTGGATCTAGTTGTGCCTGAAACCCCCAAAAATCTGCAATAAATGCAATAAATATGCAAGTTAACACGTGTCTCTTTTAGCTTAAGGCACTTGGAGGTAAGCTCTGGACTTTGCTGTGTCAGCCCTGACTAGAACAATCAACTAGGAGCCAGTTTCAGAAGACTTAATGACAACTACAAGCTGACAGCAAGATAAGAAAGACTTTGACCTGCACTGCAAAGACTATTGGACAGTCATTAACTTGGAATTCTGTCTTACCCAAACTCATAGTAAATGTAAAGATATTGTCATTTTTTATATTCTGTAAACTGTGTATTTTTGTCTTGTATAGTTCCAGGGACCCAGCACATAGGCAGTCCAATAATTTTTGTCAAAGGCCATTATCATTCCTTAAATTTCTTAACTCTATTCACTGCTTTCTTGTTCCGTAATAAATCTGTTTTGATTTTAAACTCCCAGAGGTTTAGCTTCTGGTTTAGCAGTGTGGGCCCCTTCCCTATATTCCTCCAGAGAAGGAAGTAGAAACTTCTGAGTTGAAGCAGGGTAAAAGTTAGTGAGAAAGAAGAGATGAAGTTTGTTCTAGGGCAAGAGTGTTGGTCCTTCCTTCTTCAAACTCCTCCTATAGTCTGGAAATCTGAGCAGGGGTAGAGACTTGTATCTCTCACTTGAAAGGGCAAAGCCCTGAAATTCAGGCTCATAAATAAGTCCTCCAAGTATCGGAGTTCCAGTGATATCCTGTGAGGTGAGTGGAGAAAAGAAAACTAAGTAAGTTTCTGGGTCTCTGTGGTCATGTGAGCGCTAGGTGGACAACCTGCAAAGGGTTCTTGTGGCTAAAACAAATGAGACAGTGGATGTAGTCCTTGTGATGGTCACCTGGAGGGAGGCAACAGTGACATGGAAGCAGAGGATGGACATGGGTCAAGAGCCCAAGAGTTACCCTCTTCTGTTCCCAGGGCAAGTCATAGCAATATTGCATTTGGATTTTCAGGGAGATCCTGGAATGTACAGCAACTCGCTCACATTCTCTTGTGAAGATTAGCTCTAAGGCAAGCCGAAAGTTTTTAACTGGGGAAAATCATTCAAAAGGTATGATTTTTTTTTCTAGAAAGTTGTCAGCAACTAGGAGAGGAAAAAAAATGTCTGTAATAGACATGACATCTTAATCATCAGTATTGAGGAGCCATAATGCCAGACTATAGAAAGCTTAAATAAAACTGTAGCTCTTTTTTCTTTTATTAAAGAAGGAAGGCCCAGGAGTACAATACCAGAACAAGAACTAATTTGGAAAGCTTGCTGTTATGATATTGTCAGTCACACCACTGATGTGGATAAAAGGTTTTAGCACAGGAATAATTTCAGTGAAAGGGCTTCATTGCTTTTTATTTGCTAGACATCTACAGGAGAATAAACATGCTGGTATATATTATATATGGAGTGAATATCGGCAAGTGAAAGTAAAGGCCCTCGGACCCAGTTATCGGGACAGACAGGGTTGCTTAGCAACTGGGCAACCAGAGAATTCTCTCTCCTTTTCTTTTGTTTTTAGATTGTTGTAACCTTTGATCAATTTTGTCTCTATAACAAAAGCCTCAGATATTTTGAGAGAAGGGTATCTGCTAATTTACAGTAGCAAGGAGGAAGATATTAGAGCACACCATCTGTCTGATTTCATGTTAAACAGCAAAACAATCTAAAATTCCTTTTGAAGCCTTATTTTCATTGGCTGAATCTCTGATGAATCAGAAGATCCATGATAATCTCTCCAGATGATGTTTGCTGCCTGTCAGTTGCTTTTGAGTCTTCTGTTTGTTGGTCAGCTTTGGAACCCTTGCTCTTGGTTCTGTATCCATTCCTCAAATCAGGAATCCTCAGGAGCCTTTATGCCCTTCCTTCTGAAACCATCCCAGGATCAGGGAGCACAGTATTGGAAGGTGCACCATCTCTTCTGTTATGATTGCTTATTTTATTGTCTAAATATTTTGTTTGTGTACATATGTGTAAGCATATGGTGGCAGTATCTGTGTGTATGGAGGTCAGAGTTCAACCTTTGATGTTGTTTCTCAGGGTGCCACTTAACTTTTATTATTTTTTTTTGCTATTTATTTATTCATTTGCTTATTTTTCAGATAGGATCTCTCATTACTCTGGCCTGCACCTCTTCAGTTAGACTGGCTGGCCAGCAAGCACCAGTGACCAGCCGATCTCTACCACCTCAGTGCTAGGATTACACAGTACAGGTTCTAATAACTGGCTTTCTTACAAGGATCCTGGGGATTGAACTCAGGTCCAATTGCTTGTGTCACAATTACTTACCTAACTGAGCCAGAGCCTTAGCTCCTAATTCAAATTCTCACATGCGAATACACTAATGTCCACAGGTTCAGGTGCCGAACAAATGAGTTCATAGGCTCTTTGTTCCCTCAAGAACCTTGAAAGCTAGGAGGACTAAGGCAGCGGAAGATAATGATCGGATTGGATCAGCTTCAAATGCCCAGGATGCAAGGAAAATATCGGACAGTCTGCATTCAGCTGGTTGGTAGAGAGTATGCACTCCACCTTCCTCAGGATCAGGCTGCCAATAGCTGGGCTGCAGAGGTCAAGCCTATTTCCATGAAATTAACTTTGCTGAATCAATCAGTCAAGGACTCCTAATAAATTAATCGTGCCTAGCTTTTCTTAGGTTGAAAGAGATAAACACGTGAGATGGCTCCTGAAGGAGAGGTAGCGACGGGGAAACAAGAGTTTGGAAACGTGGGGATCCGTGTTCTCTCAACACCAGCTCTCCCTCTTGGGAATCAGTCCCAGAGAAACGGCCAATTGAGCAGTGTGGTTCCTGTATGCGTTAAAAATGAAAAGTGGCAAGCAAGTCCTTTGGAGGGCCAGCTGTGGAGTGTGTGTCTGTTATATGTGTACTTCTCCATGAAGCTAAGCCCATGGATTGCCTCTGGCTCAGTTTATCTGAGAAACTTCTTTCAGTAGGTAGGGTCCCGGGCTGGGTGAGTTGTAGTGTCATAGTGATGGCTGTGCTGGTTTCATCTTGTCTAAATGTACAGTACGGCACCATCCCTTAACGTTTAAAGAAGAGTCATTCTTTCAAATCAGCCCACTGTGCATTGTTGGGGCTAGCAGAGGGGTATCTGTTCCCGCTCCACTTTTCCTTTTTGTATCCGTATTCAGATACGTGGTCAGCTCACTGTTCACGGCAAGCACATGCAATGTTCTCCTGTCCCTACAGACGGCGCTTCCCCAGCTCAGCCTGATCTAGTTAGGTTGGTGCCTGGCACCTGGTACTTTTCTCCCTGTCCTCAATTGCTGCCACCAGAGCAACTAACTGCCAGGGTGGGGTAGCACTTTGAACTCCAACTGTCTTGATGTTTGCCCTGTAAGTTGAGCCTTAACTGTTGCTCTCCACCCATGTCTGCATTCCAGGGAACTTGTGCAAACTCTCCTGGGGCTCACTGAGAGCCTGGAGAATCCCTAGGAGACCAGGCTCAGATTCAAGGGCATAGGAATAAGAACCAGTTCTGCTTCCCGTGGACTGCCACTTGATGCCCTGTGCTCATTAGTTGATGACGTCAAATGACATTTCTTCTCATTGCTGCTGCTTTTTTTTTTTTTTTTGTTTGTTTGTTTTTTGGAAGGCTCCCTTACTACCAAAGGAGCCAAATCGCAGAAATAAATAGGTCAGTGGAACAGCTGAGCTGTGAAAAGCCCCACCAACTTCTAGCAGTTACAGAGAGGCATGGTTTCAAATGGTTGAGTTAAATGTTTTACAGCTGACACGGTTCCTTTCTGAGGCCTGATAATGTCTGGGTGAATGTAACCTAGTTACAGCCAAGAACTCCTCCTAATGTACTCTTCATGCCCTGGTTGGTGCTGGAGCCAGGCAGTTCAATGTGAGGCCAATTTAATTTGGTAAACTGTATCAACGACGTTGGTAATTCTGTGATGTAGAACAAATCAGAGGCCTGACGGGTACCATCTCAAGTTAGAATCATGCAGGGGGCGTGTGAGAGCCTCCTGCCTTTATCCTCGCTTAGGAACTGTGAATTTGGGGGAAGATATGAAGGATTTGGCATGATGGCATTTTGGAAAAAAAAAAGATTATAGAGAAAATGACAAAGTTAAAAATATATCTGGGGTTCATAAACCTGAAAATATCTATTTAAAAAAAATGTTTGATGAGTGCATCTCTTAACCTTCATCAGCAAGCCTCTTATTTCAACAGATGGCAATTAGCACAGGCGCCACAAGGGGTCAAGGTGCAGAGAGTAGGAGAATGTAAACTGTATAGGTGCCCCTTGAATGGGGCACCTATACCACGCCCCTTCTCCTACTGCTCCAGAATCATTGCAAAGAAGGGGCAGAAAGGTTGTAAGAGCCAGAGGTGATGAATAGCTTAAAGGAAATGGCGGGTTCTGCAGACAACAAGGCAGTTACATTTATGAATTCACAATGGCTATGACAACACACACACATGACCTGCACACGCTCAAGCCAGACAAAGTCTTATCGAGGAGGTGGGGAGGTGGACACAAATTTCCACACCTTAGCTGAGGAACCACTGGCAATTGATAGCTACTAGGAGAAGGAGAGATTTTTTCTTTTAAGGATGTGAACCAATAAGTTAACCATGCTCCAGTGGACAGATGTATACCCAAGAGTACACAGGAAGCACAAGTTAGACTCGGTGTGTTTAAAAGAAAAAGAAGAGGACACAAAGTTGTGTGAGTGAGGAAGGGAGAGGAGGGTCTAGGAGAAGTCAGGGGAGGAGTGGATAGGATCAAATACATGGTACGAAATTCTCAAAGAACTAATAAAGATTTCAAAACCTTTGAATTAAGTGCGAGTCAAGAGTCTATAATTTTAGCTCTATTAAGGGTTGACAATAATCCTTATTTGTAGCTGTCATAGAAATAAACGTTTGGGTAGAGGAAAGCCTCTTTGATGTCCTCGTCTTTTGGTCATAGCCAGCCATACACATTTATATTTTAAAAAATGGACTCTTAGCCAAAATGCCAACTGTAAAGGTTTAGTTTGATCTATCACAACAAAAAATTATCATTTTTCCCAAAGGCCCAACCTCCTAACACCACCACACTGGGGGAGGGGGGTGTTGGAATTTTAACATATACATTTGATGGGAACACATAAGTTAGGTTGCTCTGCTTTAAAGTACAAGGACGATTAGCCGCAGGTTGGCCGTCTCTCAGGAATCAAGTCTGTTTTCATTTATTAAACAGCGAAATTTCATTCTACACTGCAGTCCATCTCCCTGAGCCCCAATCCTCCATCAATAAGTAAAGTTGAGTCACTTAACTTTCCTGCGTCTCAGAGGTTGCTATGAGGGCCAAAAGGGAGACAGCGGGATAGAACATAGACTGGAACATAGTGTGTTGTGTTTTGTTTATTTTTATTTTTTACTTATTCACTTCACATTTCTCTCACTGCCCCCCCCAGTCACCACCTCCCACAATATTTCCCCCATACTCCTTCTCCTTTGAGCAGGGGTGATTCCCCTGGTTATCCCCCCACACTGGCACTTCAAATCTCTATGAGGCTAGGCTCTTCCTCTCTCACTGAGGCCAGACAAGGCAGCCCAGCTAGAAGAATGTATCCCATATACAGGCAACAGCTTTTGGGATAGTCCCCATTCCAGTTGTTTGGGCTCCACATGAAGACCAAGCTGCACATCTGTTACATATGTGTGGGGAGGCCTAGGTTCAGTCCATGTACGGCTCAGACTCTGAGAACTCTGAGGTTCAGGTTAGTTGACTCTGTTGCTTTTCCTGTGGAGTTCCTATCCCCTTTGAAGGAATAGTCCTTCTTCCTATTCTTCCATAAGAGTCCCCAAGCTCCATCTACTGTTTGGCTGTGGGTATCTGTGTCTGTCTGAGTCAGCTGCTGGGTGGAGCCTTTCAGAGGACAACCTGTTCCTGACAGTAAGCATAACAGAATATCATTATTAGTGTCAGGGATTGGTGTTTGCCTATGGGATGGGTCTCAAGTTGGTCCAATTATTAGTTGACCATTCTCTCAGAGTAAGTTCTTAACCAATATATTAGTATTGCGTTGTGATACTGCATCTTAGTTACAACCGTGGCAAGTAGGTTCTAGTATTCACCAGGAGAAGTAGACCTTCAAGTGACAACTCTACCAGTGCTCCTTTTGACTCCACTGGAAGTTACACTGGATGGGAGGAGGCAGATAAATAAATCAGATTGGGTGTCATATATAGGGAATATACAGAACCCAGCAATCTGTATAGTACACATCCTAAGACACCTGAGGTTCATCATCCAATTCATGTGAACAGTTGATGTATTTAAAGCTCTTCCAAGCCTCTAAGTCTTTGCTGGACTTAGTCTGTGGCCAGAATTAAATCTTGACCAATGAAACACATTCAGAATTCAGTTCTCTTTTCAGGCCTATGCCTCCAGTCCCACAGACACAGATACAGTGACTTCTCTGAGCATGACTCATCATCTGTAAAATTGAGAGAATAATAAATCCCGCTCCCAAATTGTTATTACATAGCTTAAATGTGCTTGGCACATGGTGATTATAAACTATTATAAAATCTACATTTTAAACAAAAATTTAATGGTGATATCTAGTTAACTAAAGATTCTAATTAGATATGGTAATTTCAGTGCAGAGATCAGACTGTGGGCATCCCAGCCCCGGTGGATACATCTACGTCACAGCTCCCGAATCTATGACTCAGGAAGCATCAGGGAACTGGGTATAGAAAGAGAATAAGAGCCAGAAAACCAGGAAGTTTGCTGTGAAAATCCACTCATAGAAACTGTTGCAAGATCTGAACAATGGCAATATCAGTAGACAAGCTAATGTGGGAGGTGGAAAATCTCACAGGGCCACACCCTTGGGCAAGGAGCTACAGGCAAGTGATGTCTGCTGAGAGAGAGAGAATTAGCTTCTCCCAGATACAAACTCTCATTGGTTGTCTAACACAGTGGTCATCCCTGGAACCATATACACACAAACAACAAAAACAGGATCAGCAGGCCACATTTGTATATTTGTACACTTACACGCAGACACATAGACACAGACACAGACACAGACACACACACACACACACACACGTGCACACACACACACCAGTGATAATTGGGGAAGATGAGGCTATCAATCTGAGAGTCAGGGGTACATGGAAAGAGCTGAAAGCTGAAGGGAGGGACCCCAGAGGGGCTGGGGGGGGGAGGAAATGGAAAGGGAAAATGATGTAATCATATTTTAATTAAAATGCATGAAAAATAAAAGACTCAAAAAATAGTCCTGCCAACATAGCCTAGAAACTTCATTGCTGAGTGTATATCCAAAGGAAGTAAAACCAAATATATAAAACTGAGACCTGCATACCACATTCACTGGCGCTTTTACAATAGGCAAGATATGGAAGCAGCCTATGTGTTCAAAGTGTTATATCTGTATAACTCTAAAGCATGGAGTACTATTGAGAGTTTAGAAAGGAAACCTGTCCTTTGCAGCCGTGTCAGTGAACCCGGGGGCAACTTGAGTTAAGCGAAATAAGCCAGGCATAGAAAGGCACAGGGGGCATGATGGGATTCATGTGTGCAATCTAAGACTTGAACTCACGGAAGAAGAGAGAAGAGTAGTGGTTGATCAAATGAGTAAAATCTGAAGAATGTTGATCCCAATCTGTTTATTGTACACAATAAACAGCAGCAGCTGTGGCTAATGACCTTATACTAGTGTCTAGTGATCATGTCCTTGCACCTAGTGATGATGTACTTGTGGCTAGTGACCATACACTTGTGGCTTAGTGACCATGCACTTAAGGTGTGCTGAGAGAGTAGACTGTAAATATTTCTGACCTAAAATAATGATGAGTAGGTAAAAAAAAATTATTCAAGGTGAGAAATATTCATCCATCAAAGACTCAACTAAGTGGATTCTGGTTAACTGGAATTACTTTGCGTTGTAGGCAAGTCTTTTAAATAAAAAGATCTGTTTTCAACTGTTCAGGAAAGACAGTATACTACTTATTTAGCCTTGAAAGGATGAGGCATTTAAAATTCTTCCCTGATTTTCCTCTTGTTGAGTGAGTTGTAAGTCCAATTAGAAAGTTACTGGTTATGTTGAGGTGTGCACGACATTACACATATGCATTTCACAATTAATGAAAAAAGAGGCCATGAATTTGAAAGAGAGCAAGGAGGAGTATAAAGGATTTTATGAGAGAAATGATGGGATTATGCTATGATTTCAAAAAACTTAAAAGGAATTATAAAAAGTAATTTTTAAAAAGTTTTCTCTGGTGTATCCAGAAATAGCAAGCCCACAAAGTGTGTCCTAAGTACTCACTGGTTGGTGAGGGAAGGTGAGGCCTTCTCTTTCCTGAAGCTGTTATCTGACGCTTTCAGGTTCAGTTGCTAAGGGCAGCTATACCACACATAGTAATTTTCCCTCTGTTTTTGCTGAGTTCTACAAAGAACATCTCTTTCACAGTGAGAATGAGGTTCTAAAGATTGCTTCACTTGCTGTAAAACAAGTTGGTTGGGGGTGCCAATGTTTTTACCGTGAGATAGCTTATCCCAGCAGGAAAAAAATTGGAGCTCCAGGAACTGGAATTGAAGTTTTAGATACTGGGGCAAGCTAAAAACAGCCAAGGGGTCATCAGTTCATGGAAGGAAGTGAGGAGAGGGGGTATGTGGGGGATGGGGAGGTATCTTATCCAGTGCCTAGTGTCAACATGGCTGCCATCCAGCTCCATTAGCTGTTATTGGAGGGACACAAAAGGCGAGCGATTAATGTGTGTGGTTACTCACAATACCTCTTTTTCTTGTCATTCTTTTTATGATTGTGATATATGATTTGTTCTGGCCTGTTCATAATTGTACTAAATGACATCCTTCATACACTTAAGTAAAGAAATAAATTTTCAATTAAAAAATTGGCACTTGTTAAAAGGAATTTAATGCAGAACAAATTCTTAGGGAAGTAAGTTTCCTTGAGACATTCACAGATTTCTCCCCCCGGCCCCCCCCCCACACTCTGGTATAAACTATAAAGAATTCAGAGAAGTGAGGATTTAGAAAGTCTCCCTTTCTTGTGTTTTGCTTTTGCTTCATTGTAAAAAAAGGTCAAAGTGTATTGGTTTCCTGATAATAACCACAGGTGTGTGACTAAATGTGTAGTAGAACTCCACATTTTCTATATTGCCGTATGTAAGGACATTTTAAGACCTGTGGCAGCATGTTAGCAATCACCTCTTCTTGAAGGGACTCACACGGTGTCGGTTACCACCACAGAACCTTTTCATTGCTTCCGTTCTCTTCAAAAAGGAAAAGTAGAGAATGCACGTAGGAACCAGATCCCCACTGATTAGTAAGCCCTGGCCTTCTGCTTCCCATAGACTCATTTATCAGATGTGCTGCTACTTTTGCCAGTTGCTTCACAGAGCAAACATTCTTTATCGGGAATGTCTCTATTTTAACCAATTACTTTATTGCATCTTTATTACAAGTCAAAGGTTAGGCAAAGTCAATGCCTGCCGTCTACCTGGCTCGTAGTCACAGCAAACACTGCTGATCAAGGAAGTTTGCAACTAGGCTTCTTATTGTTTAAACTGTCATTAGCCCCCAAGTAATTATTATAAATGTCATTTATATGTCAACCATTATGTTGAAAGTCTTCCCAAGTTCAAGCCCATGAGAGGGAAATCACCTCTCACTTGGGTTCCTCTGATAATCCTGAAAAGATTATTTTCTTAACCTTAAATGGACATGCATAAAACGGCCCCTTCTGAGATAAAGCCCAGTGTTCTGCCTGGCTATGGAGAGAGGTGGGTAGAAATATTAGAATTAATTGTGTAGCAAGTTCACTTGGGTCAAAATTTCAGTTTGCATTTGATTTGAATTTTGAAACGCATTTAGCTGTTTGGCTACTTGTGTTGGTACAGTCCAATGACTACACCTAACAGTATATTCCTTGAACACAAATCCTCTGTGATAGACAGAAGACTGATAGGCAAAGAAACAAAAAAGATATAGAACAGAAATAACTTAAGGGTTTGGAATGGCTCCAGTGTACACTTAAAGAAATCTTACTCCATGTTTGAGTTTCCGTCTTGTTTTGTCCAGTTTGTATGAGAAGCTGAACATGAGAGAGGCATCTGGAAGTGGAGTATGGCAGTCCTGTGGGCTCTGAACTGACCATCCTGAGTCAATGTCATCATTACTTTGTTCAGATGACAGCAGTATGGTGGACCTTCCCATACATAGACAGTGCTATGATCTTGGGTAACTCACTAAACCTTTCATAGCCTGAGTTTTCTAATCTGCTGCGTGACAGGCCTCCAAGTAAGGCCTGTAAGCATTATGTAGTGCTTATTAAAAATGGATCCTGGTATTGGGAAATAGTTCAGTTGGTAAAATGATTGCCATGTGAGCATAAGGATATAAATTTGGTCCCTAGAAATCATCTTCAAAAGATAAGTACAGTAGCATGACCTTGTAATTCTAGCATTAGGAAGACAGAAACAGGTGGATTCTCCAAAACTCACCACTGGCCAGCCAAGCTGAATTGGAAAGCTCCAGGTTTATTGAGAGACCTTGTCTAAGAACTTAAGGTGGACATGTATGCACATACACATACAATATACACGCATGCATACACACCCATGTAATTAATATATATATATACACATACATGCATACATATGTACATGCACACATATATGCATACACATGCACACACAAGGACACAGACACATCCATGCACACACACACACATGAATGCACACATCAACAATTTCTTGCAGTCCCATGAATTTAGCCCTTATTTACTACCACAAAGTATGAGTCGGTAAATAAGCAATCTACCTGACAGACAAACAGATGTGATCTATTGATTAAAGATTGACCAACACAAGACTTGTGGTGCTGAAGAATGAGCTAGGTCATGCTGAAGTGTTAGTTTTGAATTGTTTGAGCAAGAGCTTCCGTGCTGTCCACTACTCCGATGCACGAAGTCCCAGGATTTGTCTCTCTCTTTGGATTGTGAATGGTAGTACCACCCTGTGTCTTCATGTCACCTCTACTCTGTACAAGTTCATCTTAATCTCTTTGTTTAAGGGCTCTGATCTTACTGAATTAGGGACTAGTTAAATGGCCTCATTAATTTAACTACTACTTTAAAGGTCCTATCTCTAAAGGTAGTCATGTTATAGGATGCTTACTACAGTTTAATGTGTGACTGTATGATTTTCTAAGGGCACAATCCAGCCTATAGTATCCTACAATAAATGATCTGCCAAGGTATGAATGGCTGAACTTGTGAGAACAACTTGTTCCTTTGTTTTATTTATAAACAAATCCTCTTACTCCTCTTTCTTTCCTTATCCCTTATCCCTTATCATATATGATATATATGTGTATATATATGTACATATATATACATACATATATCAGGTATTTTATATATGTATATATAAGGTATGGAAGATTTATTGGGCAACATACAAATAGGAAGATACTTTTCAACAATAAGGTCAAGGTTAGTGATGATTAAACCTCATTATAGGCTCATCAGAAGATCTAGTGATGGCACAAGCTGCATTTGGGGTTCTTACCTTCCTATAGTCCTATGGTCTCAGGCTTGATAGTTGTCCTTTAATAGGGTTTCTAGGAGAGACAAGATTTTGCTTTTTCCATACAAACTTCCCATTTCCCGTTCCTAAGTGTCTGTACACCTGAATGAGTTTTTAAAAAGTCTTTTGGTTGGTTCATATTGTTGTTCCTCCTTTGGGACTACAAACTCCTTCGGCTCCTTCAGTCCTTTCTCTAACTCCTCCATTGGGAACCCCGTACTCCGTCCAATGGTTGGCTGTAAACATCCACTTCTGTATTTGTCAGGTTCTGGCAGAGCATCTCAAGAGACAGTTATATCAGGTTCCTGTCAGCAGGCACTTCTTGGCATCCACAAGTGTCTGGGTTTGGCAATTCTGTATGGAATGGATCCCCAGGTGGGGCAGTCTCTGGATGGCCTTTCCTTCAGTCTTTGCTCCACGCTTTGCCTCTGTATCTCTTCCCGTGGGTATTTTGTTTCTGCTTCTAAGAAGGACTGAGGTATCCACACTTTGATCTTCCTTCTTCTTGAGCTTCGTGTGGTCTGTGAATTGTACCTTGGGTTTTCTGAGACCCCCATCCCAGAACTCTCAGGGACTAAACCACCAACCAAAGAGTACACATGGAGAGACCCATGGCTCCAGCTGCATATGTAGTAGAAGACTGCCTTGTTGGATATCAGTGGGGGAAGAAGCCCTTGTTCTTGTGAAGGCTCGATGCCCCAGTGTAGGGGAATGTCAGGACTGGGATATGGGAGTGGGTTGGTGGGTGGAGGGAACACCCTCCTAGAAGCAGGAGGATCGAGGATGGGATAGGGGGTTTTTGGAGGGGAAACCAGGAAAAGGGATAACATTTGAAATGTAAATAAAGAATGTATCTAATAAAAAAATGACAAAACAAAAAAGTCTTTTGGTGTTAGAGACTCCAAAAGACAATGGCAGGGATGGCCATTTGCTATTCCCTTCCACAGATGGGGAGACAAAGTCATCAACACAGCTTCCCTGGTCTGAACTTGTTTTTTCCTGTCCTTTCTATTCCAGGACACATTGTCCATCTGTCACTCTCCAGATTCTTCTTTCTCTTCCTATGTCATCTGTCCTCCCTGCCCATCAGCTTCGCCTGTGTGAGGCCATGTACCTGCACATAAGAGGTCCTCACTCAGCTTGCTGAACTAACTCATGTATGTCCCATAACCTGGCATCCACTGAACTGCTACACTGTGCTGGCCACTGTGCCTTCTATTCACGTGATCTCACTTCATTCTGTATTTCTCTATACTTTTTGCCTGTTCATAATCTCACAGAAAAAAACAGGGCTTTGTGTGGTCAGATGATTGGCCCCAGAACAGAGAGAAAGAAAAGAAGTGGTAAAACCAAGATTGGCTGGCCCTGGTATCGACTGTGCTTCTTGACTGCCTGATACAGAATGGCGGTTACACAAAACTTAAAGACAAACTGGACCAGATTCCAAGTTTCCTCACATCTCCCAGAGCTTCTGGCAAGTCCATGAGCATCCTTTGAAATAGTCAACTGTGCAACGTTTTACACATTTGTAGACAGCTCCTATTTCTGAATGTCCCGTCTTTGGTTCATTCGAGTTACTTGTGATAAGGGATTTGTTTGTCAGAACTTTCCCTATCCCCTCCAACTTCAAGCAGCCATCACAAGAATTCAGGACTTTTCAAACTATGTCCTTTCTAAGGCCACAGAGGCAGCCCATGATGTCACTCATAAAAGACTCTTGAAGGCAGACAGTGGAGTACTCCTTTGCCTTTATAAACTGCAAAGCTTCACTCTAGTGAGTCACACCTCACTAGTGGTATATCATGGTAGGATGTATTACCAGCAGTGATTTTCTAAGCATACTTTAGAGATCACAGCCACCCTGAATATTTTCACTCACATTGGCCCCTTCCCTCAACAAGAAGTATTGCTTACCCCTAGGAGTAATTGCTGGCCAACAAATTCTTATGCTTGGGTGTGTGTCTATAACCCACACCTCTGGGAATCAGGTGTGTTGTTAGGCCAGCTGAATGTGGCTGTAAATTATGTCGTGCTTTCTGTCAGCTCTCTGACACTAAAATTATATTTGCTGTCAGAGGTGACAGGGGCCACGATGATGATGTATTGAAGTGTTACAGAGTGACTGGGGGACAGGCAGGGTAGGCTCCTCTTGCAGGCCTGCTCACACCTGTGTGTGGCCTGCATATTCTAGTCACATTATGCCTGAGAGAGCCATAAGAGAACTTCTACGTCATCCCAGGATTGCAAGCATGGCTATCTCCCATTGAGGTCTCTTAATAGGTTTCAGATGTTGACTGAACTCTACCTCTTAATTGTATTGTGTGACAAAATGCAAAATCCATCTCCTAATTACTTTCAAGCACCGGGTTCTAAAGCATTTTGACTGCATTCAAGTGGCTAATTTGAACTCACAGACAACAAGCTTTATTTTCTCCAAATGACTGATCATTCCTTGCCATCATCCCTGTGATCTTCCCTCACCTTCCACCAGATGTCTCTTTCCTTTTTTTTCCCTTTAGAAAGTAAGGCGAAGGAGTCTGTGCTCTGGCCCTGTCCCCCACCCCTCTTAGCAAGCAGTCTCTGTAGCCTCTCCTAGTTCCTGGATTCTTACTCTGTAGGCCTGGTGCTGACTTCTAAGACACTGTTGCTGGAAAAGTGTCATTCTACCACCAGCAGCCACTTATGAGCCCTCACCAGGGCTGGCAACCACACCCTCTACTTGACCTTTATTTTCACAGCACCCAGGGCACGGGAGTGTGGGAGAGGCAGAGTAGGAGCTGATGCAGTCTCCTCTTCATTGTAGCTCACAGTGAGCTATGGTGGTGTTTGTTTTGAATGGTGTGTATGTTGGTCATTTAGCTTTGCATTTCATAGGCCATGTGGTCAGAAGACTCTTGCTTGGAGTTTGATTATTTATGACTGCTGTCCCTTAGAACCTTTAATCATCTTGTCTTTGAGTTTGTGTTTTGTAAATGAGACCTAATAGAACCATGGTGTATTCGCTGTGGACTTGAAGCCTTGGTTGAGCATTGTATTACTATCTATGGCCTCCCTCTTTTTTTAGATGCCTGTTTTTAAGTTTCCATGACACAGTATACTCTGGTCAGCCTTCCCATCCCTTTCCCTCTTAATTCCTCTTGACCACTGCTGTTTTCCAGCTAAGTCTTAGCAGGAGACCCACATCTTTCTGTTGCAAAGTATATATGCCCTCCATGAGGTAGAGAGAAGTGGCGGAAGACGAAGTAGTGAGAATTCCTCAGCCATCTTCCACTGGAGGTATGGCCCACATGAGCATGCTGAGGTAGAAAGCATAAACTTTCTCCTCTTTTTTTTTTTTAAGTTCCATCTCTACATGCCTGCTAAACTGTGAGCTTCTTACACTTTAGTGTTTAGCCTGGCTCCTGAAGACAAGCCAGTCAATTCCCCTGCCTTGGGACAGGTTGGGGTTGGGGTAGGTTGAAGAGGCTGTACTCTGTGTGGTAAGAGATCCCCCCATTGAGTGCTGTGAGGTGGGAGACTAGCATTGAGCTGGGCTACATTAAGGTTATATTGGTTTTTGTTTGCTTGTATTGCTGTTTCTAAATAATGTCCTACTTTGTGGTCTAACTTGGCCTGGAATTCATTGTGTAGTCAATGTGATGGCTCTTCCTGGCTATCAACTTGACTACATTTAGAATTAACTAAAAATCCAAATGGCTGGGCACATCTGTGAGGGATTTTCTTTTTAATTAAAGCATTTAAAGTGGGAAGACTTACTTCTAATCTGGATCTTTGAGGTGGTAAAATACATTTTTAATCCAGGTCTTTTTGAGATCAGAAGATCTGCCTTTCGTCTGCTGTCAGCCTTATAAAGAACATGGAAGAAGGAAGCTTGCATCCTTTGTCTTCTTGCTCTCACTAGCAAGTCCATTCCTTCACTGGCATTAGAGCTTACTTCTTCGGGATTCTGGTGTATGATCAGCTGGGACATTCAGCCTTATGGACTGAACAACTCTTAGATTCTTGGAACTTCCATTGGTAGACAGTCATTGTTGAACTAGTTGGACCGAGGCATTCTAATAAACTTCCCACCCCTTCACCTATCTACACAGTATCCTTCAGTTTTCTTACCATCATTTTCACTTTATTTCAGATTCATGAACAGTTCATAGGTGTGCACATCTGAGTGCTGATTCCAAATTTATGTGAATGAAGAAGCAACAGCTCATATCCAAACATCAGCCACTTCCTGAGCCCTCTCACATAGTCCAAACCTTCTGGAGTCCACTGGGCTCATCTTACATTTGTGATTCTTTTTCAACATATGTGCTTAGAATTCAAAGGAAACAGAATTGGCAGGGGATTGATTTCTTATCTTTTGAAAGCTAGAAGAGAGGAAACCCAGGAGTGTCTGAATGAGCAGGCTGGACAAGAATCTATCAGGTTAGTCCTAGCCAGAGGCAAACATTAGCCACAAATAACTATTCTCTCTTCAAAACAGTCTCACTTGAACTGGAGAGAAAGCTCAAAGGTTAAGAATACATACTGGTCTTGCTGCAGACTTGAGTTTGGTTTCTAGTGGCATGTTCACAACATGGGTGGTTCATAACCACTTACAATCCCACACATGTACCCGTGTACACACATACACACACACGTACACACACACACACTAAATCAATCCACATAAATGAAACAAAAATCTTATGAAAAAAGAACAGCCCTACTGTTATTCCATGTGTCTATCAGCTTTGGCATCTGAAGATGCTGAAAGCCGCCACTTTGCCTTGTTTCTCTCCCTCTCTCTACAAAATAAGGGCAATGCCAAGATCCAGCATAGCAGCAGGATGATGCTTTGACTTTAATGTCAGAAAACTGATTCCTAGCCTTGAACCCTCACTGAGATTTTTGGCTTCAGAACTAGTTCTTTCTTTTGTGCACGAGGACAGTCAACCATATCCCCCTTCAGAGTGGCTGTGAGAATGAAGTGAAAGGAAAAGAATGCATGTGTGACTCTTTGTACATCCTAAGGGTTAAAGAGATCAAGTTCACTGATGTAGTGATGATAGTGATGGCCATGATGTAATAGTGATAGTCATGGTCATGACATAATGCTGACAGTGAGAGTCAGCTGCAGGCTGCTTTTGCTTGTGCACACAACAATGGCAACAAAGGCATCCAATCTTTATGGAGGGAAGAGAATTCTCCAGACACATTGCCCATAGAAACTGGTCTTAGGAGCCTATCAGGTCCCCTGAAGAGTCCTAGAGCTGGATATTCACCAGTTCTTTGCTGTGACATCAAAATTAGCAACTAAATCACAAGTGTCTATCAAAGTCTTAAATAAAGTTGTACATAGGTGGGTGTGAGGGTCCCTGTGGCCCACCTAGAGATAGCACTCTGCTGTCTCACTTTATCCCAGAGACCTGTTTTTCTTTCCCTGCCTCATGTCAACATGAGAAAATAACTGAGCTGAAAGGCAGAGAAGGGGAAAAGGCAGAAGGTATATGGGGATTATCAGTCTAGTCTAGTGTAGTCTGCTGATACACCCCATCACCCCCAAGGGGTGGGAAAGTGATAGTGACTTTAGAGAATCAGTAAGAGATTTGAGACCCAGTCATATGAGACCCAGTCATCTTTTCCCTATGCTACTAAGGGGGGGGGACGAACTTGGAGAAAAGTGGCAGGAAGGCAGAAGGAATCCTAAATTCCTAGGGTTCAGTGACAGATTGAACAAATTGCCTGTGGGCAAGACATGATAAAAAAAAAACAGTTGGGTTTCAGTTGTCAGTTAGGGAGGGTGATCAAGTTAAAGAGCCCATTTCTCTTATCTCAGAATCCCCTCCATGACTCCTCCATCCCCCAACCAGTGTATGTCACATGAGGTGTTAGTGGGGAATCAGTGTTCATAGAGAAGACTATGACAGCTCCAGGTGAGGCCCCCGTGCATCAGAAGACCCAGCAGAAGAGAAGGAAGGGGTAAACAAAGATAAACATCAATGGGAAGGACTAAAGAATCAAAATACTCTCCTGTCTAAGGCCAAGATACTCAGGGGCTGAGGGGAGCAGAGAGTGGGACAAACTAGATATGACAGTCAACTTTTCACCTGGATTGACATGAAGTCAATGAGACTTTTTAAGTAACTTTGTCCTCGTTAGGGTTTTCCTTGATGCAAAAAACCCACCATGACCAAAAGCAACTTGAGGAGAAAAGGATTTTCTTCTTACAAGTCTCAGGTCACATTCTGCCACAGAGAGTAGTCAGAGCAAAACTCAAGGCACAAACCTGGATATAAGAACTTACACATAAACCATGGAGAAGTGTTTACTGACTTGCTCAGCTTGCTTTCTTATATACCATAGAGCCATCTGCTCAGGAATGGCATCACTGAAAGTCAGCTAGAAACTTCCCCATTAACCTTCAATCAAAAAAATGTCTGCAACCGATCTGATGGGGGGAAATCATCTCAATTAAGGTTGCCTTTTCTCAGGCAACTCTAGCATGTGTGTCGAGTTGACAAAATGAACAAACGAACAAACAAACCACCCACCACCACTACCACCACCAACAAATCAAAACCAAGCCTACCACAAGAACCCCTCACAAACTGGAAAGCTGTGTTTGGGCGTGAATATCTACAAGAGAATGTGGGAAGAGGCTAGGCAGGATTCAGAAGAGGGAAGAGCTAGGCCTGGGTACAGCTGTTGTTATGGGATGAATTGTGTACCCCAGGATTCATATGCTGCAACTCTAATCTCCGGCACCTACCTCAGAATGTGACTATTTGGAAACTGGGTTGCTTCATATGAAATTATGAATCCATGTCTGATGAATATGAGAATTATGTTTATCCAAACCAAGGTAATTAGAAACCCAGAGGGAAAAATCACGAAGCAGAACCTTTTCTAACACCATCAGGGGAATGGGGCACTCTGTTGACAATTTGATTTCAGATTTCTGGCCTTTGGGAATGTTGGCTAATAAATTCTGTTGTTCTAAGTTACCTAGTGTTACCCAAGCTACTCTGTGAAGAACCGTGAGTCTGAAATGCTCTTCAAGGATTTCTCTGTTTAATCCACAGCTATGCCTTTTCTCCTCTGAATTGACTCTGAAGCACACTCACTGAGGTGGATCCCTCTGGTTAACAGTATTCCCAGAAGGGTATTCAACGGTCAGCCCTCAGCAGCCAACATTTGCTGCCAGGGGTAAGAATGAGGGAGAGAAGTGAAAATTCTCACCCCGATGTGCAACCTTTCAGAGGGTGCTAGGTCTCAGCACTCAAGATAAATGGCATTTTGATGCAAAGTAGCAAACATTACAATTAACTTAACCCCTTATGATAACAAGGGTTTCTCAATACTGTTTACACATGAGGCTAAGAATAGTGATTGATGCATTTGGTTGTTGTTGGTTACTGTGTATCTCAGCATGTCATGGTTTCCTGGTACTGGATACAAGAGTGCCTTGCTCCTGAGGTGGCCATATGTGTCCCATATCAGAGTGCCCACTACACTGAGTTATGTTTAAGGCTTGGTGGTCAGACCCCATATCCTAAATGTTTACCCACTCTCCTCATTGTCTGGAGGAATTCTGAGGAAGTATTTCTAGGGAAAGAAATGAGAGAAGCAACTGGGGAACCCATCACAAGAGCAGAAGGATAGGACAATGCCTGTGTGGCAAAATGAAACCTCCTTGCTGTCCTTTGCCATGTAACGACCAGCAGGGCTTCAAATAGCTGGAATTTGTTCAGTGTTCTGGAGTCTGTGTCTACGGCCATTTGGATGCATCTGGGCCTGGATCAGGAGAGAAAGAATCCTGCCTGGGCTGCTGAACAAGTTACCATGCCACCATTACAATAGTCCAATCAAGGTCATGATATCCAAGGACAGAAAGGTTTGCTTGATCCCTCTTTTCCATCAATCTTGTCTTTTGAGCGATATAGAGCTTGTGCCTGGACATGTTACCAGTTGCTTTAATGACAAATATGGTAGATTTTATGTCTATGGTGCTGAATCTTTGAACTCAAGGCCAATAGGCTCCAGGCTAGGATGGATGGATGGATGGGCTCTTTACATTGACCTCTGGCCTTCATCCAAAAGCCAGCCTCCCCAAGGCCACCTGAGTAATTCCCTCCTCTCATTCCAGGCCCTGATTTCTGCACATCCCCCATCTACTGACAGAACCTAAAACAAGAGACAATCTTTCTTCACCAAGCTATGATAAATCCCTAGCTTCACAGATTTCAGGTGATGGCCTTGCCTTAGTTGTCTCTGCAAATGAGGGTCCCTACACATGACAAATGGCTCCTCCTCTAACTGTTTAACAACACTATTTTGCAGGCAATGCCTTGGGATGGCACTGCTCCCTGGGTTGATCATTTCTGATGGCTGAGAATCATCAGGAGGTACTAGTAACTCCTTGCTCTGCTGGACGATGGACTCTGAATCTTACCTTTGCGCTCCAAGAGCCCCTAGCCTTTTCAATGAATATAGCACCAGAAGTTATCTGCTTTCTTCCCAGCAAGCCTAAATGTGGCAATATTAGCATACACACACACACACACACACACACACACACACACACACACACACACACACATAATGATCACAAACTTAATGTCAGGTTTTCTTTTCCCAGAGAGCTGTCCATTCCTACTCTACTTCCATGTCCAAGTTGTCAGAACCGTAATTTATTCATACTTTTGACCTCCAGGGAGGACAATATCCAAAGGGTCAGGGAGTGTTATTGGATGTCAGGAGGAAAATTCACTGCCCCAGCTCCCTTTACAATGTTACATTTAATCAGGCTTGTGTGAGTGTGGCTGAGGCCTCCCTATTGTAATTACCCCTGAAGGGTTACCCCTTCCTCATTAGTGATTATGCAATATTTATAATTTCCCAACGTCCTGAACACGGAAGACTGGTGCAGCTTGCTTGATTTCCTCCATAAGCTGCTAGAAGTCTGATTTCTGTTTCTTTGTTTGAATCTCCATTATGACCTCCCCTGGGGAGCAGCAAGGAAAGATCCACGAAGCATGCAGCTGTGGGTTGGTTCGTGTCATTCGTGTGGGTACTTTCACAGTCACTCAAATGGAGGTTATTCTTCAAAGGCTCACAGTAAACCTCCTTTCTTTCGGATGTCAAGGCTCAGGCAAATTCGAAGTATAACGATTTTCTGAGAACTGTGTAGAGAGAGGTCTTTGGGGGGGGCGCTGAAGGAACAATTAATCAATGCTAAATAATAACAATAGTTATTCTCTGACTCGTGGGCAGAATAAATCCCTCATTTCTGACCTACAACAGATATAGCTCAGATGTGTGCAGCAAAGCCTGGAGGTTCATTAGAATTCTTACCAAGTAGGTTCATTAAAATTCTTACCAAGTATGTTCTGCATGTTTTCCAGAGAGTTCTATTTTTACAGTCATTTTAGACAGCCTGAATTGAGTTCTGGAAAATCCCCCCTGTGTTCCCGATTGTGTTTTCTTCCTTCCTTCTCTATGGCTGCCCAGGTTCTAATTTATTCAGAAAAGGAGTAAGCGTCAGGTCCTGGGTTTTAGACTCAGGCAGACCTGTCTGTGTTCAGGCCCCTCCATTTGGTAACCTTAATTACATCATGCAGCCTCTCAAAGCCTTAATTTCCTCTCTTACAAAGTAGGAATAAGAATTGTGACTCCTCCTAGGGCTATTGAGAAGATATGTGATTCTGAATAAATCTGAAAAAAAAAAAACCACTTTCTCTTTTGAGCTGCTGTGAGACAGGACCTGTGATGAGGAATGGATACTTCATGAGTTCTTCTGGGCTGAAATCAGGGCCAGGATCCTGTCTGTGTTCAAGCATCCTAGGAATGTAGAGGCTTCCCTGGAAAGGACAGGAGACGTACTGACAACTGCTGTTGGAGAGGGGGTGGAGCTAGAGAGAAAAAAGGCAAATAAAATGAGAGTTGTGTGGAAAGCATCCTTCCTATGGTCCTTTCCCCCAAATTTACCATGACTCCGAAGCACTAAAAACTGGGTTTCATTTGCCTAAATCCTACGAAGATTCTGGTGAAGGTCTGGCAGCCTTGGAACCTAGAGGTGACAGGAAACAGAGGGAAGGCCACAGTGGTCCTTCAAAGGACTTAGGCTGTGATAGAGGGCTGTCACTCAGTGCAGTGCTCCCTCAGTTACGGTTTAGAACAGGGCAATGTTTCAACAGCATGTAAGACAATTGCTATGTCAAATGTTACCATGATCTCTTTCTCTAGATGTGCTGTGCAAGAGACTGATCTCTCAATAAAACCAGGACTGTGAGCACTGAGCCCTTGGGAGTGACTGACACTACAGAGGTGTCAGAAGTTCCTGAGGAATGAACTATTAAGAAACAGACTCCATAACAAATCCTCGTATCTTTTAATTGGGTGGACTTATATACCTTATATATGAATTTGTGTAAGTCTTCACACTTAGTTTGCTTTTTAATTCAACTAAAAACTATTGCACCTGTAATAGTTTCTGGAAGCCTGAGAAGAGAAACATTGCTCTCCCTTGACATTTTGTATCTAGAGAGTACAGAAGGAGCCTTTTCCCCTAGCTCCCTGTTTGTGATACCCTTCCCTCACTTCTGAAGATGTGCACCTCACCAGATCTTCCAGGTCCAGCTCAGGTGATGTTCCCAATCTTCCATCCATGGCTGAAGGGCTCCTCTTGGTTCCACATATCTACTTCAGCTGGAGTTGCCCCTTTTGGTGGCACATGACATTTTCTGTAGGATGCAATGACAAGAGTAGACCTGCAATGTTCACAAAATATGCACCTAGGACTTTCACAGGCGCCTGGCTCACAATTTCCACTCATCACCATGGGCAATGACTTCTGTGTCACCTTAATAGACATCTCCAAAACTGTCCTGTCTTCCTTTTCACTTCCCTCCCCTGTTCAAACACTTGTTTTCCAATGGTAATCATCTCAGTTTTCCAAAGCAACAGCTCCCTGCGCTGGAGCTACAGCATCAAGTAGTGCTGTCTTGCAGAACTTCCTGTAGTGGCAAGAGTCATGTAAGCTGTGCTGTCCAAGGGCTACAAATGTTACTGAGTACCCACGTGTGGCTACTGCAATTGACGTTATAATATTATCTAATTTTGATTAGTTAATATTTAATTAAAATAGCTCCAGATGACTTTTAATTAGCACCCTTACATCTCAGGCATAGACATTGACAAGCAGAAGATCCTGCACGTGGGGATGTCTCACTCCTGGCTACACAACCTGTTTCTACAGACATAACCTTAGAGGGCGCGTAACCAAACATGTAGCTCATCAGAATTCCAACTTGGCTCACAGTGAGGAAAGGAGGAGGCACAAATTGTGGCACACCAAATGTCAGATGTTTTGTATTATATCTTCGGTACCATTACTTTGGGTAAACACATTTTAGATTTCTGAAGCCCCCAGCAACATTTAGGATAGCGCCTTTCAAAGATTATGTGGATAATTAATATTGGAAGAAGAAATGAGTAGGGATTATTATGAAACTAAGCAGCCATTTCCAGAGATGATGCTACCACTGTGAATTTTAATAACAAGTAATATTTGTGTGGAGGACATCAGTAGATTGGGAAGAATTTATTCAGTAAATACAAACCAAAGGGAGCCCCCTGGTAATTTGTGATCTAAATCTCTTCCTCCTTACAGCAACAAACAAAGATCTGTTGAAATCTTAATCCTTGTCATTCCAGGATACAGCTTTCTTGGCTGTCATCCCACATACTTGGATAAAGTCTTCCTGGCGTAGGATGGTCTGTGGTGTAATGCTCCAAAGCATGCCACCCAAGTATGCTTACTTACTACTGAGGACTTGGGGTCTAACACAAGCGTGGTCCTTAAGGTTTTCTAGGATGAGAAATTAATAGATCAAGACAAAAGGGCTCATGAGACTTCTCCCCTCCCTGGGGGATCTGTAGGCAGTTAACAGCTTCTAGGGAAGGAACATATATATTATCCAATGGTGCAAGCCATTGGCAAGCTACCCATGCTCCTAAACACAACCTCTCACCCCACACATGCCTATAAACAGCCCTAGTAAACCTTGCTGGGTTCTAGGCATGTTCACACACACACCCTCAGAGAGAGAGAGAGAGAGAGAGAGAGAGAGAGAGAGAGAGAGAGAGAGAGAGAGAGAGAGAAGGCTTGAATCATAGAAGTTAAAGGAGGAGTGGTTTTGAAGAGGAAGGAAAGCAATAGGAATGAAAAGGGAACACTTGATAGTAAAGGGTAAATATGACCAAAACATACCATGTACATGCATGAGAATGAAAAAAATAGTGAATCAAGGCTGTGTACGGAACTGGTAGTGTAGGACAGAATCCTGGGTCTGTCCTCTGTATGCTATCTGATGCTTATTAGGGAGGGGTACCTGAAGTGCCTGAATGTTGTCTATCCACATTGTTTTTGTCCTTTGTATCTTAGATAAATGAAGGAGAAGTCCAAAGGGAGCAGGCTGGGCTGGGGCCCCTGGGATCTGCTACTGACTTCACAGCTCTGAGTCTCCACTTTCCATTTGCTGGCTGGTAGGAGAGACAAGTCAAGGCTGTATTTCAAGAATGGGGACATGACTGCTCCAAAGACAGCATCGAATATCATGAGACTTGGTATATTTGATATATTTGCTGCTGCCTAGAGAAGGTCTGAACATTTCTAATAAGCTCCAGTGGACAACGACTAACCAAATGATGGGCAGGCAGCCCCTCCACCAAGAACAGGAAACCCTCAAGAGAAACAAAGAGCAAGAACAGTCTCCTCTGAACACCATGGCCCCCAGCCTCCCTTAACTGCTATCTCTTTCAAACAGAACAGACCCAAACCCTTCATGTCTCCATCCTGTGCTCTGGCTTTGATCAGGATGTATTTCAATCAGATTTGAGCAGAGTTTCCATGTGTGGTTTTCTGTTGATCTTTGTGAAAGTTTTCAACATCAGCACACATTAATTCCTTGGTTGGCTACCTCAGGGGAGAGGAATGGTGGCCAGGAAGCCTTCATCAATAAACAGAAGGCTGAACAAGGAGGTGATTACTCCAGGCTGCCTGCCAGCAGCCTCCTACAGCCCCCACAGAAATGGTGATTTCAGTTTAACCTGGATGGCAGACTGCAAAGCTGCTCATCTGTCCTCTCCTCCCATGGCTTCCTGCTCCTGATCTCTGACCATCTGTGGCAGGACCCGTAGGCGGCTCTCGTCCTTGAGTTCATCCTGGATGAGCAGCCACGCTCTGAGAGATAGAGCTGTTGCCTCCCTCTTCTTCCACAGGAATATTTATGGGTTCAATTTCTACAATTTACATCTTTCATTTGATATTCCAGCTTTCTTTCCCTAAGGCTTCCATTGTTATTCATTTCAGAAGGGACGTCTTATTTCCCAAATGTCTTTTGCATTATTAGTTTCATTTATTATTTTTATGTTTTCTATTGGGTATACATACACATTATTCCCCTCAGATAACCCAAGCAGCTGGCAATGAACTGGGGGTAGCAGTTTTTAGCAGAGACTATGCATGTAGAATCAGCCCCAATTAGCTCCTCTACCATCCCCAAAATGTCTGTTAGATAGACAGATAGATACTGTTAAGCTATCAACTCTATTCTTGTCTGCTCTGGACAGTGAGGATTTCAAAGGGCAAAAGTCAAGTCTTAGCTTCTCAGAGAGCTGAAAAGTCCTTCTTTCACCCTCATTTGGCTTTGATGCTCCTCAGGACCTGAGAAGCATCACTGTGCATAGATGCATACAGGTACTTGTGGCAGTGCTACTCACAACAGCCAAGTTACGGGATCAACCTAAGTGTTCGTACACAGAGGAGTGGATAAAGGCAATAAATGTCACACACACACAAACACACACGCACACACACTTTACTCATCCATGAAGAAGAATGAAATTACATTGTTTGCAGAAAATTGGATTCTACTGGAGATTATTGAATTAAGTACATTAAATCATACTCAGAAAGACAAATATTATATTCTCTTTCATCTACAAATTCTAAGTTTTATATGGATATTTGAAATCATGAGATACACACACACACACACACACACACACACACACACACACAAAGTAAAAGTGCCTAGAGGAAGAAGGAGGACTGGTGGGTGGTAGGAAGGTAGCAAAAAAGAGGAGGTGAGCAAAGTACACCAGGAGTGAATATAGTCGAAGTGTATTATATACTTGGTTGAAACTGCTGTTATGCAATCCAGTGCTAAGTATAATGAATGAATATATGCAAATGAAAAAATTCAGTTGTTTTAAAGTAGATCAGCAACTGATTTCTTCTGGCCTTTTAAAGTCATGAAAAGTACATGAAATAAAGTGAAACCCGAGAGCATCCGTGAACCCTATAACATTGAGGGGATGCTTTGCGAGATCACACCTTATCGTGATAGTCATCATGGGCCTCATGTCACTTTCAGAATCAGCATGACTCTTGGATAAAAGCCACCTTTCTGTATTTGCATTTATCAGACAAATAGTGATTTACCACGAGAGTAAATAAACTCTCACTTGGGCTTGCAAGCGTCTGTGCTGTCCCTTGAAGGGGTTCTGTTTGAGGACAGGAAGATTGTGGAAGTCCTCTGTGTCCTGTGCTCTGGTGACTCTGAAGCATCACAGTGACTCTACCAGTGGTTGCTGAACTATGAGGTCTTCACTGGGAAGTGCATTGTCCAGGTACCTGCATGCCCTCTGCCTCACCCTGTGTCTTGTATTAAGGATACCCAATGTCTATGCTTGCTGCATCTACTTCACTACTTTACCTCCCTCCATCTGCTTTTTAAAGAGTAACAAGGTGGCATTTTGGCCTGAGTGGACAGGGTGCTCCTGAGTTGGGGACAACTCTATACATCAAATGCTTCATTGTTTTCCCTCCTGCTACTTGGCCTAATCACCAAGTCCTCTTCAAAACATACTTGCCCTGTGCAGTGGTAAAGTATCAAGGGAACTACACATAGGTCCATGTTTCTATGAAGCCCCTGGCTCACTCTGTCTCATCTTTGAGTGGGCTCACATCCATGGACCACAATACTCAAAAGGTCACAGATGCTAAAGTACCCCAGAAGATTTGGAAACTATATGTGTCTAAGTATTGTATCTGGCAGACACTTGGTGCTCAGTGAGGTCTGCAAAATCCATGGGAGGAAGTTCCTAAATACGAATGGACACACCCTGTCTTAGTGTTTGGTTTGCTGTGATAAAACTCCATGACCAAAATTAGAATGGGGAGGAAAGAGTTTATTCAGCTTACACTTCCACCATTTATCTATTTATCCAGTGGTCCACCATTGAAGAAAGTGGCAGGAACTTGGATGCAGAAACTGATGCAGAGGCCATGGAGGGGTGCTGTTTACTGGCTTGCTTTCTTATAAAACTCAGGACCACCAGCCCAGGCATGATGCCACCCACAATTGTCTAGGCCTTCAACCATCAGTTGCCAATTAAGAAAATGCCTCACAGCCAGATCTTGTGGGACATTTTCTCAATTGAGGTTTTCTCCTTTCAGTACTTCTAGCTTGTATAAAGTTGACATAAGACTATTCAACACAGCCCTAAGTGCTTTCTCAGCCAGCATTTTGTTTTTAGAAGTTTAGTTGATTAGAAAAAAGACTATATTTTTGTTTTATATGCCATCTTTTCAGAGACTATTCTTGGAAATTAATTGTTTTTCTATTACCCAAGTGAAAATAATGAAAAATTGCCTGTTATTTGAACTGGTTTAACTGAATACACAACTTGGTCCAGACACATCAACACATCAGAAATTATAGCAATTTGGTAAACACGTTATGTTCATTTCCCAGGTGATAGCAAATTAATAATAACTGAAAAGAGGAGATGATTTTTAAAAATATATATTTGCCTTGAAAAACATTATGCATGGCTTATTTAACATCCTTTTGGACTCAGATTCCTGGTGAGGTTTAGCAATGTGTTTCCATATTTATTACCTCACACTCAGTGAATAGCAAGTCTCTGAAACACACAGTCTAATGGTATGACTGTGATGTTATTACCATTAAGTCTTCTATGGGGTCTTTCAGTCATTTCTTCAATTAAAAAATGCTCAATGTTCTATTAACCTTTTGTCTGCTATACCATCCTTCATAGCACCATTGCAGTCCTCCATCATTAGAGAGATGAACTATTATCTTTTCATTAAAAAATATGAGGCAGTTTGTCATACCCATGGATGCTTGAACTATCTCAAACCTCTTTGTTCTAAGACACAAGAAATAATTCCCAATGTGCAACATCCTTCAGCCAACTAGATGTTTTGTTCCCATGGGAAGAGCATCTCACGGAAACAGAGACGATGCGCTTAGATATCTGTGCTCTGCTCTTTCTTAGTTTCACATCTTAGAGGAATCTTTGTGGAGTGAGCAGTTGCTCATGCTACCAATGTCCATGCCAGCTCAGGTGGTGAGCAGGGCTATATATCAAAATCCAGCCTCACTGTTAACTCTGGAGGATTAGGTGACAGTCACGGAGGAGCAATATCATGATTTCCAGAACACTTAAGAATTCGTTTTATTTTCCATTCCAAAATGAGCCCAAGGGAGAAGTACCAAGGACAGTTCTTTTGGAACTAGGCCTTACTAATGTTGAGTGTAGGAGTGTGTCAGGCTGTAACTGTGTTAAACTCTATCAAACTGCAACTGATGGATCTCTGTGGAACCTTCTAGACAACTATAGGTGTGGCCTGATCCAATGGAAGAGAGTGAAATGTTTCAGTTTTCCTGATCTGTGCCTTTTCCACCTAAGAGTCCTAAGGGTCCTCTAATCCTTTCAGATACCCTAGTCAAGATTGACTCATGGGGGAGGGCAGTGTATCAGCTTCTCATTCAACACAGCAAACGTTTATAGTGCTATGGTGATTGGCACTGTGTTCTGGCATCACCTGTGAGTGCTGTGAAGTGAATCTTTCCTTCATATCCAAATGAACACATTTCCCAGGCTAATAGTTTAGTTTTTCCAAACTCTTCTATCTTTCCTTGTGGAAGAGACAAAACTGCCATGCCACTGACTTCCATGGGTCAGCTGTTGTAGGACGTGGTTTGGTACAGCAGTTGGTAGAGATGTCATACTGTTTAAGTTCTGGCTCCATTGAATGCTAGCTCTAAACATCTATTAAGTTGGGTATAACAGAATTCACTTCATGAGGAAGGAGGTTAGGGAGAAGGGCAGGAGGCCAAGCAAGGGTAACAGGGTTTGAAGATGACTTGGGGATATATTATATACACAAACAGTAATATTATAATGAAACTCATGTATAATTAATAAATGCTAATTAAAAGAATTCATCTCATGAAGTTACTGTGAGGGCTTAATGAGATTACCATGGAAACGCTTAGCCTATCATGTAGTTATCCTCAATAAAGAGCATCTACGGTCATTTTCAGTTGCTGTGATCATACATCGGCTTCTTTAACACGTCGAGACTCCCTTGAAGTAGATCTGTAATGATTTGTTAATGATGGAGGCAGAAGTTTAGTGAGCTGTGGGGCTGTGGGGCTGTGGACCTCACACCGAGACCTGTGGCTTTCACAGTGCACTTTTCATATCACTGTTTTGGTTTTCGTTTTGGTTTTCCTTCTGCCTCCCGCCTCCTGCCTGGATGCTCAGCAGATGGCGTCTGTCAAAATGAGTCCCTGCCCATGAAGTTCACACTTCACTTTCTCCATGTTTGATCTTCCTTTACATCTCTACTCCAACCACTCATTATGCTAATTACCTCATCCTTTTCAGCTTCCTTCAGGGCTCAGTTCCATCAGTCTTACCATATATTCTTGTGAAAATATTCATTGATTCATTTCTTTGTTTATCATTTTAGGATGGGATCTATTACATAGCCAGGGTCTATGTACTCCAGCCTGACTTACACATGCAATATTCTTGCCTCAGCCTGAGTGCTGTGATTACATATGTATGTTCCCATACCAACCTATTTCACCATGTTCTTGCCCAATATTGTCCATCTAGTGTCCTGCCCAGTGGTATTTTTGAACTAACTCTTACCAGTTCACAAAGGCTAGTTGTTATACTTTCAGATAAAGTATAAGACAGTTGGCATTACACTGACAGTTTGAAATCAGCTATGTGGGGAATATTTGCCCACTGAATATCTCCCAATTCCAGAAATGAGAATGTAACTTCTGTTTCCAGGGAGTCTGTTACAATCTATAGCACATCACTGTTGCCACCTTAATTTTCCCACTTTCTTTTTCCTTTCAAACCAAAGTTCTTGAAAAAGTGTTACGCTTCTCCATCTCCTTTCTCACCACTATCCAAAACAAAACAAAACAAAACAAAACAAAACAAAACAAAACAAAACAAAAC
>NW_021604684.1:7117249-7125429 GCF_004785775.1 Grammomys surdaster
ACAAAACAAAACAAAACAAAACAAAACAAAACAAAACAAAACAAAACTTAGCACTAAGGTCAGAAATGGTCCCAGTCCATTTGAGTTCATGTACTGACCTTGTCTTCTGCATAAACATGTTTCTGGCTGCTGTGACCTGTTGCCTCTCTGGTCACTCATTGTCATTCCTCTGGATTCTGAGGTCTGGTCACTCACTGTCCTTCCTCTAGGTTCTGAGGTCTGGTCCTTGTGCCACTTTAGATTCAGATATCAGATGCTATCTGTGCTTCATTCCCTCATCCCTGTCAGACTGAGCTCCAGTTGCCTACTAAGATAACTAAGCATGCCCCATTGGTTTTTTTTCGTATTGTCTGTCTATCTGTCTGTCTTTTTCCTCCTTCTCACTCCACTTCTTGACATTATCCCCCTGCCAAGCTTCTGGAAGCAGTCCTTATGTCTCAGAAATTTTGATATGGGGAATCACAGAGTAGAATACTTTAAGTTGAACTTTCAAGTGTTAGATTTGTCTTGAATGTGACAAATTCAAGACCTGTAGTATGTATAGTCCAGTATTGTAAAGATAACGCATCTTATTATCCATAGACCAGGGTCATCTAAAGAGCAACACAATCTTGAAGCTAATATATTGTTTTCTCTGTCTGTTCTTCCTTCTCTGAATGAGTATGGATCAACATACCCTAGCATAAGTCATCTATGCTCCAAGATAGAAATCTTCACATTTTGTCTTTTGCTTCACCTACACCATCAAATCATTCAAGTCTAACTTTGAAATGGCTCTTTAGTCAGGCCTTTGCTTTTTTTGGATAAAGCTCTTGTAGGACACAGGTGAGGATATGTTACAACCCTAAATGGACTGATAGACATGTTCTTGGATATCAGTGCAACTGTTACTAGCTTCTCTCTCTTCTATAAAACAGCCACATGAAGCATTTCATCCTGGCTTCTAGTACCTATGAAGTAGTTGTAGGTCTTTAATAGAGTATCCTCATTCCTGTCCCCCAGATAAGTAGTATTCCTTATCCCATGCTGTTTGTAGTACTTCAAAGGGTAGGAGATCTCAGTGTAAGATACAAGGTGATTAGGATAAGCCAAGGGAGACAAAATCCTGCTTCTTCTAGCTAAGTCCCTCTGTGCTATGATGCCACTGTTTTTTAAAGTCACCTTTAAAGTGAAGCAGGGACCCATTCCAAAGAATTGCCACATGTGGGATACTAAGAATAGTATAATTGGCTGAGCATGAAGCCAACATTTGATAAAATTATCAATGTTTAACCTACACCAAGTTGTGTGTCAGCAGCTATGCTGGAGTAAATGAAAGGGGACGGTAGCAGCTGAGGCCTCACCTTTCTGATTTTGGAAATCCCGTTATTTTAATGATAAGACTTTACTTGGGCTCCTTCAGACATTGAGGGGGTAAGATAATTTAATGTTCATGCTTCTTTTCCAAGATTGTAATCACAGCACCCCCAAGTTCTCAACTAGATCAGTGAGTGAGAGGGATTGTTTTGAACCATTTATGGTTTTGGATCTGAACAAGGTTCTGGAAATAGAATCATTTTCATATTGATCATGCAGTGCACATTGATTGAACACCTACTGTCTGTCAGGGGATACAAAGATGAATTACATATAAATCCCATCCCCTGAGGAGTTCCCAACCTACTTAAGAAAACAACTCAAAAAAACTTCAGTCTTGATCCAAGACTTGTATAACAGCTTAGCAGGTCCAGCATGGAGTGGGGGTGGGGAGCTGTTCATGATTCTTACCTGATGAATAGTGGTGACAGAACTACTTCAGGGAAGAGAGACATTAAGTCTTTGAGGTGATAAGGGAAGGTGCTCCATAGCTGTTCAAGATGGAACCTAGACCCAAAGAAGGAGAAGATCCTGGAAGAACAGTGGGGAAAACAAACAAACAAACACTGGAGACTGAGTAGGCTGGCCTTGATAGAAAGGTGAATGTATGTAACAGGAGAGCAGCATGAGAGTACCAGGAGGCCAAGTTTTGAATGCTAAGACAAAAAGTCTGAAGTAGATTATGAACCACAAGAAACTCTTGAGCAAAGAAGTAACTCTGAACATCACATCTCTACAACTTCCACGTCAATCCTTTCTGATTATAAGATCACACTAAAATGTTAGCTGGCCCTCACTGGAGACTTCTTACACACACACACACACACACACACACACACACACACACACACACACCATCTAGGCCTACGTTAGGCCAACTCAAGGTTGGTTTTCTTGGATCTTTAGTTGCTGAGAATCTCTGCTTTAATCTGAATATTACTGTATGAAGATGGAAACCAAAGAACACAAATGTCATTTCATTTGAAGTCAGATCTGGAGCAGGGCATGTTTCCTGACCACAAGGGTTGGGACTGATCTAAACATCATATCTCCCTCAGGGAGGGTAGGGTCCTCAGTAGGAATACAGGAAGCCAGTGTGAGCCAGTTTTTCCTTGACAGCATTTGACTTGGTCAGAATAAATGCTATTTTCTTAAATATTCATCTTCAAAATGGCTGACATGCACTCAGATATGACATAGTTCTTCAGGGCACCACAGAAAGTTGCCTTTAGCTTCTCCAAAGCAATAGGCTGATGTTTGTCTGTGAACATCAGTTGGTTGAGGAAAGCTGACAAACAGCTATATGGACTTTGATTGGTAGACTCTTATCTAGTGAGCCAAATGGCAGAGAGGTCTTACTGATGGAGTGGGCAGTTACCACAGACATAGCTGTTGTAGCCTTGGCTTAGGAAACAGTTCACTTCAACCGCTTCATGACCCATGCTGAGCCAGGCTTGGGAACTATCTAAAGGGCTAACTGTGTAAAAAGGTAGGAGACAGCAACCCAATCTGGCAATCGACTTGCACTGGCCAGGCAAGACTAACCTTCAACTTAAGGAAATTAGAAAGAAGGGCAGAAGGAATCCTTACATTTTTCTCTTTCCCATTCTGGCTTTCTTTCTTGTTTGAAAAAAAAAACTATTCTTCAAAATATGTGGACCCATAACAAACTCAAGGAGAATATTTTGCCAGTTGATGTATCATTCCCTTTATTTACAATGATGAAAGAGAGAAAATGTTTTTTCGAAGTGGTATCATTTATCTCATAATAATCAATAAAAACCTCACAAACTAATGTATTAAAGAAAACATTTAACTTCAAACAGAGAAAAAAAAACCCAAAAAACAAAAAACAAAAAATGCAGGAGTCTTAGAACTATGTCAAGGCTGTGAGGGAGAGACTCATTGTGACCCTGTTTAGGTAAAGGGTGGTTTGTCACTTTAACTTTCTAGATCCCCTTTCTCGCCTTCCAAGGCAGCTGAGAGCTAACAAAGCATTAGGCCACCAGCTTTTATTTTGTTTATACTAAATTACACACTGTTCCCTAGCATTGACCTTCATTAGCACCAAGTGACTACACATCTCCTTTTACCACCTGTGCAGGGAAGCCAGCCATGCCACTTTGAATTCCTGGATTCCTAGGCTAGGGAACATGAGGACCTCAGGCTAAAGCAAATTCATCTGTCTCTTCCATTGCTGTGCAAGGTAAATATTGTTTACTCACGGTCTCTCCATTCTGCTTGGCAGAGAGGAGGTGTGCAGAACAAAGCACCGCTTTCCCTTTTCTGTCTACACAACCCAGGAGCATGTGGGAAAGGCAATTCCAGAGTCTGCCGAGAAAATTGCTTCTGAGTACTTTTTCCATTTTCCAAAATTTCTGAACCCGGTTTAGCATGCGGATGCTCCACATACAGTGAGCTCACCATAGCACCATGAGTTTGCCTTTCCAAAAAAGGCAGTTAAAACACAGAGGAAAATCTGGCTTCCTCAAGGGTTAAGGGACAGTGTTTTGTTCTTTTAGGAATAAAAAAATCTTCAAGGTGGGTGTATCACTACCCAGAGCTAGAGGACCTGGCATCTTTCTAATTGTGATCTGAGGGGCTTGAGCCTGCCTTCAGTTAAGCATCTTACTTTCTAAGATGTCTGAGTACCTGATGTGTCCCCATTGCTGTTCAGTACACAGTGGTGAAGCAAATCTCATTCTTTCTCCACCCCTTCATCCCATTTTCTCCATTCCCTTCTCTCTTTCTCCTTCCTTCCTTTGTTTCCTCCATACTGTGTTCTATTCCCTCTCTGTCTCTCACTGTCTTTCTCTGTGTCTCTTTCTGTCTTTATCTTTCTCTCTGTCTTTCTGTCTCTTTTGTCTCTCTGTCTCTGTCGTTCTCTGACTCTCTCCTTATCTCTGTCCCTAAGCAGCACCTATGTATATTTCTAGAAGAGCCAAGCCACAAGTATATTTCTAGAGGGCCACACACTGAGTCAGTAAATACCAATGGGAATCAATAGGATGCTTACCAGGCCCCTGGATAGTATCCTCTTTTGCCCACTAGAATGTAAATTGCATGAGAGTCGAACTTAGTAACAGTTTTCCCAGAACACAGTTCTCCAGACACAGTGGTAATTGCAAAGTATCTATTAACTAAATTAAGGAATTGTCTCAACACTCTGACATCATTAATCATCATTATGTTCATGATAAGGAGAAGCCAGATGCACTTTAGAAAGATTAATTAATATCTTCAGTCTTCTAGTGAAACTGTTGTAAAATCTGAATTCTAATTCAGATCTCTATGAGCCCAGAGTCATGATCACACAGGAGAGAATTCACAGCGAACCTCAGACATGTCATGAGGCTCTACTGTTTCTAATATTTTTCCATCTGCCCAAGGTTACACCAAAGCATTAGAACATGTGGTTTGTCATTTCTCTTTCACTTGCACCAAACTCATTTGCCAATAAGTCATATATTTAACTTTATGATGGGATCACAGATGACCTCCAAACTAATTAATATACTAGTTCATTTTGATGTTGAAATTGCCTGGGAATCAGAGAAAGCATTTTCAAAACAAGTGCCCTGCTGCTACCTTGGCTTGACTCTCTCACTCGTCCCCAGGAGAACACTGTATGGTGTGAAGACAGGACTCCATACATTTTTTACAAGTGATATTTTCACAGAGAACCTGGAAGTGTTGTAGGAGAGTGGGTTTCTCTTGAACTCTGTATGTGCTGCATGGAGCTTCCTGTCTGCCAAGGCCAGTAGCCAAAGGAATTGAAGTTCAGGCCTGTATTTGTACGTTGTCTTAGTTGGGTTCCTCTTCCTGCAAAGAGACACCATGACTACAGCAACTCTTCTTACAAAGGAGAGCATTTCACTGGGGCTGGCTTACAGGTTCAGAGGTAGCGGAGTCCAACGTCATCATGGAGGGAAGCATGGTGGTATGCAGGCAGATGCTGGGTAGGTAGCTGAGAGTTCTACATCTGGATCTGCAGGAAGAGACAGTGAGCCAGCCATGATTTGAGCGTCTGAAACCTCAAAACCCATCCCTAGTGGGTTCTTCCAATAAGACCACACTGACTCTATGATTATCATGATTAGGCCTCATGTCCTAATCCTTTTGAGTAATGCCACTCCCTATGAGCCTATAAGGGCCATTTTCATTCAAACCACCAGAGTCATAGATCTGTCCTAGGAGACTCTGTCATCTCCTTTGCTAGCTCCCTTTCTCATCTTTCATTTTTTTCCTTTTGCTTTCTCCCCCTCTTTTCTCTTCTTTCTCTTTCCTCTTATTTCTTCTTATTTTTCAAACCAAGGTTTCCTTAAATGATCTATATTCTGAGCAGATGTCTGTGGGGCAGTGAAGATGGTTGAGGGTGGGAGACTGTGGGAGAAGGCTGCTTTTATCCTTTTCTAAGCTACAGCCTTGGTTGTTGGCTCTGTAGGAGGACCATGAAGAATCAGCTCGGCTAGAACACAAGCATCTTGAGTCAGTTTCTCATCTTTAAGAAGGGGGTTGGATTATTTCTCACTCTGTTGGGCTGAAAATAACAAAGATGTGCTCTGCTCACCAAGATCTTGACATGGTTATGTAGATAGCAGGAGTAGAGTCCAGACACTATGGCACAACTGTAATCAAAAGCTTTGCAACGTACCATGGAAGTAGCCAAAGTTAGGATGCCAGAGGGAACATGCTAAGTGTTTTGAAGATTCCTAAATACATAGTCTTCACACAAAGTCCCCCAAAAGAATTGTGTCTATGAGCCACCAAGACCATCTTCTTTGACTTTTTCAGGTATTTGTCACCGTTGACTGGACCCTTTAGTCATTCTATAGTCTTGAGGATCATGTTAGGCATGGAGGTAGGACAATAAGATGCCCAGATCATGTCACTATAAAGTGGCCAGTGCTTTTAAAGGCCCAGAGAATCAGAGAGGCCAGCTTGACCTTTTTTGTAGACCAACTCAAACAGCTTAAAACATTCTAACCACTCACATACTAGGTCCACAGGGCTGGTTATCTCCCTTACATTCAAAAGCTTAATGAGGATAATGGAGTACGATTGGATACGTGACAAAGAAACTGGCAAACTCTCAGAAGGCTTTGGGGACAGACGGCAGGAAGGCTGTGTCAAAGATTCTAGAATGGGCTCGTGCCACTGATCTGGGAAATTTGGATTGGGAAATTTCCATGTCTCATTTCCTAGTTTGGATAGAAAATAAAATTCTCTACCAGTAGGTTAGACGGAAGGAGGAGGTGATGCTATCTTTATCGCCCCCTTCTCACACAGATCATCCTTTGTAACCGCCAAGTTTAACAAAGGACACACCTTTATGGGCCAGACATAACAAAACAAAACAAAACAAAACAAAATAATACCATCTCTAACTTTTGAAGCCTGCTTTTACATCTTATTAACTCTTTCAGTCCTAAGGGTAAATTCTCTTTCTGCTGCACTTAACACAGGATGATTTGTAATCCCTTGATGATTTTCTATAATCTTGTTGATATTTGGTAAGAGTGTCTTTGTTCAGCTATCCTCTATACACATGGATGGGGTGTGCCACCTAGGACCTGACCAGGCTGTTCCTGATATCACACCACTATCCGTCATGATGCTGAATGGATCCATAAAGTTATATAGACTTGTACAGAATGTCTTATTTGATCCTCCCTGCCCCCAAAACCCTATGGCATAAACAGAAAGTCCCACAACAGAACAAGTTCCAACATCTAGTTAGTGCAGGGTGGTTTTTTTTGTCTTACTAATATCAGATCCTAATGAAAGAAGGGGTGACTCACCTCTGTCATGGGGTTCTCTCTGAGGTAGGAACTTTTAATACAACCCTCAGAGTTTTCACTTTACCTGTTGCCATCCCTCCTTACTATGCTGCAGAATAGAAAATGTTGTAACCAGACAGCAACAGTCTTTGCTCCTCACTAACAAAGCATGGTCTACAGGGATCTTGGGGTTCTGTTTCAATGTCTAGGATCTGTAAATACATAATGCACCACAGCACACTGTCTGCTGGAAGTTGCTGGAAGCTCAGTTCATCTAGGCTCATTCTGCCATACAGAAAGAGGCTGCAGCAGCAATCAATGGGTTTTCCATGGTCCCTGATAATCTCCTAGCTCTTATTTTACTGGTTTTGTTTTGCTTATACAGTCCCAGCTGTGATTATCAATATGTGCAGTGAAGCTACTCCTGAGTTGGACTGCAGGAACAATAATAAGATTGGTGGGTAGAGAGGGTAATCTGTCCGTCTCCAACAAGGCTATGATTTCTGAGTTAAAGGGGATATATGAGAGAGCTGAAAGGAGATAGCAAGGGAGAGAGAGGGAGAGGAAGAGGGAGAGGAGGAGGGGGAAGGAGAGGGGAAGGGAAAGAGAGAGAGAGAGAGAGAGAGAGAGAGAGAGAGAGAGAGAGAGAGAGAGAGAGAGAGAGTGTGTGTTCTAGGAGCAGGGGTTGCAGGAGAGAACATAGGAGAACAGCTTGGTGGCAGTCAGCAGTGAGGCTCATCTCGCTGTACCAGCTCATTTAGCATATCTATCTGTGAAGTCAGCCTCTCATGCACAGACTGCACACATCATTCTAGCTGTTCCCTGTCACCCCTTAAATCCTTTAAATACAGTCAGATAAAAACAGCTAGTTGCGGGATAAATTAACATGTCCCGGCAATTATAGAGACTTTTATGATAATTCAAGTACAAGAGGCTTAAACACTGGGTCTAGAGAAGGAAGGGGAATGGGAAATGAACTTTGGGATCTCTGCCCTTTTTTCTTTCTTTCTTTCTTTCTTTCTTTCTTTCTTTCTTTCTTTCTTT
>NW_021604684.1:7125439-7155826 GCF_004785775.1 Grammomys surdaster
TTTCTTTCTTTCTTTCTTTCTTTCTTTCTTTCTTTCTTTCTTTCTTTCTTTCTTTTTTTGCCATAAAGTAAGAAGGGAAATATTTTAGGAGAGAAATTGGGATGAGAGTGGACATGATATCACCAACTCATTTGCAGTTCCTAAGTTGTTCCGAACTGTCACTTTAAATCTATCAAACATATTTCTCTACACATTCCTGTCTGTCCCTCTTATACTGCCTCAAAGCATCTAGGTTTATAAGTCTCTTAACTATATACCCTCTTGGCCACTAGAGATTGTCTTTGAATTTGAAATACCATCAAGGGTCTGGGAGTTACAAGCACATGATTAGTCCCAGGAGAACCTATAAGTTGAATCAGATGAGGTAAAGGAGGTGTGCAGAATTCAATCAGTTATTTTATTAATATCAATATGAGTTGCACAGTCCTAACAGAGAGGAATAAAAAAAAACAAATAAAGCAGAGTAGAAATAGAGTAGCAACTGGATTGCTGAGCCTAATCAAGTATATGACTACCTGAGGAGAAGTCAAGAGTGTCTCTTAAACATGAGCTAAAAGTGGTAGAACTTGCAAACAGAGGTGAGACAGAGCCATGTCGCCATCTCAGTCCTTGAGGGTTTTCGTTGAGAGGAGGATAGAACACATGGTTTATTCTGAAGCATATATAAGTAAATATAGCCTAGGAACACAGATGTAGGTCTCCCCAAATTCATGTCTTAACATAGACGCAGTTTTGTGAAGTTCTATGGTTTTACAGAACAAAGAGAGTCATAAATCAAGGTAAGTTTAAAATATGTTTGTAGGTACATCAGAGAAACTGGTACAGTGAGATAGGAGGAACTTTCTCAAAGGCTCAAGATGGTCTCTCGTGACATTCCTAGTTTGGAAATTGTTGGAAGCAAGTGGACTGCTAAGTTAGTAGATTCCAAAAGGTTTCTGTGTATTAGTCACAGATGTTAGTTCCCATACAGTGGTGGGAAAGGAATGGCTACCTAGAGGGCTAAAGCTAGCACAAGTAAGCCGATTAAGTTCTGGGCTTACAATATTCCAACCTCTCCTCTGGACCTGCAACATTCCCACCTCTCCACAACACTGTGGTTCTAATCAGTCAACCAGTCTCCATGGGTACAGCTACTTTCCACTGTCCTTGAGTTTTTCTTTTTAAATATGATATTATAAATGTAAAGGTGATATTCACATGTATGCAGGAGTTATATCCAAGAACTTGGTTAAATTAAATTATCATTAATACACCTGCTCATTTAAGAAATCTCGACTATTTGAGAAAGAAGTAAATCTGGAAAAATAATCCTCAAATTCTTTTAATATGCTAACGAAGCAAGTAGAGCACGTGCTGCGTAGAAATGAGGGTCTAAGATCAGAATCTAAGCACTTACATAAAGCTAAGCCCAAGTGGAGACAGGCAGATCCCAGGGATGGGGGCTCACTGGTCAGCCAATCCAACTGAGGTGAGCTCCAAGCTGATTGGGAGACTCTGTATCAGAAAGTAAGACACAAAGTGACCCTAATGCTCACCACCAGGGTGCATGTGGCCAAACACACACACACACACACACACACACACACACATACACACACACACACACACACACACACAGCATTACTTTACATCTCATCAAGGGAGTGTTGAGCATGAAAACAACACAACAAATGTAAGCAACCACTTAAAAGAGTTCCTTCACCATAGTAAGAACTCACTGAATGGGACCATGGTTTTAATAACAAATTGAAAATCTTATTTCTGAAATAATCTTTCCTGCACTCAAAAGCCTACTCCTGACAGCAGAAAGATCCCATGAGCAAGTGTAGCAGAGGTACTTCTGAAAGCTGTGCCCTGAAAGGGGAAGAGTTCTGTCTGTCTAAATCCCTTTGTTCCTCCCTCCCCTAGGAATGTGGCATTAATTACCCTCATCTCTCTGGGCTGGTTGAATTGAAACCAGAGGAAGTGTCACGCAGATCACTCCATGCTCTGATATGGTCCCAAACAGGCGTCTTCTGTGAGAGAGGACATCTCTTCCTTGAAAACATTTTTCCTTTGCATTTAGTTATTGAGACAGTTTGGTGACTAAGATAAAGAACTGATGCCAAAGGCTGGAGTGGGTGTTGGGAAAGGGAAAAACTTGCTCACTTCTGCTGGAGGTGAAAGTTGGTACAACCACTATGGAAATTAGTGCCAAGTGTGGATCCAGAGGAGAAGGGAGAAGTGGAGGGAGGAGAAACTGTTGTCAGGATGTATTGAATGAGAGAAGAATCTATATTTTTTAAAACCATAAATATTTCTACCAAATAATTCACCGATACCACTCTTGGTAATACACTCAGATGGCTGTATCATACTACAAAGATACTTGCATATCCCCATTCATTGCTTCTGTATGCACAAGAGCTCCAAAATGGGATCAACTTAGATGCCCATCAACTGACGAATGGCAATGAAAATTTGTGCATTTGTAAAATGGGAAATCATTGAACTGACCCCTGGTATGACAACCATTCTCCAGTGCATGGACATATAAATTGGACTCAATGGGTTTTTAAGAAAATGAGGACACGAAGTTGAGGAGGTAGGTGAAAGAAAATTTGAAGAGAAGGAGTGGATCTGGGAGGAATTGGAGGAGGTGAATGTAATCTGAATACATCATATGAAATTCTTGAAGAATTAATGAAAAACAAGAAGAAAAAAGTTTATATTTAACATTTACAAATATACTTAATCATTAAAGAAGACATGAAAAATTTGCCTTGTGTAATAGAAAACTGAATAGTTCATACTATTCATATTCATACTCAGAAGTAGAGAATCTTGACACAATCTAAAATATATCCATTTAAACAGAACATTGAAGAGGCATGAAACCAAGACCCAGAAAAAGAGAAAGCATGAAAGGTAAGCCTGGGACAGTGGGGCTGGTTTGAACATACAAAGATCAAAATACCTGCTGATCTCAACTGGATAGAAGACAGGATTCAATGCGACCTGAGAGTGAGGCTCTCAAGTTATATTATGTATGTATATGAAATTGTCAAAGAAAAATAAAAGTTTTAAAGACATGCAATTTGAATTTCCTAAGATATTATATGTAGTACATACAGTGAATTCTTACAGGTAGAGAAAATAGAGAGATAATTTGAGCTATGAACCATGTGAGCTATCATGACAGGAGTGACAAAGATGTGCCCACGGATACAATAGTGGCATGAATATCATGGAGTAACCAATTGCTTTCTGATTAGAATTTAGGATTAAATCCACAGGAGAACATGTATGTTGGGTACTATAAATTTTGCCCAGAACTCATGGCTGGGGGTCTGATAGGTTCTGGGTACAAACTTACTACTATTATTTTGTTAAGGGGACATAGTATCAAACTGCCCTCTAAACTTGTATCTCTTTACCTATAGATTAGTACAGTTCCCTGAATTTCATTACAGAAATTTCTTTGTGCATGAAATGGTGTTTAACACAGGAACACAACTGGCCATAGTACGTTACAGTAACTATCACCAGAGTGCTTACTCTTACACACTTAGCAACCCATGGCTCAGAGACTATCTCAGAAGAGGGGAAGGAGAGAGAACTCATTTCTGTCACTCACTGATTTAGGAGATTTTTTTTTCATTGTATTTTACAGCACAATATCTTTGAAAATTAGAGGCACCAACAAAGTTAACTCAACCTGTCACTCTGATCCAATGAGTACCAATGTTTGCTTCATTTCTTTGTTTCATGTGTGTGTGTGTGTGTGTGTGTGTGTGTGTGTGTATGAGATATTACTTCATACCTCACATATCAGCAAAACTATAAGTATTCATTTTTTATATAACTGCAATGCCATTATTGAGTCCCTCAGAGCCTACAATAATTATTTTGTATAATTTAATATTTGTGACTATATTAAGTGATTTAATGTGACTTTATTTTAAAATGTTTATTTATTTATTGTGGGGGAGTCCATGGACACTATGGACTAGGGGTAAAGACCACAGGACAATGCATAGGAGCCCATTATTTCCTTTCACTACTTGGGCTCAGGGGATCAAGCTCAGGTTGTCATAGTTGGCTACAAGTGTCCTGACCTGCTGAGCCATCTCACTGGCCCTTTTGTGTGACTTTTTAAAGACTAATGCAATAGTTTCCATATACTTTGAAAAGGTCTCTATTGGAGAGACCTAGGCACTAGAACATTCCTAGGGAATACTCTGTAATTCTTATAAATCTCTAGAGAAATATGCATCTAGTAGTTCCAACTCTTGGAGTTTAGACTGCAGAAAAGATGAAATAAGTGTGGTAAATGGGTGCGGGTCCATAGTGTGCCACTGTTAACCGGGAAGAGCACTGGAGAATGGTATAAAATTCTAAACATCCCAAGTAATTGAATTGTGTTTTTAAATGTAAATGTACATCCCAGCAATGTAATACTACAAAAACAAATAAAATGACCCAAATATGTAATTATCATGGAGATGTTTTTAATATAATGTTCACTAAAACACAGTATGGCACAACTTTAGACATTACCCCACTTTGTAACATATGTTAGCATGAATGTGTGCAATGTGAATAGATATATGGCATCTTAAAGAAAACTTCAACAATAATGGTAAATTTTGTCAAATAGTCAAATTAAAGGGTTTTAAACAACCTCTCTACTTATGTGTGCTTTCTATCTTTCTATGATTGTTACCTTCAAAATAAAATACAGCAACACAAAGCACTTATATTTGCACACACACCACACACACACACACATGATCAAGGCAGTAGCTAATATTTTTCTTATGTGTCAAGCATGATCTGATTGAATCATGTTTCAAATGTAAAAAACCAAATACTGTTGTTATTTCTATTTTACATTGAGGAAATGGGGTAAATTTGCAATACACATGCACACATATATCCATATCTATATCTAATCTAATCTATATATCCTCTCTCTATATATGTATATATATATGTATGTACATATGTATGTATATACAGATGTTCAATGTTCTTTCCCACTCTGTTGATGTCTGATTATCTTTGCTGTGTAACTTGTTTGGGGAAATAAAATAGAATGATGTAATCCACCTCCTAGTGGAAATTCTAAGTCATTTAAAATTTTGTTTTTAATTTTTAATCCTGTTCAAGTTCAATATGGTTCAGATAATGACTAATTCCTTAACCTAGGTGTCAGAATGAAAAGCTGGAATAAGAAATGAAAGTTTTATTCATCTGATAATGCCAATGAGTTTTAGGGGGTTATTTTTTACTACAACATAATTTTTTCTTAAGCAAAATTACACTAGATAACCTGTTTAGTAAATGAACAAACTGACATTCCAACCAGAAAGTCTTGCATCAGAATGTGTTCCAGGTATTCCATAATACTTTGTTTATTCTGTAATTATCTATTTGCTCTCATAAATTGAATATACAAACAATGATCTCGTGGCTCATAGACCCAGAATTTCAGATTTATCTATAAATATCTCTTTCTGATGAGAAAGTTCACAGTCTACCACTGCAAACTGGAGAATAAGAAAGACTGTGAGAGCTCAGAATATATTTCAGTTATAGAAAGTTCACTTAGCATGAGTGGAGTCCAAAGATCGATTTTCAACTCCTAATAAGAGATAAAGGGAAAAAAGATAGTTGTATAGTTTACTCATGTTCAAAGGCCTGAGATTTGTCTGGTCTTGATGATACCAATCTCAAAATTGAGAACCAGAAGCACCAGGTCATATTGCAGGAGAAGGGAAAAGTCTAGCTAAAGAAAATGTCTTAGGGTTTCATTGCTATGATGAGACAGCATGGCCAAGGCACCTCTTATAAAGGGAAACATCTAATTGGGGCTGGCTTACAGTTTCAGAGGTTCAGTCCATTATCGTCATGGTAGGAAGCATGATACTGTACAGGCAGACATGGTGCTGGAGAAGGAGCTGAGAGTTCTACATTTTTGAACTGCAGGCAGCAGAAGGGGACTGACTATCACACTGAGCATAGTTTGAACATATAAGACCTCGAAGCCCACCTCCACAGTGACATACTTCCTCCAACAGGGCCACACCTATTCCAGTAAGGCCACACTTTCTAGTAGTGTCACTTGCTATGGGCCAAGCATTCAGAAACATGAGTCTATGGAAGCCACACCTATTCAAACCACTACAGAAGAAGTAAGAACACTCCTCCCCCCTTTCCCTTTTTGTTCCATCCAGAAACACAGTGGATGTACTCACCCTCACTGATGACAGCAAGGGTTTTTCTGAGCCTACTGATTAACTTGCCTAAGTACATACATACTACTGCATGTGGAAACACCCTTCTCACAGACTCAGCTATACCCACAGTTAGTGTTTTCCCAGCTCAGTAGGCATCCTCTAACCCAATCAAGCTGACACAGAAAATCAACCATCACTGAAATGACTACTTTCAAGCAGCACATGGATTTTAGAAGACTCTTTTTGAACCCAGGCAAGTTAGCACATGGTTACCCCCGTTTTGTTTCATTAGTTTAGAGATTCTGGGCTTTTGCTTGGGCTACCAAGCCTCAAGTTTGAAACTATTTGGAGAAATGGCAATATGTTCTTTCTGTGAGACGTGCAAAGTTGGGAAAGAGAAGCAGTAATTAAAGACTTGGAGTCTGCTTGCCCTGTTCAACACCAGCTGATACTTATACAACCCAATCTCTATACATCTGTCTCAGGAAACATCAAGAAAGAAGAGACAGAAAGATCATAGAGCCAGAGGACCAGGATGTCTGCCTCAAGATAGTGCCTTCTGAACTTGACAGGGAGTTGCATCCATGAAATCTCAGAAATACGGTCACCCAAACAAGACCTGCATAATGACAACCAGTCTGCATTCCAATCTCATCTCATAAGAGCCCACCCCTAAAAGAAGGGATACACACAACTGATGGCTGCTCAAAGGGGAAGAATCAGCCCTCTCTAGGAACAGCCCTCTGATCATTTATCCAATCCTAAGCAATCAGACCGAAACACATACACACGAGCGTGTTACTTGTAGCTTTTGCTACCCTGCCTAAGCTCCGGAAATGGGCTGTGCTACCAGCCTCCACCCAGTTTCCCTTGAATCCACGGATAAAAGACACACATTCAGTTGTTCAGTTTCAACTTGCCTTTTGACACAATTGTTGGGTGCTTCTTATCTCCCGCCTGGAAAATCGTGCCCTTATCAATGTTCTTAACGTTGTACCTCGAACCTGACCTACCTTTAGTTGCTCAGTTACATCCCCAACTGCCTGCCTATAAGAGTGGCCTCTGTGGCCACTCTGTTTTGAGATCTCACACAGCTGGTCAACTTTTCTCCATCAGAAGCCTGGTGAAGTCTCCTTTCCTCCCTTGCTTCTTCCGCTTGCCTCCCAGGACTGGAGGTCCTGCCTATTCCTGCCTCCCAGCAATTGGCACACGGCTTCTTTACTGACAGATCAAGAACCAATTGGGGATCAGGACAGCATAAGAACCACCCCTATATGAACAACACTAAAGGGATTCAGCAGTGTCCATGTATAGGTACATATGTATATAGGCATATCGCTGTAATATACAGATATAATTACAGAAGAGGCCATGGATTTTAGAGGAGTGGGGAATGTAAAAGGAGTTGGGGGTTAAGGAAGTGAAATGATATAAATTTAATACTCATGTATGAAATTCTAACAAAAAGCCCTTAAAAATATATTTGGAGTATAAGAAAGGAAGTAATTTTCACCTTTGGTATTACACATAAAATTTATTAGAATACAAGCATAGCTCATTGGTAGAGCTAATGTATCTCTGAAATAAGCCATTCAATCAGTGTCCAATAAGAAAACAGAAACTAAAATATGCAATAAAAATATAATAGATAGGTAATCTCCTTCAGTTCTCTTGTTGATATATTATCTGCACACATCTTAGCCTCAGCTGCTTGTCCCTTCCTCTCATTCCTGTCCCTTAAAACACAGGCAAACTTACACACACACACACACACACACACACTCTTATATACACGCACACACACTCACACACACATTCTCACACACACACACTCTTACACACACTCACACACACTCTTACACACACACACTCACACACACACACATTCACACACACACACACACGCACAGACCTTGCACATTAAAACCAATCCAAAAATTCATTTGATTTAATTGTCTTTTTTTGGATTTAATTGTCTTTAGATGTAAAAGAAGAGTGTAGTTAGAGCAGTGACATTCTAAGACTGGAAGACTTTGGTAGTATCTTAGTCAAGCTCCCTCAACTTACAAATGATGGAACTGACTTTCCCTGGCTTATATCTGCATGATTTATTCACCCTCCTCAGATTTGAAGTCCAGCCTCATTTTCCAGGGCTCTTCTCAGTATGTCGCGTTATACAACTGGGTTAAAAATAATGAGTTTTCTTCCAAGATAATGATAGCGATGTGGATAAAGATATGCTAGGTGCATGGCAGTGTCCATCTCGTTCAATGCTGCTGAATTTTATACTTTAAAGATGGTTAGTTTTATACTAGGTGAATTTTATTGCAATAAAAAATTCTTAGAAAAAATATAATGAGAATTAATCATATCATAGCTCATCACTGGTTGTGTAAGAATAACTCTACTTGAATTTCACCAACCCCTAAGGCCAATGTCATTAATTCAATCCCCCATATCATGGTGGTCTGCCGTGCAACACTGGGTAAATAGGCTCTATGTATTGGCTTTCATCTCTTCAGTTTTAAGACCAGGACTGCTGTTAGCACGGTGCTATAATGTCAGGGAATTATATTTAAGCCATCATTAACTCCTCCAGCCCACATTGATCTTTCTGTTCTCTGAAACTCGGGCACTTATAGCCTGCACTCGATCATTTAGAAATTAATTAGGTTCCATCTTGTGCTGTTCTTTAATTGTTTGATGTAGGATAACCTTGCTTCGCAAAAGATTGTAAGCACTTTGAAGTTACAGACTCGCGCTTATGTTCACTTATTAATGCACTCATGCACTCATTTATGCATGCCTGCAATAAGTATGCTAAGTGGTGGGGGACACAACAATACAGAAGATGACCCGATGACAAGGTACGTGTACGGGGTTGTGGGGAGGCAGTTAGTTTCAACTACAACAATGTCTAACACCATCCGACAGTCTCAAATGTCCTTGCATGTCCAGAAGCCCATCCTCCTTCCTGATTTCAGCTTCCCCTTGCATCACACAGCTTATTCTGGTGGAAAACTGCTATTTCCCCATAGTTCTGCTGGAGGTCAATAAGAAGCCCCAGATCAGGCACTAGCTGTAGTGAGCACCATGGGAAAAGGACTGGAGCTTTTGTAAGTGCAGGACGTAAGGTGATGAGAAAACACTTAGAGTGGACAGGGGTCCTAAGTAGAGCAGTAAAGGTTCTCCCCTGTCTGTGAGGTCCATTGCTGACCATTTACAGGAGTCCTGTAAAACTCAATGGGGTTGGTTGGTTGTTCATTTAATTTTTTAAGTTTGTTTTGGTTTTGTTTGTTTGTTCAGTTTTTTGTTTTTTGTTGTTTTTGTTTTTGGCAAGAGTGTATGGAAACAACTCCTCTTCCCCCAATTCCCTGCTGTGTATATTGTACTGTAGAAGGCCACCTAGTGAGGCAGAGGGCTCCCCATGGGAAAAAATAGTGCTAGGCTATACATTGTGATGAAAACTGAACTAGGAGCCAATGAGACCATCTGTATGTTCAACCATCCTTCCCAGTATTGAACTTAAAGGGAAAGAATCAACTGCTTACTAGGCAGGAAACACAAGAGAGAAAGGGCTGGCAAGCATTCCTTGTGAACCTACTGGCCCGGGTCAGGAGGAAGATGAGTCATCTCCCCTTATGCCCAAGCAGGGAGAGCTGGACTCTTAGCCTCCCTGGTCCCTTAGCAGGGAGACATTAATCAAAAACAGGCCCGAACACCCAACAAGCCCTGCCTGTTACTGCCTGTTTGTTTCTCTCCAGATTACTTCCCAGAGCCTTTTTCACTATTTCACTCAGAGTGAGGAGTTTTGTCTTATTTTATTTTCCAGTTAAGGGACAGTTTTCAGGGAGGTACAGCTTCTGCAATAGCATGAATATGTTCGGATGATATGCCCCCTTCCCCACAGGTTTAGTTAAAAAATAACCATGTATTTCGGAGCTTCTCGTCTCCCACAATTTTCTGGCGATTCACAGCTTCAGAAGTAGAGAGCAATTAATGGGTCTAGTGGAAATTTGATTCGTCTTCCGTCCTCTGTGTGTTGTCTTGGCTGTTGTAGCCTCGCAGTTACTCGCATAATTCCGGAGTTGGTTGTGGCGGACAGTGGGTGAGAGGAAAGTAACTCTCAGCATGAACTAGAAGGGTTTGCTTTCCTCTTTGTCAGCTTTCTACGGAACGATACCACGACGGCCATTTTACATCACAGCATGTCAAAAATCAATAGGCCACAGCAGTGGCTGGCAGGTGGAAGATGGAGGAACAATTTAGGATGGGACGTGGAATTGGCTTGGACTTCCCAATGGCCAGGATTTTCTGTTTTAAATCTTTCTTATCGTCTCGCTGTGCCTCTTTGTAAGCCAGCAACTCCATAAGGACAAAAGCTGTGTTCAGCTCGAGAGCCAAGACTGCTGAAGCCCAATGGCGAGAAGCTGAATGAGTTTGAGTCTGGCATTTCTCAGGCGCTGCCCACACTGGAGAGGAACTCAGATCTCAAGGCGCAGCTGTGGGAGCTCAACACCACTACGGTCAAGAAAATTGAAGTCGGTGGTGGTCAGAAAGCTATCATGATTTTTGTATCATGATTTTCTTCAGCTGAAATCTTTCCAGAAAATCCAAGTCCAGCTAGTTTGTGAATCGGAGGAAAAGTTCAGTGGAGAAAAAGCATGCAGTCTTCATTGCTCAGAGGAGGATTCTGCCCAAGCGAACCCTAAAAGCTGCATGAAAAATAAGCAAAAATGCCCCCAGAAGCTTCATCCTGAAGCAGTGCATGATACCATTCTTGAGGACTTGGTCTTCCCAAGTGAAGATTGTGGGTGAGAGGATCTGTGTGAAACTGGATGACAGCCAGCTCATAAAAGGTCAATTAGGCGAAGAACAGCAGAACAACGTGGAACACAAGGTCGGAATTTTTCTTGCGTGTATGAGAAGAAGGTTGCAGGCAAGGATGTTAATTTGGAATTCCCAGAGTTTCAGTTGTAAAGAAAATGACTGAATAAAATGTCATTCATAGTAAAAACAAAAAACCCCAAAACCAAAAACAAACAAACAAAAACAAACAAAACTTCTCTATCACATTCCCACAACACAGTTAGACATGCTTATCTACACATTGTCTACCTTCCCCCAAACGGGTGGTAAACTCCATGAAAGAAAAAGACCAGGGACAGATGGATGAGCGGATGAATAATCACAGGGGCAGATGGGGGGGGGGGCTTGAGGACAACTTATGCCATGTTGAACAAAACAGAAATTATCATTTTACATTTACACGCACTCACTTGACAGAAACGCATGCCAGAAAGAATGAAGTGCTATCTCTACCAGACTATAAACTACTGAGACCATTAGTCATTCAGTCAGTCTTAGTCCAAATTCCCAGTCTCTTCATGACTCAGTCTAATGGTTTTTGTGCTCAAGATGACTGACTGAAATCACTTTGTGTTGTGGTCTTCTGTAGACATTCCTTTTGGCTTTAGTAGACCCATCCTGCACAAGACTTTTCATGCTCCACAAGAAACTCTTGCTGTCAATAATTTAGGGGAAACCCCTTGTAGGTGGTACTGCCTGCTGAACTGTAACTTAGGGAATGTTAAAGGTTACTTGGATTCCATGCTGTTGTGGAGTAGGTCACATCTGGCACACAACGTGACAGCCAGTTATAACCCTAGACCATCAAGATGAGTCAACCTCGATGAAAGGTTCAAATGCCAGCTCTTCTGAGCTCTACACACTGACAATAACATCTGTCCTTTTCTTCCAAACTAATCCACCTGCTGGCCCAGTTCCGGACCGTGGGCCTCACTCTGAGAAACTACTTTCCGCATAGGCACAGTGCTTTTTCACGATTGGGAAGCTTCTTAGCATGGGGCCTTCTGATGGATTTGTGGGTCTCTCTTTTATATGCTCTATTCTTTCTCTGGAAAGAAACATTACAGTCTCTATGTGATCACCGAGGAAGATTATTCATTGCATCCTCTTGTTCATAGCTAGTCTTGTAACCCAGCTCTTATGCTGCCTCCATCAGCCCTCACTTCTCTCAGGGATGAGAAATGGCAAAAATCAAAGGCATTAACCCATGGGGAATCATCTGCACAAAATCCAAAAGACCTATTTGCCCTATGTTAGTCACAGGCTCTCGATTTCCACGTTGTAATTATTCCTGAGTTAAGTTTATAGCCCAGGCATATCTCACAGGAACCAGTTCAGCCATGTGCCTTCCAACGTTCCATTCCCTGAAGTAATAGGCATCAAATGTGGGCAAAGAAGACAACCGGTGCTGCAAGGAAATGCACTTTCTTCCTTCAGAGATGCTCAAAGCTTGCCTTGGAATAGTATCTAAGACCAAGCAGTGGCTCAAAAGCCTATCGTCCTTACATCAGTTGGTGGAGTTCAAGTCCAAGGGATTTCACACTACAGAAACAACCACAAATCTCCTGCTGACCAGACTATTGCCACTTCCATTCAGGATTGGTAATTTCAGGATCCACCCCAGGATGACACAGGTGCATCTTTTAAGTGCCAAGTGTTATATCTCCTGCCTGCTCAAGTCCCCTCCTTTAGCCTTTTGGCCTGAGATTTATTATTCTACAGCTACTGTGTTGAATTGCATTTGAAATCAATTAACACAGGTACTCAGAGATGAATGCTTAGACTCTAAAGGAAGGTGATGAAAACATACCATTTAAATAGAAATCAATTTCCTTTCATGTATTTCTTCCTTGCTGCTGCCTCAAATTAATAGTTTTTAGATATTTGTGTGTAAAAGGGGAGAATTCTTTTATGTCAAATATTTCCATCACCCTCATGTGTCTCTGGCCTGCACTATAGATGTAATCCTAGTTTTCTATATTACCAAAGAATTATTTCTATGGAAACCCATGGTCATTAGAATAAATATGGCAGCTGAGAAACAACAGGGAAATGACTTTGGGTCCTTGCTTTTATCAATAGTAATTAGACAGTTTGGGAGGAAGCCAGACATTCAGTCCCTACAATATCAAAAGTCATAGCTGCAGACAGCATTGTCCTTCTGATCCAGTTCATTTGTTCTCTGTCTTGGTCTTTATCAAAGACTTTGAGTGGAGCAATTAGACTTAAAATGAAGAAGGCTGCCAAATAATAGAATAAAAGGGGCACTGTCTCTTGGAAGAATCAAATGCAGGCTTGAATGTCAAATGTAGGTATCAGAACCATTAAAAGATGAAGCATAGGAACAGAATAGCAGTGTAGCCCATGATGGAGCAATAGCTAAGTTAGAGGTGAGTCAGCGTGAAACTTTTCTAAATCTTCCTAATTCATGTCCCACTCCCACCCCCTGTTGGATGCTGGAACATCCACCACAGTTGAGTACTTTGTAGACTGCTGTCAATGTTTTTGCTCTACAAATAAGGAAACAAGCACAGAGAGGTTAGGTAATTTTGAGTCAACGTTGCAAAGGTTAATTTTACATGACTGATGCCAAGAGAGTTAGTTATACATTATTCTGGGTGTGTCTATGAGTTCTTCCAAAGATCAACAACACATGAGTCAGCAGATAAAATTGAAACAGGGCGGGCGTTATTCAGCATTTTGAAGGACTCAGTAGCTGAGAAGCTTTAGCCAGAGAGAATGCATTCTGTGCTTGAATGTTCAAGTCAGCCCATGGTTTCCTTCTGCCTTCAGGCTGACGGATCTTTCAGCCATGGGTTTTATTGGTTCTCAAGTTTTTGCACTATTTATTTTGTAACTTTTCAGCCATTATAATCACATGATCCAAGCCCTTATACTATATACATAACTGGGTTTGTCTCTTTGGAGAATCATAATGCAAAATTCATGCATTTTAAGCCCTAAAAATCTGAATCTAGATGAACTCTTTTTTAAAAAAGATTTATTTATTTTATGTATGTGAGTACATTGTTGCAGTTTTCAGACACACCAGGCAACAGATCCCATTACAGATGGTTGTGAGCCACCATGTGGTTGCTAGGAATTGAACTCAGGACCTCTGAAAGAGCACTGAGCCCTCTCTCCAGCCTTAGATGGACTCTTCTTTATACTTTGAAAATACACCTTAGAAGAAGCCATTTGTTCTAAGGAGAGGCAAGTTTAAGGGCACATCTTGCCCATGCAAACACCTCTGGAACATCTGGAATCTCAGGAATGTTTATTTCAGCACAATATCAAGGCAATGAGAATAATTGATTGTCCATTGCTAGGAAGGCAGTGGGCAGCATTCAGGGACCACTTACAACTTTTGCTTTATCTTTCGTAGAGAGAAAGGATACTGATTTGTTTGAGTTAATTTTATATATTGCCACCTTGCTGAAGTTGTTTATCAGCTGTAGAAGTTCTTTGGTAGAATTTTTAGGGTTGCTTATGTATACTATCATATCACCCACAAATAGTAATATCTTGACTTCTTCCTTTCCATTTGTATCCCTTTGACCTCCTTTTGTTGTCTAAATGCTCTAGCTAGAACTTTGAGTACTATATTGAAGAGATAGGGAGAGAGTGGGCAGCCTCATCTTGTCCCTGATTTTAGTGAAATTGCTTCAAGTTTCTCTTTATTTAATTTGATGTTGGCTGTTAGTTAGTGGTATATTGCTTTTATTATGTTTAGGTATGTGCCTTGAATTCCTGATATCTCCAAGACTTTTAACACAAAGGGGTGTTATACTTTGTCAAAGGCTTTTTCAGCATCTAATGGGATGACCATGTGGGATTACAACTCCATAGGAAAAACAGCAGTATCAACTAACTGGACCCCTCAGAGCTCCCAGGGACTAATCCAACAACCAAAGAGCATGCATGGGCCAGTTTGTGATCCCCACTATATATGTAGCAGAGGTCTGCTTTGTCTGGCCTCAGTGGGAGGGGAGGCTTGATGCTCCAGAGAAGGGGGATGCTAGAGGGGTGAGAAGGGAGTGGATGAGTGGGTGGTGGAGCCCCTTTTTAGAGGCGAAGGTGTGAGGGGCTCATGGAAGGGGTACTGGCAAGGAGGGCATTTGAAATGTAAACAATATAATTAATAAGAAAATGTCGTTTTAGATTTATTTATTTTATGTGTACAACTGTTTTTCACTCATGCTCATAGTGTGCCACATGTGTGTATGTATGAAGAAGTCAGAAGAGGATATTGGGTTCCCTGGAACTGGAGTTATGGATACTTATAAGACATGTGGGTGATGAGAACTGAATTCAGGTATTCTAAAAGAACAACAAATGCTCTTAACCTCTGAGCTGTCTCTCCAGCCCCTTGGAAGCCATTTTAAGCTGGCCTCTGTTGACCATGTATAGGGCTGACATGGCCTCACCCCTTTAAGGAGTACAGAGGAAACACCAGACTCTTAATATCAGAGACTCATCTTGTTGGTGAAACATCTAGACCTGAACATGGGTGTACCAGCTCTCCCTGGGAGTGACTACTGTCTTTCCTGGTAAGCATCCCTCAAGATTAAGGTTGCAGTTCCTATTTGTCTCCAAATCTTCACCTTTAATTATTATTAATTTTATCAAAGGGAAAACTGTATTGAGAATTTTAGTAGAATGGACTAGTATTCTAAGAATTAAATCTATCGAAGTATAAAGCTAAAACCAAAACCCATGGAAACTGAGGTTTCTAGGATTGTCCATGCACGGCAATGTCGCAAAATTCTATCCCTCCGACTGCACTGAAGACAGAGTGAGCAGTGCAGATATTTCTAAAAATATTTCTAAGTCACTGAGGATTGTTGAAAACCATTAAAACCTTTTCCTGTTTATTTTTTTAACTTGAAATGTAGTTAGTTATAAATAAAACTCCATTGGCTATATTGTGACCTAAAAATGAAAGTTACACATTAGATAGAACACCAGGAGGCCAAAGGCTGCTGGTAGGCCCATGTCTTTGGTTGTAGACAAGAAAACTCCAGACCTGGGGAACTGAACTGTGAGACTGAAGTGCTATTGTCTGGGTGGGAACCTGACCAAGGTTTGCCCATTCACATTCTCCCAATGCTTCCACCTGTATGGATGAAGAAACTACACAGGCATATATACATACATACATACATACATACATACATACATACATACATACATACACATGAATGCACACACACATGTATGTACACATGCATGTACACACACTTGCATATATACACATACATGCATGCACACACACATGCATGTATACATGCATGTATATACACATGCATATACACACACATGCACACACACACATGCACATAAACATACATGGATACACAGAACAGCTTGGATCAGGTGTGCCTTGAGCTCTAGTGGAGATGCACCTGCAATAGCCTAGAAAACTCAGTGTGTTTGTATTATACAACTGAATCAAAGAGGCAAGGTTATTGTATACAATAACCTCCTTAGTGAGGAGACAGGGTTATTATTACAGCTGGATAAGGAAGTAAGCTTAGCTAATCTTGGTAGAGGACATGCTGAAATCTGCACATAGTCTAGGGGAAGCCTCTGTCATTTCACTGATGCTAATCTGAAGAAGACTTGGCCAGTCCCCTGGGTCTAAGGCACGGAGGGTCTTGACATGGCCATCTCATGTCAATAACACACATTCACTAAGGACTTCCTCTGCTCCCTGTACCCCAAGGCTAAGAGGATGGGTGAATTGTGTGATAGTGTGATTGTTCAATGTTTCCCATAGGCTCACACACTTTAATACTTGGTCACCAGCTCACAGCACTGTTTAGGGAGGTTATGGGACCATTAGGAAGTAAAATCTCACCAGAGGGAAGGCGATTCTGTGGGTAGGCCTTATGGGTTATAGCCTGGCCCTGTTCCAAGCTCTCTCTTTCCTGATCCACCAAAATACATGCAAGAAGCCTCACTCTCACGTTGCCATGGCTACAAGCTGCCATTACCACCATTCTTTCTTAACCATGATGGATTGTGATCTTGCAAACCATGATCTAAAATAGACCTCTCATTTCTTAAGTTTCTGATTATTAAGCATGTACTCACAACAAAGAGAAAGCAAGTAATACAGACATCACTGTCATAGAGCATTAGAATCCAAGATGGGAAAAAATCTACTACAAGGCAGGTCTACATGTTCAAAGTCTTAACTGAATTTCTCCCTTTTTTTTTTCTTTTTCAAAACAAGAAGCGTGGCAAACTTTGCTTCTCTTTTAGCATCATAGTCTTCCTTTTCTGCTAGTGTTTTGAGCTTTAAGACAGTTCCCTCCTGCCAGCTTTGTCAAAGCAGGATAAGCCTAGCACTTATTTAATTTAAATTCTGCACTGTAGAATGCAATTATTGTTGTGGTAGTTTGAATAAAAATGGCTTCCATAGGCTCTTATATTTGAATGCTTGGTGATCATGGAGTGGTACAGCTTGACAAGGATCAGGAAGAGGTGGCCTCATTGGAGTAGATATGACCTTGATGGAAGAAGTGTGTCACTGGGGAAACCCAAGCCAGACACAGTGTCTCTCTCCTTGCTATCTATGGATCCAGGTATAGAACTCTCCAAGCACCCTTTCTGCCTGCATGCCACTATGCTTCCCACCATGATGATAATGGATTACACCTTTGAAACTGTAAGCCAACCCCAATTAAATACTTTCCTTTATAAGAGTTGCTATGGCTATGGTATCTCCTGACAACTATAAAACACTGACTAAGACAACTTTTCAGACCCATTCTAGATAAACCTAGCACTCATCTTTTTCCTAATCTTTCTCAATAAAATGTATCACAGAATAAAAGAGTTGGGATGGGTAGGAGGGATGGGTGGGATGGGTGGCCTTTCTTCATCAGATATGTTGGTAGACCCAGGAGAGCCCATGAGGCACTAGCTGGGTGCTAGATTGTGGAGTAAGACTACAAAGGAACCTAAAGTTTTACCACTGAAAAGGGGTAAAGAACAAGTTCATCAGGATCACCTGACCTTGACTTCTATTTGGACTTCAAAGAGCACTGTGACACCTGTAATCCACAAGGCAGCATCTGTCTTAGATCCAAGCAGATAACACAGGAGTCTTGCTGAATGTGCCACAGGTCCTTCAGGCCTTTTCTGCATAGATATAAACCATGATATAAGATCAAAACAACCTGGATTGGCTAACATGTAAAATGGTGATGGTACCAAGTGTTAATGAACAGCAAATGGAGCCCTTCGGTTAGGTATTTACTCAAGATAAATGAAAATACATGCTCATATATGCTTGCACATGAAAATTTACAACAATGTTATTTACAATAACCTCAAACTAGAAGCATCACAAATATCCACCAGCAGGTGAATGTATGAAGACAAGAGTGTATCAGTTCAATGTCACATTTAGTACATTGAAAGGGAGTGAGCTAAGAATACATGCTAATGGACACGTTTCAATTTGAAGTAAAAAAAAAAAAAAAACTAGACACAAAAGACTAGGTGACTACACTTGGTAAACTCCAGGAAAGAGAAATCAAGTTGATAGGGTCAGAAAGTTGATCTGTTGTTACCTGGAGTGGAGAATCTGGAAGTGATAACTGACTAGGAAAGGCAGAGTGGAGCTTGATAGGCATGCTCTCAACTGTGATTGTGTCGGCATGAGTGCAAAAATTTGTTGAAACTCACCTAAACATATACTTTGGCACATTTTATTATATGTTGAAGATATTTAATAAACTTTATTGTACAGATCACCACTGCCAGCTGAGGACCTAGAGACAGCTGATGGCTTCTGAGGAAAGGAGAACCACCAGTTTTCTTTAAAAATGTGGCTCCTGGGAAGCCAGCCATGCTCCAGTGTCTGGCCCTGTAGCCATAAGTACATGGGTAGCACAAATCACAATAGGTGCCTTATGAAAGAAAAACAAGGACATCAAGTTGGGAAAGGGGGGGGTCAGGAATGGACTTAGGAAGAGTTTGGAGGAGGACTGAGGGCAGTGAATATGATCAAAATATATAGTATCCATTGCATGGAATTCTTTTTTTTTTAATTTTTTTATTGGATGTTTTATTTACATTTCATATGTTGTCCCCTTACGCCATCCCCCACCCACCTGGGAACCCCCTATCCCCTCACACCTCCTCCTTCTTCTCTGCGGATGTAACCCCCACCTACCCCCTCCCACTCCCACTTCCCCACCCTCAAAATTCCCACCCCCTGGGGCGCCCAGCCTTCATGAGGTTAAGGATCTCATCTTCCACCTATGCCCAGCAGGGCCCTCCACTCTTATGTATTCAGCTGAAGCCCTGGATCCCTCCCTAAGTGCTCCCAGGCTGGTGGTTTAGACCCTGGGAGCTGTGGTTGGTTGGTATTGTTGCTCTCCTCATGGTGCTGCAAACCCTTTCAGCTCCTTCAGTCTTCACTCTAACTCCTCCATTGAGAACCCCATTATCAGTTCAATGGCTAGTTGTGAGCATCTGCCTCTGAATATGTCAGACTCTTGAAGGCCTCTGAGGAGACATCCATATAAAATAGTTTATGTAAAAATAGAGCTTATTTTAAATTCTGAGTCTCATGGTCCTGCAACCAGTGGCCCTTAAAGTTCTGTTGGTTACCACAGTTAGCAGAGACCAAGAGCCAGAGGAATTAAGGGTAAATAAAATCCCAAAGACAGAAAAAAAAATAACTTTAGTCTATAATGAAGCCAATTATGGTTGCTACAGCGAGACCTTGTAAAGTATTCATTACTAGCAACACTTCATCAAAATACTTAGATATTTAAACATTAACTCCTAGACAATTTCTTGTGGAAATTGTGTTTGAGTAAACTTCAGTCAAATCCCCAAGAAGTAACCTCTTTATGGTTTTACCATTAAAAAATATCTATTAAATATAAATAAACTGGCAGGCCTATTGGTGGCCCTTTTGGGGGAGCATTTTGAAACCCAAGCTCAATGCTTATGTTTTTATTAAAATGTTGATAATTAAATATTGGTATCAGATGGATAAACTCCTACTCTTAAAACCAAAATGAGAAATGTATGTAGGACAGACCCATACTTTCTTTCTGTAATTCTTAATTCTGTGAAATACTGTAATTTCATTACGAAAATCTAGATAGCCCGCATATGGGTAAAGATTCAATCGATATAATTGATTACCTCTCTGGCTGCCAATCAATCAAGAAGTAGATTCAATTATTAAAATTAATAAATGATTGAAACAAAATGTTTTGTTTCAGAGCCAACAGTACCAAGAAATATTACAACACATGGTATTTTGCCTGAGAAATTAAATGTTCATGCATCTCTGTGCTAAGAATTCACAAAATTCTGAAGTAAACCAATCCTAAAGCTCATTGGTCTGCATGTGCATGGTCTACTTTCCTTCTGATTCAAAATAGTGAGTCCATCTGGCCACCATGGCCAGAGGCCGCTGTCTCTTTGTCCTTTCTCTCCTTCAATTCTCTAGTTTGTCCTTGCACATAGCAGTGCCTACAGCTCCCGTACTTCTCTTTGCTCTTGGTTCTTAAATAAAAGCTCCCTGAATAACAACAATAAAATAAATACATAAAATGAACACTCAGTAATTTCACCTGGTTTCCTAATTTGCTGTGTAGACCTATTCATCACATGATTCTCAAACAGAAGTGAACCCTTAAGTTCTGGCATACTTCACAAGAAAAGACTGACACCACAAAGCTCATCATGGAGTATGGCCTCTGACTATCTGGAAAGTCATTTTCAGGCCTTCTCTCCTCCCTTACATTGTCCCTCCCATTGTCAAATCCTCCACAGATAGATGTTCAAGACCCACTTTTCAGGCAAAACATCCTGGAATCATATCAGGAACTCTTCTTCATCCTCATAGTAAGTATAGATTTGACAAGTTATTGCAACAAAATTTTCCAAGTTGCTACTTAATTCCTACATTACTGTCTAATGTGTATATATATATATATATATATGAATATAAAATATAAAATTCCAGGTGTCTGCAAAATTAGTATTATGCATGATGAATAGCCAAATGTCCCCACATTAAGGTACACAGTAGACCCAATGACTATTTTATAAATAAATCCTTTTAAGGACAACATTCTGGATCAGTGGTTCTCAACTGACTAAGCTGAGAAGGATCTCAACCTTCTTTATGCTGTGACCCTTTAGTACAGTTACTCATGTTATGGTGACCCCCAATGATTAAATAATTTCATAGCATCATTATGTCAAAACTGTAATTTTGCTACTGTTATGAATCATAATGTAAATATCTGATATGCAGGATGTCCCATATAGGATCCCTAATAGGGTTGTGACCCACAGATTAGGACCACTGTCCTAGTTGCTGAGGAAGCTACAGAATGTCTTGTCCTCGAGTATATACTAACTATCCAGAAACAGCACCTCAAAAGGACAGCGGAAGGATTTAAATGCACAGGAGCAGTTCTTCCTCTCAGCTATACAAAGAAATCACATGGGGGATAAGAAAAAACGAAGCACACAGGATTTTAAGCATTGGATTTGAAGAGGCATAAAGACCAGCAGACTTGCAGCTGGTCTAAAATAATTTACTGGAATAGAAGACAAGGCATTCAGAGATTTTACATTTCCTTAGATGATTTGAACATATAGCTTGAGGGGGAGAAATACTGGAAGAAAAAGTGCAATCAGAACCCCCTAAGCCTCCTCTGAAAAGGTGGGGGGGCTTCAGAACCAGTTTGTCTTTGCCTCCCCTAAGTTTTCAAAGAAAATTCTAGTTATCTTACTGAACACTCACATCACCAGCTGCTCTATTAGTATTTTCCAAGAGCATACTGAGATTCCAGAATGTTCTTTAAAGGCTGTGGCTGGTACCAGTAGAGAAGATTAGAATTAGAAAAGAACTCTGTCCTTTGCCTGGCAAATAGGAAAGCAGATGATGCTAGCAGTCTCAGAAGGCTGTTCCCTCCAGAGAAGTCTGGGATGGGGTGCTTGCTAATGAGATCATTGAGCTAACACCCTCTGGGAGATTCTTCCAGGTTATTCCAACCCCGTCCTTTCCACACTAGGTAGCATTAATAATTTATCCCCAGTGGAAGGGAATTTCAGCTAAAGATGTTTTTACCACCTCACCTCCTGTAGCAAGAACCAAGGATTGGAAGAACAGCCTCTTTGACTTCTGAGCTTCTGAAACTAGATATATTGAGTGGGGGCAGAGAGCTAGATGCTTGAGTAAGCGAAACACCCTAAGGCCATGTTGTTCAACACCACCAAGTCATCTACATCACAGTCATCTGAGGGACTTCTTTAAAATGTAACTGTTTAAGTGTTACGCACAAGTCCTCTAGATCAGATATACAGTGGGGATGCAGAGCAGGAATAAACTCTTAGAAGGATTATTTTGCCCCTGTAATTATGATCACCCTTAATTCTGTGGAATGAGAACCATGCTCTGCACAAGCAGACCTCAGTGCAATTGCTCTACCACTTACCCACAATATGACATTTTGGCAACTCAGTCTCTCTGTATCTTTACAAACAAGCTTCCAGTGTTAGAGAACAGTTGCACAGTCATGTTGGGAGCCGACTCCGAGCAGAAAGCAGCTATCATCTTTGCAGCCATCTCGAGCCATATACCCTGACAAAAGACTTGTTTTCAACAGCCTACAACAGCTGAGCACACTCTGATAAACATCTTGTTTTTCTCACATATCTTGTTTTGCTGTTTGGTGCCCCCAGCTGCAAGATGCACGAGGTAAAGTGTCTTCAGCTGCATTCCCCTGCTTATGCTTATATATACCCATGATTTCCTTTCAATAAAGGCGAGACTTGAGGAGAGAATAGATCAGACTCTGTCTCGTTTCTTCACGTCCCTCTGTTCCCCACTCTCTCTTGCTAGACCCTGACCCACAGATTGGAGCGGCAGAATGGGCAGTTACACTGTCACATGTCTAGCTGAACTCTCAGTGACAGGACCTTCCTTGATCAGCACGAAGGCTCCAGTAGACTACTGTGATGGGGTCATTCCAAGGAGGAAGACACACAAAAGCAAGGGGAGTCCCACTGACCTTAGACCTGCCTGAGCATCAGCTCGATGCCCATTACAAGGTCAATCATTTTTTTCCCATTTCATGAAGTCTGAGACTTTTTTAAAAAATTTCTTTTCACAAATTCAAGATCCCCTATTCCAGGAATGTTCTAATGCTTCCTGCACAGCTAATGGATCTTTACCTACCAGATAAGTCCTGGGGTATCGCTAGAACCTTCCACTTATTTTAACAAAAGCCAGTGGTACTCACCTTTCAACCTTTTCAAGTCATGTCCACTCTTCTCCCGCTTCCTTCCTGATTGACAGTAGAGGATAAAGGAAAGCAAACACCTGCTATTTAGAATGTACAACTCTTTGTCTGTGTTCTCCTCAGCTCAGTCAGCTATAGTTCCATGAGTATCAGGAAGCGTCACCAGTTTCCCAGATGGGTGACAATTTTTCAGTATTGATGACTTCACTCTCAGCTTCTTAAGTACCACTTTCATCTTCTAATCCAACCTTAGCTTATTGCATTTTGTGTTTATTGAGTATCTGCTGTGTGCTGTGAAGACTTGGAGATGAACACAGCATACTTTCTGTCCATGGGACTCTGGCAAGATACACAGTCACACCCTTTCAAAGACATATATTCCAGGTTTGGAAAAGAACCTTCTAATCCCTGCTTACCTTGTAGTATTTGAACCATGACTTCCCTCCCTGACCTTAGGGCTTTCCTCTGTCCTGCAGGTAGAAGTGAAGAAAAAGGAGACGGGAGTCCTTTTATATAGAGGTCTTTTTATACTTGTTCATCTCTCTGAGAGAAAGACCTGCATATTCGAAAAACTAGTCACTATGCATTGACCAGTTGCTGCAGGCCAGGTACTTTCTACACATGTTAGATTCATTAGCCATTAATCTTCATGTCTGGTTGCCAAGAGAGCAAACAAAGGAACAAAAAGTAAAATAACCTGCCTGAACTCCAAGACTGTATAGCTAGAAAGTGAATCCAAGTAGTTCCGCAGCCCCAGTTTCCTCTTAGAAATGAGGGCTTGGCCTTTGCTCTAGATAGTATTAGCTGGTTTTGCTCAGCTATCTAAATTCCCTTAAAAGAGGAGAGCTTATCATTTATAAGATAAAAAAAAAAAGCCTGCTCATGGCCCACAGTAGGTCCACCTAAATCCCAAAGGTTTTATGTCTAGTTCCTTAGGAAACTGCCTACAGGTTGAGTTGGGTCATCCATAGTGTGTGGGATGGCATTACCTGAGCAGCCCTCGTTGTCACACACACATAATATGACATGGCTATTCAAGAAGAGAATCCTTGTAAAGGACTCGGCTTGATGCTAGAAATAGAAAGAAGAGAATGGTAATAAGAATGGAGGAGAGAGACTCGGAAGGAAGAGACTTGTCAGAGGCCTACCACTGGAAAAAGGGAAAGAACAGGAAAACCAGGCATTGGATCAGCCCTGGAGCGTTGGTTCTTGAGGCATTGGGCTGGGTACAGCTGAGAAAAACTAAAGGGTTGTGGTCATTGGAATACGGTTGGCCAAGGAGTGGCACTATTAGGAGGTGTGGTCTTGTTGGAATAGGTGTGGCCTTGCTGGAGAAGTGTGTCACTTCTTCTGGGTGCGGGTAATGAGATCCTCTTCCTAGCTGCCTGAGGATGTCAGTCTTCTGTTGGTTGCCTTTAGACCAAGGTGTAAAACTCTCAGCTCCTTCTTCAGCACCATGCCTGCCTGGATGCTGCCGTGCTTCCTGCCTTGACAATAATGGACTGAACCTCAAAATCTGGAAGCTAGTTCCAATTAAATGTTTTCCTTTATAAGAGTTGCCTTGGTCATGGTGTCTCTTCACAGCAATGGAAACCCTAACTAAGACAAGGGTCTAAGGCCAAGAATTTTATGAGAGGCTTAAGCATTACTATCTTTACTTGGGGCTGAGGACAAAGCAGAGAGAGATGCTTGGTGGAGGGGCTGGTCAAAACAGAACAGGATTTGAAAGCTTCTCAAGTAAATATATCATAGCGCTAAATAGTGGAGCATAGGCCTAAAGGTGGCTACAGGAGGCAGGACAGAGAAAGTAAGAAGAGACTCTGAGAATCCCTGGGGTTGGCGAGATGGCTGAGGATAAAGGTGCTTGCCATAGGAGCCCAGGGGAAACATAAACCAGCTCCACAAAATTGTTCTTTGACCTCCATATGAATGAATGCTGTGCATTCATTGCATGTCCCTTTATAACAAATGAATAACTTTAAAAATGAAAAAAGGACGTGTCTGGAGTGCCCAACACAATGCAAAACAGCAAAGTGGATCCATATGGTGCCATGTTTTGCAGCCATGAAAAATTATACTTTGGAAAGATGTTTAACAACACAATATGTCCTCATTAAATACCAAAAGGGAAAGAAGCACAGAAAAGTACATGATATGGTTCCAATTTCCTTGAAAATGTGTGCCTATTTGTCCTGGCAGGAAATACAGTAGAATGCATATGACTTCTAAACATTATTTGCTGTGTGTTCCAAAACTTCTGAAATCAACATGATTACTTGTGTGATGAGGAAGGTGGTATAGAAATCTGACAGCCTTGGAGAAATGGTGAGTCTCTCTGGGCTTTTACCCCTTATCTTCCTATCAAGGATTTGGGAGGAAAGGGCTTTCCCCTGTGTGCTAGGTCCCCAGGGGTCCCCACAGGAGTGTGATAGATAAGAAGACAGGAAGACAAGGTAAAGTAACTTTAAGACTTAAATGGAGATAGAAACACAAAGAGAAAAAAGGACCTGGCAATGAGGTTTTGGCCCTATCAGATATAGAGTCTGTCTACAAAGGCTAGAGTACAGAGAGGTGGGGCTTGACCTCGATCTTGGGGAGGAAAATGATTCAATGAAGGCCTGCTGTTTTGGGCTGGAGTCACAAATTACTGGCTCATACTGGGGAGGCCTGAGGCCTGCTAGTTCTAGAGGAAAAGGATGGCTGTGCCTAGCTCTTATGGTGGGGAGAAACTTCAGAGAGCCCCAAACCCGATGAGAATGATCACTATAGCTTTTACTCTTTGTGGGTTACACAGGTCTAAGCTTAAAACCCAGATATCACTAGAAATTTGGGGGTAAGAACTGGAAAGCTTTCCTTAGGGCTTGTAGTTCCCTTTACTTCTGTTACTTACCAACTCTAGGGGAAATCCCATTCTTGAGTGATAGTGGGAGAAAAAGAATAAGAAAAGATCTTCATCATTCCAAAGCTGGGAAGTGCTGAGGCATTATTTGCTGTCCTGGCAAAGCCAGGCAAAGCTACTGATCCCATAAGAAGAGAGAGAGGGGGGAGTTTCATAGGGTACCCATGAGGATCACACAGATGGTCTGCACTCCGTAGGGTTCCACGTCTTTCAGTTTCTCACTTGTGAACTCCCTGCAACAAATGTGATTCTCTTCCTGCCTGTTCTCCACTGTTTCCATGTGCACTCTGAATTTTCTGGCTTAGAACAGCACTGATAGATCTCTCTACTAGAGTCTATAGGGTACTAGAGTTCAGAGTGTTTACTCTCAGCCAGACCTGTACAATGTATGGAGAATGAAGAGAACAAGGAGAGATCTCCTTGTATCCCATTTGCCTCAGAGAGCTGATAAACAAATCTAAACCACTGTACAGTAATGTAGAGGCTTGATAAATATCTGTGATGGTTAATATTGATTGTCCTTAAGAACTGTCTAAGAGCATGTCTGTGGGGGGATTTTTAGACTGGATTAACTGAGGTTAGAGGACCCCCCTCCCCCAACTGCAACTGTGGTTGGTGGTGTTTCATGAGATAGGATCCAATACTGAATAAAGAGGAGAGAGGGAACTGAGAGCCAGCATTGGCCTTTTGACTACAGATGTAGCATGACCATTTACCTAAAGACTTTGCTTCTATGAATTCTTCATCCACAAAGGACTGTCCATTCAAACTGTGAACCAAACAAACCCTTCCTTAAGTGGCTTCTGTCACATATTCTGTTACAGATATGAGGAACATAGTTATTGCGATTTAGGAAAAACCTAAGTGGGAGGAGAGAAAGGACTGTGTGGGGTCCGTTCCTTCACTTCCTGAACTTCCTTCACAAAGCAGGTCCAGCATCTTCAGACAGCGGTTTCTAATGCAAGCATCAGAGGATGTAGACTCGAGACTCAGTGCTTACACAGCACCCATTCAGATAACTATTCCAGAAGTCACCTTGTCATGGGAGAGGAAGACTGGGTACATACTATGCTGTATGTTGTTCAAGGACTCAAAGGCCTGTTTTTGGTGACTTGCCCCCTTCCTTCACACACACACACACACACACACACACACACACACAGAAGCCTGAAGTTGATGACTCTTCATTGATTGCTTCCGTGTCCCATTGTTGCTCAGTGATTCAGTCAAGCTGTCCAGGAAGCCCCAGAGATCCTTGTATCTGTGCCTCCCCTAGCTATGGGATTATAGATAGCCACATGTCTGTCACGAAGTCCTGCATGCCTAGTTTTGGGAATCAAAGCTAAGTTCTCATGTTTGTTCAGAAAGTACTGTTATCCACCCATCCATCTCTCCAGACACTGTACGCTGTTTTTAGTCTTTAAGCATTTTCAGTATTAAAATATATGCATATATTATTTTGTGGGAAAAAGAAAACTTTAATAAAAAGATTTTGCAATCTATTTTTCCCTTCTTTAGAGGAACAATAGAAGGCAATGACTTGTGCCCTATATAAGCTCCTTTGCCCTCAGGGACAGTTGTTACACCCGGCACCCTCTCTTCAGAGGAGCTGCTTCTGTTTCTCTTGGGCCTGAGGCTCTGATATTTCCCCACCCACTGAACCACTGTCATCTTCATGTGCACTAATTTCAGCTTCTCATCATCTTCGACACAGTAAGACTGGGAAGTGTACAAGATCTGCATCTCAGGACTGGATGGTTCTTACTTTATGCTGCTTGCTGATTCTTGGTGTCTTCTGCCACCTGGGGGTCTAATGTCGCCTGCATTTAACATAGACCAACTATACCCAAATTGCCCAGTGTGGGTCTTGGACTTTGTTTCATGTCCCTGTGCCTCCAGTCAGTTTCCCGTGTCTTGCTCAAATTTGATTTTTTTTAAACTCTCATATCTAAGTTACTAGTAGTCTACATAGCTAATAAGTTTTGGGAATCAAGTCCTGCTTTTCATGTTGCATATACTTTTTTTCTGTTTGCCAAAGATGTGAAAGTAGGTTTGGGGGCCCAGAGAGGTAGCTCAGTTGGTAAAGTGCTTATTTCACAAGCATGAAGACCTGAGTTCCATTCCCGGGTCAGATCTAAAACTACTACTCTGGCGGTGTGAGCCTGTAATTCCAGCACTGAAGAGACAGAGAAAGGGGGGACTCTAGGGCTCATAGGCCAACCATCCAAGCAGAATTGTTAAGCTTTAGGACAATGAAAAGGCCCTGTCTCTTAAAACAAGGTGGGTAACACCCTAATGAGTCACTCAAGTTTAAACACACACACACACACACACACACACACACACACACACACACACACAGTGGGTGATGGCATGTTGAGACTTTGCTGGGCTGATATTAGCCTCCCCTGTGTCTGGCCCCCAACACCACTGACTATAACATAAGTGTTTATTCAATAAGGATGTACTAAGGGCCAATGGTGCATAAAACAAAAGAGGCACAAAATAAATATTTGCCAAATAGAGCTGTGTGACTATGAACAACATCGTATTGCAGTAAGGAACAGAGAGGAGAAACATGTGACAGGAACCAGATTCCCTCACCATCTTGTAGAAGAACTCCTGGGTTGATGACCCCTGTCCTGAACTATAGCAAGCTGGCTTGTCACTGAGCTGTCACGTGGGGCGGGAGCAAATGCCTTGCTGAGGTCTCGGGTCGATTACATCTATTGCTTGTATGTTATCTACATAGCCTGTCACTCTATCATAGAAGGAAATTAAATTGGCCCAACCTGATTTACTCCTTGCAGTTACCAAGGCCTTGCCCACTCTGGCTGACTACACATTGATTGCTTGATGACCTGCTTTAACAGCTTCTCCAGAAGCCAGGGTAAGTTCGTCGGGCTATACGGAATGTGGTCATCTTCTCTGCTTCCTAAGAGATGGGCAGCACCATGACTGCAATCTGGGAAGCTTCAGGGGTAACACCCACTCTCTGCAAATGCTCACAATAATTGCTGCTTCCTCCCCAGCGGCTGCTGGCAATTCCCTGTGTCCATTCAACTGAGTGTCACGAGTCCCTGTGGGTTTCATTTCAGGCAGCTTTTTGCAAAGGATGTTCCAGTCTATTTTAGGCGTACTGGCCCCCAGCCACATCGTATGGTATGGAACAGGGACGCTATGGCTGGAGAGCAAGCCCAAGAGTTAAACACAACAGAAGACAAAGGAATATCCTACCATACTCAGCAGCAGCCTTAGGTGTGGCTGAAAGGAGATCAGGGATCACGGAGTTACTGGGAACTGGTTCCCTGGGAGACAATATGTCTGCCTGTGATTGTATTCAGAGTGCTACCCACAGACCTTACATCAAAATATAATAACTTTTGGTAAAGTCAGAAGTAAAACCTCTGCTATTCTGAATCCCTTTGTTATCCGTTTACCCTCTTTGTCCATCAGGACCGGTGTTTTCCTGACTCTTCTTTTGTGTGACGTAAATAAAAAATTCTTCTGGCAACATCTCACCAAAGACTGTTTGGGCACTCTGCCCTGAGCTCACTGCCTGAGCCTGCCCAGTTAGGTCACTTTTTGTTGCTCTGCGACTTTTTCTCTGCCTCCTTCCTCTTGATCTCGCTCTTCTAGCTTTCAGTCCCTTTTGTGCAACTTCCTGAATACAGCTTACTGCTCTTCCCATCTTTCCTACTTTCCAGTGTTTTCCTGAGTCTCCCAAGCTGCTTGTTCAAAGGGCATCTGCTTTGGCCTCATATTGTTTTCCAGATTTGAGTTTTACACTTTTGGGAAGTAAGAAACTTCTCAGAAATGCCTTGGTGATCGGAGTGCTCTCTCTGGGTCCCTTTTCTACTTCCTCCAACTTCTACATCAGTAACAGTTTTGTGTTGATTTTAAATCTCTACTTCATCCCAAATCAGGAGTCACAAAAAAACTAATATTACATGGGATGATTCTAATATACCATTAGAATTTGTCAATTCTTGTAATTTATTCTGCCAATATATTTAGTATAGAATATATGTCCTACTCTAACACACACACAGAAGGAGGGAAGGAAGGAAGGGAGAGAGGGAGGGAGGGAGGGAGGGAGGGAGGG
>NW_021604684.1:7155926-7164384 GCF_004785775.1 Grammomys surdaster
GGGAGGGAGGGAGGGAGGGAGGGAGGGAGGGAGGGAGAGAGAGAGAGAGAGAGAGAGAGAGAGAGAGAGAGAGAGAGAGATCCAAATCGTGTTTCTTTGAAGATCTCCTTTCCCAGGCCAGCGTGTAGATCTTTAGGTTTCTGTACACTTTGCACACATTTGAAGAAATCATTGCGTTCTTTTCCCTCAAAGGAACCAAGAAATTCCAACAAAAAAATCAAACCCCATTTAAACTTTCTTTATTCCTAATATTCTTCCCTGTCTTTCTGTTCCAACCCCCCACACCCATTTTTCTCTCTCTTCTTACTGGTCCTGGGCACATGAAAGCATCCATGAAAACTGAGGCATATTAAAAGCTGCCTACCTCTCTTATTGCCCTCTACTGACCCACTGCCTGGACTTTCTGCTCGTGATGTCCTCTGGTGAAATTTCTCATCCCTGCAGATAGAGGGCTACAATTAACTCACAATTAACTTGTATCATGCCGCAGACCACAAACTTGAAACCATCTATGAAGTCTCTGAAACACTGAGGCATGGATTGATGACCCAAAAGGAAAATTATCATCTTTGTCTCCCAAGGATGTTAGGTGTGACAGACATCAGAAGTCTGGGCCATGCTCCTTGAGCTTCTGAGAAGTAGGGTAACCAAAAGGGTACGGGGGTAGACAAGCTCCATAAGTGGTATTGGGCTACCAGTTTTCCCTGAGTTTCTCTGTGAACAGACGCCATGAGGAAGGGCCAGTTGGCAATGTGAGCCAAGCCCTGAAGCTATGGTGTGAATATTTTTCTCTGGAAGCTCTGGGCCTTTATGGGATGATTGGGCCAGCAAGGGCTCACCCTTTGTCACTGGGATTAAGATCTTTATAAAAGATGCTTTTTATAAATAGCTCAAAAGTCTATAAACAGCAATAACAAAAATCGGGCACTATCTTTAACTATCAGGGAAATATAACACTTAAGATTTCATCTTATCCCAGTCAGAATAGCAATACATATATACAGACATATAATACATAAGTAAATACATAAATAAATGATAAAAATTATGAAGGAAAAGGGAAAAGAACTCTTTATTCACTGTTGGTGGGACTGAGCATTAGTTAAGCATGTTAGTTACTTTTCTATTGCTGTGACAAAACATCTTGACCAAGGAAGCTTAAAAAAAAAACATTTAATTGAGCTCATGGTTAGAGTTAGGGCTAGAGTCTGTGATTATAGAGTAAAGGTGCAGCTGAGAATTCACATCTACCTAGTGGTGATCTACAACCACTAGGCAGAGAGAAATCACTCGAGTCTTTTGAAATCTCAAAGTCCAGTGACACATCTCCTTCAAAAGACTATATCTCTTAGTCCTTCCCAAACAGTTCCACCAACTGGTGACCAAGTGTTCAAATAGATGAGCCTATGAGGACCATTCTCATTCAAACCACATTTAATCAGTGTGAAGAACAATGTGGTGGTTCTCTGAAAAAGTAAAAATAGAACTTCCATATGATTCAGTTATACTACTTCTGCACATTTACCTGACGCAAATGAAGTAAAACCAACAGAGAAACAGTGTTCATCACAGCAGCCAGGATACAGAATCAGCCTATGTGTCCATCAACTAATGAAGTCATTTTTTTTAAATGTGGTGTACACACAGAAAGAAGGTTTTTTGTTTTTTTTTTTAGTCATAACAAGAATGAACCATGTCATCCGTAAGAAAATGGGTACATCATGCTGAGGGAAATAAACAAGGTAAACACACACACACAATAGTGCCTGTTTTCTCTCTTGTGTGAAAGCTGGGGGCAGGGGAGATGGCTCAGGAGTTAAAGGTGCTTGCTATGGAAACCTAAGAACTTGAGTTCATTTCCTGTATCCCACCATAATTAAAGCATCATCTGTCCACATAGGGAAATGTCATAAGTTCATATAATTGATACGTAATAAAATAAAAACCTATACAATGTTTGGCTAGCTTACTCTTTTACTTTCTATTATGTGAAGACATAATGCTTCTCCCCTCTAGAGGACACAGCATTGAGGAACCATTTTGGAGGTAGGGAGCAGCTCTCACAGAACAAACCCTCTTACTAGAGCTATGGTCTTGGATGTTAAAGCTTTCAAAATTATTAAAAGTACATTTTTGTTCTTAGAAGTTACCCAGTACACGGTATTCTGTTATAGCAGTACAATCAGACTAATTTACATGCAAATACAGGGTGTAACATTGTCTTAGGGTTTGTATTCCTGCACAAAACATCATGACCAAGAAGCAAGTTGGGGAGGAAAGGGTTTATTAAGCTTATACTTCCACATTGCTGTTCATCACCAAAGGAAGTCAAGACTGGAGCTTTCACAAGGCAGGAACCTGGAGGCAGAAGCTGATGCAGAGGCCATGGAGGGAGGCTGCTTACTGGCTTGCTCAGCTTGCTTTCTTATAGAAGCCAGGACTACCAGCCCAGGGATGGCACCACCCACAATGGGCCTTCCCACCCTTGATCACTAACTAATTGAGAAACATGCCTTACAGCTGGATCTCATGGAGGCATTTCCTCAAGGGAGGCTCCTTTCTTTGTGATAATTCCAGCTTGTGTCAAGTTGACACACAAAACCAGCCAGTACAAACATACACCTTCTAACTTTAGTTTCAAATTATTGTGGGAATGAGCCTGGGAAGAAAAACAAAACAAAACAAAAACAAACAAACAAACAAAAAAACAAAAAAACCTTCCAGCAAACACTGATATGAGAAAATCCATTCTTCCATTCTCCTACAGTTATCCTCCAGTATTTTCAGTTGACTCCTCAGACTCAGTAGCCTACAAAGGAACGTAAGATGGCACCCTGTTCCCTATGCTCAAGCCCTGCACACCTGACCAAGTCAATGCCTCGCTGATGGCTCAATGGCACCCAGCCTTGGCTGCATATCATAATTACCTGGGGAGCTCCCCCAAACTCCACCTCAGACCAGTTAAGTCAGACCCTCAGGGGACAGAACACAGACAACAAAACTTTCCTGAGTAGCTCCAAAAGGTAGTCAAGGATGAGAACTGCTGCATTTATGGATCTGGTTTTTGCACCTCAACTTACATGAGGTTGTAATGCCTGCTGGGACTTTTCTTATCTTCACCACCACGAATTGGCTTTGATGCTTTATTTCTGTGGTAGTCAGTCTTCCTTTGTGTCACACTTTCTTTTCTTTTTTTTTTTTCTCTTTCTCCTCTAGTGCTAGGGCTAAACTCAGGTGCTTTCCACACGCTAGGCAAGGCTTTTTTTTTCCCCAGTGAGCTACAATTCATACCTTGGAACCCTGAGGTTTTGAGTTACACACTTGATGTGATTCAAATACCTTTGTGAATAGTGGTGGGCTGGTCATGAGTTCAGCACAGGTGACACCCTCTAATTTACATATGACCTATAAGGTGCCTCTAAACTGCCACTATTGCATACTGTTGAATGATGAACTATTCCTGGCTTGCTGGAATCCCTCAGCCATACCGAGGTCTTCTATTTGCACCCAAAATAAAGTTCTTTTTTGCTCCAGTGAGGACTTCTCTCTTTGGCATCAAGCTGACATTCTGCTGTACATTTGCCCTATTTCTCTCACATTCTAGTCAGTTCTACCCATGGTATAGAATAACGTTTATCGATACCAATTCTTGATGTACTTCTGGGAGACTAGGACATGTAACAGAAGAAAATATATAGTTTGAAAAATCTTTTAAAAGTGCATATATGTATAAAGGATATATAAGTCATTAAGACCTTCAAGGTGAAATTGTATATAGCATCGAATTTATCTGTATTTTCAACTGAAAATATGAGTTGCTGGTAAGCAGTCTCCAGAATGGTTTCCAATGTTACCCATCGCTTAGTATTCATGCCCTGCTGCCTTCCCTGTTCCTTGAGTGTGTGTGGGAGGGGTATTTGGTGACTTGTTTTTAGAGAACAGAATGTAGTAGAGTTGGTGATACACCACTTCCCAATTAGGGACATAAAATGGATATCTTTTGTTTTCTCACATGCTTTGAGGAAAGCTCGCTGCCATGTTGTCATTTGTTCTATGTGAAAATCCCCATGGCAAGGAAATAGAGGAACATCTGGCCAGCAACCATCACAGAGCTGGGATGTCTAGTCCAATAACCCACAAAGGACTGTATCTCAGCCTTTCCCTAGGTCTTCACATGAGAACACAGCCCCAGCTTTGTTCTTGGTCACCGTCTAATGAGATATCTCAAGCCTAACTATGTCCCCTGATCCACAGAAACCAGAAAAGACCTGTTTGTTTAGTTTGCTATTCATAAATAGAAACTAATTCACATACCTAGTGGTGTTTTGGAAATCACATTTTAAAAACTCCTAGAATCACACTTGTTATCACAATCCACAATCATTGTGAACTTCTTAGGCTCTACTTCCCTTTTCTCTGCCAAGTCCTTTCTTCCTGATGTTGCCCAAACTGGTCAGATCCAAATGTCTAGGTTCTGATCATCAATTAGTCACATACTATCCCTGCCACCTCTCCAGGCTTTCAGTTTCTATTCATTTCTGAAAAGGAGTTAGAACAAAACCGCCAAGGGCTTGCTTGGTCCCTGTGTACATCAACTCCCTGCTCTTTGGAAAGACCCCTTTCTTGTATCCCTCTTGGCTGAGCTCTTCCTCTGTCTCTCTGCATTTGCTCTTGTTTTTCTCTAGTCCTCATTTCAGAGACCAGCTGCAAGAATGTGACATTCAAAGCTAGACAGATGGCTCAGCAGCTAAGATCATTGTCTGTTCTTCCAGATCACCTGGGCTTGATCCCCACACTGTGGCTCATTAAGTGTTGTGATTCTAGTCCTAGGTGATCTGATGACTTCTTCTAGTTTCTAAGGTTACTACATACACCTGGTGACACACAGACATGTACAGACTAAACACCTATATGCATAAAAATGAAGGCAATATGTAGAAAAAATGAACCTGAAGAACCATGGAGGGCTGGAGAGGTGGCTCAGCGGTTAAGAGCACTGACTGCTCTTCCAGAGGTCCTGAGTTCAAATCCCAGCAACCACATGGTGGCTCACAACCATCCGTAATGAGATTGGATGCCCTCTTCTGGTGTGTCTAAAGACAGCTACAGTGTACTCATCAATAAAATAAATAAATAAATATAAAAAAATAAAATTGGAAAAAAAAGAACCATGAAGAAAAATATGAGCAAGAATTCAGTATTCACATTTGCATCCAATATCATGGTTAGGGAGCTACTTGGCCAATCTCCTCTGGCCAATGTTACAGTAGAGAATTTCACAGCACACACACACACACACACACACACACACACACACACACACAGAGGGAATGAGAGAGAGGAGAGAGAGGGAGGGAGGTGCAGAGCGCTCCTGGAGACAGACTGGTTCCAAACTCTACTCTATAGCTCAGCTTGGTCTTACACTCCCAATCCTCTGGCTCAGACTCTCAAATACTGAAATTACATGCACTCACCACCAGGCCCAGAGAAATAAGAATTGGCTTAAAATACTGCTATAAGCAAACAACCCTCCATAAAGAAATTCTGGTTCTGAAGAAATTCTTGTTTGTTGCTTGGACTGAGCAAAATGTAGCCCTGGGCAGACAGAGCTAAGAAGAGCTTCTAAACTTCTTCAAATGCAGTTTTCCATCTTCAGAGACTCCTACCAGCCTACCTGGCATAATAAGAAATTGGAATGATTCTTCAGGAGTCCAAACCCACTGAATGTGTTGGGAGTGTGCTTCTGTAATCATTAGCGGAGTTAGGCATGCCGAGGGGAAGAGATCAAATAAACACCTCCAGCTTCCATTCTGCACCTCTTGAAAAGCAACCTTGTCAGAAACCTCATTGGGTGGGACAAGAGGCTCAGAACTCTCTTGTAACTCTGAGATCAGAACCAGTCTGGTTCTCCCACTAGTCTGACTCATTGCATTGGCCCATGACAATTCTACTAAAAGCCTAAAATATTACACTTTGAGGGAGATTGGGCACTAAATGTTCACACAGATCTGAGGCAGCTGAACATTTATAGAATCATAATCCTGGCAGGAAACAGATTCCAGGCTAGGTTTATTTTTTGATCACACTCCTTAGATAGTTTGGAGCTAGACATCAACAAATGCTTAGGGAGACATCTATTCAGTTTCTGGATCCTCCTACAGCAATCCCTTTGCACTTGGCAAGGTTTTATTTTCCTGAGAGGCTGCAATTACATAAATAGAGCAGTAATGATAATAGCTGGGTACTCTATCTATGTTTCAGCTTTTCATCAATGTGATGAAATACCCGAGAAAGATGAGATAAAGAAGGAAAGTTTTATTTCAGCATAGCTTCATAATGTTCAGCCCACTTTCTCTTGGCTTCATACTTGTAGACTAGTGTTGAGGCATGACATCATGGCTCCTGACCCCATGGTAGCCAGGGAGCGGGATGAAGGCAGGAGGGGAAAGACTGGCTGACTGAGACTTGGAGGAGGAGGAAGAAGAGAAGAGAAGAACAGAGGAGGGGAGGGGACAATGCCACCAGCAAGCTCCCAGTAATACTGATATTTTCTACCACTTTCCAATAATGTTACCAGATTAGATTATGGATCCATTGATGGAGAAATCTACTGATGAAAGTCCTGTTACTTGCCTAAATCTTATCTCTGAAGCAATGCAAAGGGCATTGACTGTTATGGTTTGAATTTGAAATGTTCTTCACAGGCTATTGTATTTGAACAGTTGGTCCACTGCTGTTGGTACTGTTTGAGAAAGTTGTGGAGCCTGTAGGAAATGGGTCACCAAAGGGCTAGCCTTGAGGATTTATAGTGTAGCCTCACATTCTGTATGCTCTGCTTCCTGAATGCAAATGCAATATGACAGATTAGACTCGCCTTTCAGCCCCATCTTCACTGGCTGCTGTCATGTCTCCCCCACCATGATAGGGATGGGCTATGTCTCTCTGGAACTGTACTAGCAATGAGAAAGGAATTGAGACAGGTTCTAGGTTTTCAATACACTGAGGCTTGGCTGTCTTTGCTAGATAGTATCATCATTGTTAAGTTGTATTTGCTATCCCTACTCTATCAAACTAGATTACCAGTGTATCTATGAATTGTTTGCAAGTGGATCAAGCTACCACTGCCAACCTGTGAATTAAACTGCCGATTTCCAGACAACACAGATGGAAGTTGTTCCAAAGAACCCTTTTAACAAGTCCACTTCCCCCATATCCTCTCTTTTCCACAACCTCTGGTAGGTGGTGGGATAAAAGGGAGGTTAAAGTGTTTAAGAACCATCATCAAGCGTCCTTTTGGCTGGGGCAGACACCTAGCTGGTCTGTTCCTGTGGAGATACCTTATCCCTAGCCATCCTAGAGGAGCCACTGCATGCAGAGCAGCAGACAACGTGTACCCTGAGCCATTCTAGAGGAGTCACTACACTTAGATCAGTGAACACCTAGCTGGTCTGCTCCTGTGAAGACACCATGTCCTGAACCATCCTAGAGGAACCACTGCACTCAGAGCAGCAGGATTTCAAGATGCCAGAGGTGGCCTGAGTCCCAGGAGTTCTTCCACCAGGAGCTTAGGATCACAGGATCACAGAGACACCTGGACTCTGAGGAGTCCTGACACAAGCAAGATAACTGGAAAGACAGACTCCATTCAGACACAGTGAGCACAAGTAACACTAGAGTTAACCAGATGGTGAAAGGCAAGCACAAGAACACAAGCAACAGAAACCAAAGTTACGTGGCATCATCAGAACCCAGTTCTCCCACCATAGCAAGCCCTGGACACCACATCACACAGAAAAAAGAAGGATTCAGAATTAAAAATCACTTCTCATGATGATGATAGAGGATTTTAAGAAGGACATAAGCAACTCCCTTAAAGAAGTACAGGAGAACACAGATAAACAGGTAGAAGCCCTTAAAGAGGAAACAGAAAAATATCTTAAAGAATTGCAAGAAAACACAACCAAACAGGTGAAGGAATTGAACAAAACCATCCAGAATCTAAAAATGGGAATAGAAACACTAAAGTAATCTCAAAGGGAGACTACCCTGGAGATAGAAAACAGGAAAAAGATCAGGAGTCATAGACGCAAGTATCACCAACCGAATACAAGAGATAGAAGAGAGAATCTCATGTGCAGAAGATACCATGGAAAACATCCACACAACTATCAAAGGAAATGCAAAATGCAAAAAGTTCCTAACCCAAACATCCACGAAATCCAGGACACAATGAGAAGACAAACCTAAAGATAATAGGTATAGATGAGAGTGAAGATTCCCAACTTAAAGGACCAGTAAATATCTTCCACAAAATTATAGAGGAAAACTTCCCTAACCTAAAGAAAGAGGTGCCTATAAAGATACAAGAAGCCTACAGAACGCCAAACAAACTTGACCAGAAAAGAAATATCTCCCATCACACAATAATCAAAACATCAAATGCACAAAACAAAGAAAA
>NW_021604684.1:7164484-7226992 GCF_004785775.1 Grammomys surdaster
AATAACAAAAATAACAGGAAGAAACAGTCATTTTTCCTTAATATCTCTTAACATCAATGGACTCAATTCTCCAATAAAAATATGTAGACTATCAGACTGGATACATAAACAGGACCCAGAATTTTGCTGCATACAGGAAATGCACCTTAGTGACAAAGACAGACACTACCTCAGAGTAAAAGGATGGAAAACAATTTTCCAAGCAAATGGTCCCAAGAAACAAGCTGGAGTAGCTATTCTAATGTCAAACAAAATACTCAAAGGAGCAAATATGGAGACAAAGTGCAGGACAGAAACTGAAGTAGGGGCCGTCTGGAAACCATTCCACCTGGCTATCCATCCCATGTGCAGTCACCAAAGGTAGACGCTGATGTGGATATGAGAAAGTGCATTCTGACAGGAGCCTGATATAGCTGTCTCCTTAGAGGTCTGCAAGAGTCTCACATATTCAGAGGCAGATGCTCACAGCTAACCATTGAAGTGATCATGGGGTTCCCAATGGAGGAGTTAGAGTAAAGACTGAAGGAGTTGAAAGGGTTTGCGACCCCATGAGGAGAGCAGCAATACCAAACAATCAGAGTCCTCAGGGTCTAAACCACCAGCCTGGGAGCACTTAGGGAGGGTCCCATGGCTCCAGCTGTATATGCAAGGGAGGATGGTCTTGTCAGGTATAGGTGGGAGAGGAGATCCTTGGTCCCATGAAGGCTGGACACCGTGTGTGGGGAATTTGAGGGTGGGCAGGTGGGAGTGGCGGGGTAGGTGGGGGGACATCCTCATAGAAGCAGGAGGAGGGGGGATGGGAGGGGGGTTCCTTGGCAGGGGGGGTGATGGGGTAAGGGGATAACATCTGAAATGTAAATAAAATATCCAATAAAAAAAGATGACACATTTAAAAACAACAACAACAAAAAAGAACAATCATCAAAAATAAGGTTTAAATAAATTAGTTACATTTTCCTACCACCCCTCTAAAACAGTAGTTCTCAACCTTCCTAATGCTGCAACCCTTTAAGACAGTTCTTCATGTTGTGGTGACCCCCAACCATAAAATTATTTTGTTGCACTTCATAACTGAAATTTTTATTGTTATGAGTTGTAATGTAAATATCTGATATGTAAGATATCTGTTATATGACACCAAAGTGGTTGCAACCCACAGGTTGAGAACCACTGCTCTAGAATAACTTTAGCATGGGAAACAGACATAAGGGTCATATACTATTTTGTGTATTTGTCCACAATTATTTTCTACCATAATTTTTTAGGATCATAGGGTGGGGGTGAGTTCCCATTCAAACCTACTTAGTTGAAAGAATCTGTTAGACACTCAAAAATGACAGATATTCATATGTTTTCCTTTTCCAAACAGAAGCATTTAAATTGCATTTTCAAATAATTTAATCATCAACATCCTTATCAGCTGTGCCCCTACTATATGGAAACACTCAAGCTTTTTAAAATTCATCTTTCCCATATAAGCCAGGGTCAAACAGTCTTACAGATAACGGCTGGGCAGCAGGATGGATGGATGGATATTCATTCTATAATTCTTAGAGATTGTGGCAGATGTTACTGGTACCCATCCCTTTGAGCCTCAGCATGCTGATGTCTGCCAGACTCCAGTCTGTGCGTACCTGAATGTGTTATCTAAAGACTTTCTCAAAGCCTGTCTTGTCCACAGTCAAAGGTGCCAGTGGGTTTTTTTCACTCCACAGGGAAGCCTTTAACCAATAACTGATAAGTGCCACCATTCTCCCACTCTCCACTGGGATAATCCCAAGATTCATATTGTCCACGCTTTGCAGAGTTTCCCACTGGCACCAGAATTGCATTGCCCACAGTTACTGACTCGATAGCTTTTGCTGCTCTCCTCCTTCACACATAGAAGGATGCTTTCTGGAGTCACAGCACAAATTAATTACTTGTGTTGGAACTCTTATCTCCTTCTGAAGGGTGGAGGAAGATAGATCAAATACTGCAATCATTCACTGTTTCTTTTCCTAGTCTTAGGAATGTACAAAGCCCCTAACAGTATTCTTTAATATTAACTATAACTCAAACCATAGTGCCACAATGTTATGTCTTTGTGATTGATTTTATTTAACTTAAACTCAGACATTATGTTCATTCCTGTTATACTCTTGGCTCATTTCCATATACCAACCTAACAGAATAACTTTGAATATTGATTTGTTCTTTTGCTGTGTTATCTGTCTCTCACAGACGTGAGTCATACTGAGAAACCCGATAAGCATGTCTTCTGTTTTTTTTCATTCAGTTCTTCAGAAAAATGTTGAACCATGCAGGTTGGAAATGGGGTTGTAAACCCACCTTCCTCTTGTCTTAGCAGTCTAGACTGTTGCAATAAGACATCTCATCAACGCTCACCAATCTTCCTAACTACATAAATTCAACTCACTAAAACATCAGGTAAATCAAGTCAGTTGCTTTGCTAGGATGTAGATGATTGGTCATTAAGACATGCCTCTGCGCCCTTCTGCCCCTGCCTGGTCCTCTGGGCTGGAGCAGACACAGAGTCGGTCTGCTCCTGTCCTGTTGAGAAACTGAATCCTGAGTCATCCAGGAGCCACTGCACTCAGAGCAGCTGGAGCCACTGCACTCAGAGCAGCTGAAACTGAATCCTGAGTCATCGAGGACCCACTGCACCCAGAGCAGAAGGATTTCCAGATCCAAGAGGTGGCCTGAGTCCCAGGAGTTATTCCACCCAGGAGATTAGGAGCATAAGACCACAGAGACCTCTGGACTCTGAGGAGCTCTGCAATAAGCAAGATAACTGGAAATACAGACTCCAGTTTTACACAGTGAGGGCAGGTACCACTAGAGTTAACCAGATGGCGAAAGGCAAGCGCAAGAACATAAGCAACGGAAACCAAAGTTTCTTGGCATCATCAGTGCCCAATTCTCCCAATATAGCAAGCCCTGAACACCCCATCACACCTGAAAAGCAGGATTCAGAATTAAAATCACTTCTCATGATGATGATAGAGGATTATAAGAAGGAATTAAGTAACTCCCTTAAAGAAATACAGGAGAGTACAAGTAAACAGATAGAAGCCCTTAAAGAGGAATCACAGAAATCCCTTAAAGAAATGGAAGAAAACAAAACAAAAAGAAATGGAAGAAGGAATTAAACAAAAACATTCAGGATCTGAAACTAGAAATAGAAACAATAAAGAAAGTTCAAAGGGAGACAACCATGGAGATAGAAAACCTAAGAAAGAGATCAGGAGTCACAGACGCAAGCATCACCAACCGAATACAAGAGATAGAAGAGAGAATCTCAAATGCAGAAGATACGGTGGAAAATATTGACACAGTTGTCAAAGAAAATGCAAAATGCAAAAAACTCCTAACTCAAAACATCCAGGAAATCCAGGACACAATGAGAAGACCAAACCTAAGGATAATAGGTATAGATGAGGATGAAGATTCCCAACATAAAGGGCCAGTAAATATCTTCAACAAAATTATTGAGGAAAACTTCCCTAACCTAAAGAACAAGATGCCCATAAACATACAAGAAGCCTACAGAACACCAAATAGACTAGACCAGAAAAGAAATACCTCCCGTCACATAATAATCAAAACATCAGATGCACAAAACAAAGAAAAAATACTAAAAGCAGTAAGGGAAAAAGGTCAAGTAACATATAAAGGCAGACCTATAAGAATTACACCAGACTTCTCACCAGAGACTATAAAAGCCAGAAGAGCCTGGACTGACATCATACAGACACTAAGAGAACACAATTGCCAGCCCAGATTACTATACCCAGCAAAACTCTCAATCACTATAGATGGTGAAACCAAGATATTCCATGACAAAACCAAATTTGCACAATATCTTCCCACAAACCCAGCACTTCAAAGGATAATTGATGGAAAATGCCAACACAAGGAGGGAAACTACAACCTAGGAAAAGCAAGTAAGTAATCTTCCAACAACCCCCAAAAAAGATACAAACATAACTTTACCTCTAATAAAAAAAATAACAGGAAGCAACAATCATTTTTCCTTAATATCTCTTAACATCAATGGTCTCAATTCCCCAATAAAAAGACGCAGACTATCAGACTGGATACACAAACAAGACCCAGAATTTTGCTGCATACAAGAAACGCACCTCAGTGACAAAGACAGACACTACCTCAGAATAAAAGGGTGGAAAACAATTTTTCAAGCCAATGGTCCCAAGAAACAAGCTGGAGTAGCCATTCTAATATCAAATAAAATCGACTTTCATCCAAAATTAATCAAAAAAGATAAGGAAGGACACTTCATACTCATCAAAGGAAAAATCTACCAAGCTGAACTCTCAATTCTGAACATCTATGCTCCAAATGCAAGGGCACCTACATACATAAAAGAAACTTTACTAAAGCTCAAAACACACATTACACCTCACACAATAATAGTGGGGGATTTCAACACCCCACTGTCAGCAATGGACAGATCATGGAAACAGAAACTAAACAGAGACACTTTGAAATTAACAGAAGTTAATTCAAATGGACTTAACAGACATCTATAGAACATTTCATCCTAAAACAAAAGAATATACCTTTTTCTCAGCACCTCATGGTACCTTCTCCAAAATAGACCATATAATTGGTCACAAAACAAGCCTCTACAGATACAAAAAGATTGAAATAATCCCTTGCATCTTATCAGATCACCACGGACTAAGACTGGTCTTTAATAATGACAAAAACAATGGAAAACCCACGTACACATGGAAACTGAACAACTCTCTACTCAATGATGACTTGGTCAAGGAAGAAATAAAGAAAGAAATAAAAGACTTTTTAGAATTCAATGAAAATGAGGACACATCATACCAAAACTTGTGGGACTCCATGAAGGCAGTGCTAAGAGGAAAGCTCATAGCTCTAAGTGCCTACAAAAAGAAACTGGAAAGAGCACACACTAACAAGTTGACTGCACAACTAAAAGCTCTAGAACAAAAAGAAGCAAATACACCCAGGAGGAGTAGAAGGCAGGAAATAATCAAACTCAGGGCTGAAATCAACCAAATAGAAACAGAAAGAACAATACAAAATATCAATAAAACCAGGAGTTGGTTCTTTGAGAAAATCAACAAGATAGATAAACCCTTAGCCAGATTAACCAGAGGGCACAGAGACAGTATCCAAATTAATAAAATCAGAACTGAAAAGGGAGACATAACAACAGAAACTGAAGAAATTCAAAAAATCATCAGATCCTACTACAAAGGCCTATACTCAACAAAACTGGAAAACCTGGATGAAATGGACAATTTCCTAGACAGATACCAGGTACCGAAGTTAAACCAGGAGCAGATAAACCATCTAAATAGTCCCATAACCCCTCAGGAAATAGCAGCAGTCATCAAAAGCCTCCCCACTAAAAAAAGCCCAGGACCAGATGGTTTTAGTGCTGAATTCTATCAGACCTTCAAGGAAGACCTAATACCAATTCTCTTCAAACTATTCCACAAAATAGAAACAGAAGGAACACTACCCAATTCGTTCTATGAAGCTACAATTACACTCATACCCAAACCCCACAAGGACCCGACAAAGAAAGAGAACTTCAGACCAATCTCCCTTATGAACATCGATGCAAAAATACTCAATAAAATTCTAGCAAACCGAATCCAAGACCACATCAAAACAATCATCCATCATGATCAAGTAGGTTTTATCCCAGGAATGCAGGGATGGTTCAATATTCGGAAATCCATCAATGTAATCCACTATATAAACAAACTTAAAGAAAAAAACCACATGATCATCTCACTAGATGCTGAGAAAGCATTTGACAAAATTCAACATCCCTTCATGATAAAAGTCTTGGAAAGATCAGGAATTCAAGGCCCCTACCTAAACATAGTAAAAGCAATTTACAGCAAACCAGTAGCCAACATCAAGCTAAATGGAGAGAAACTTGAAGCAATCCCACTAAGATCAGGGACTAGACAAGGTTGCCCACTCTCCCCCTACCTATTCAATATAGTACTGGAAGTCTTAGCCAGAGCAATTAGACAGCAAAAAGAAGTCAAAGGGATACAAATAGGAAAGGAAGAAGTCAAAATATCGCTATTTGCAGATGATATGATAGTATACTTAAGTGACCCCCAAACTTCCACCAGAGAACTCCTAAACCTGATAAACAACTTCAGCAAAGTGGCTGGTTATAAAATCAACTCAAACAAATCAGTAGCCTTCCTCTACATGAAAGATAAACAGACTGAAAAAGAAATTAGGGAAATGACACCCTTCACAATAGTTGCAAATAATATAAAATACCTTGGTGTGAATCTAACCAAGCAAGTGAAAGACCTGTATGACAAGAACTTCAAGTCTCTGAAGAAAGAAATTGAAGAAGATCTCAGAAGATGGAAAGATCTCCCATGCTCATGGATTGGCAGGATTAATATAATAAAAATGGCCATCTTGCCAAAAGCAATCTACAGATTCAATGCAATCCCCATTAAAATCCCAACTCAATTCTTCACAGAGTTAGAAAAGGAAATTCTCAAATTCATATGGAATAACAAAAAACCCAGGATAGCGAAAACTATTCTCAACAATAAAAGAACTTCTGGAGGAATTACCATCCGTGACCTCAAGCTGTACTACAGAGCAATAGTGATAAAAACTACCTGGTATTGGTACAGAGACAGGCAGGAAGATCAATGGAATAGAATTGAAGACCCAGAAATGAACCCACACTCCTATGGTCACTTGATCTTTGACAAAGGAGCTAAAACTGTCCAGTGGAAAAAGGACAGCATTTTCAACAAATGGTGCTGGTTCAACTGGAAGACAACATGTAGAAGAATGAAAATTGATCCATTCTTATTCCCTTGTACAAAGCTCAAGTCTATGTGGATAAAGGACCTCCACATAAAACCAGATACACTGAAACTAATAGAAGAGAAGGTGGGGAAAAGCCTCGAATACTTGGGCATAGGGGAAAAGTTCCTGAACAGAACTCCAATGGCATATACTCTAAGATCAAGAATTGACAAATGGGACTTCATAAAATTGCAAAGTTTCTGTAAGGCAAAGGACACTGTCAATAGGACAAAACGACAACCAACAAATTGGGAAAAGATCTTTACCAATCCTTCATCTGATAGAGGGCTAATATCCAATATATACAAAGAACTCAAGAAATTAGACTCCAGACAACCAAATTACCCTATTAAAAAATGGGGTATAGAGCTTAACAAAGAATTTTCAACGGAAGAAACTCGAATGGCCGTGAAGCATCTTAAGAAATGTTCAGCATCCTTAGTCGTCAGGGAAATGCAAATCAAAACAACCCTGAGATTCCATCTCACACCAGTCAGAATGGCTAAGATTAAAAACTCAGGTGATAGTAGATGCTGGCGAGGGTGTGGAGAAAGAGGAACACTCCTCCATTGTTGGTGGGACTGCAAGATGGTGCAACCACTTTGGAAATCAGTCTGGCGGTTCCTCAGAAAATTGGACATAGCATTACCCGAGGATCCAGCTATACCACTCCTAGGCATATACCCAGAAGATGCTCGAACATATAACAAGGACATATGCTCAACTATGTTCATAGCAGCCTTATTTATAATAGCCAGGAGCTGGAAAGAACCCAGATGTCCTTCAACTGAGGAATGGATTCAAAAAATGTGGTATATTTACACAATGGAGTATTACTCAGCTATTAAAAACAATGAATTCGAGAGGTTCCTAGGTAAATGGATGGAACTAGAAATTATCATCCTGAGTGAGGTAAGCCAATCACAAAAGAACACACATGGTATTCACTCACTGATTATTGGATATTAGCCTAGAACCTTGAAATGCCCAAGATGCAACTCACAGGCCACATGAAGCCCATAAAGAAGGAAGACCAAGTGAGGGTGATTCGGTCCTTCTTAGAAGGAGCAACAAAATACTCAAGGGAGCAAATATGGAGACAAAGTGAGGGACAGAAACTGAAGGAGGGGCCGTCTCAAGACCACCCCACCTGAGTATCTATCCCATGTGCAATCACCAAAGGTAGATGCTGATGTGGAAGACAGGAAGTGCATGCTGATAAGAGCCTGATATGGATATCTCCTCAGAGGCCTTCAAGAGTCAGACATATTCAGAGGCAGATGCTCACAACTAGCCATTGAACTGATCATGGGGTTCTCAATAGAGGAGTTAGAGTGAAGACTGAAGGAGCTGAAAGGGTTTGTGGCACCATGAGGAGAGCAACAATACCAACCAACCACAGCTCCCAGGGTCTAAACCACCAGCCTGGGAGCACTTAGTGGGGGATCCAGGGCTTCAGCTGAATATGTAAAAGTGGAGGGCCCTGCTGGGCATAGGTGGAAGAAGAGAACCTTGACCTCATGAAGGCTGGATGCCCCAGGGGGTGGGAATTTTGAGGGTGGGGAGGTGGGAGTCGGGGGGTGTAGATAGAGGTTACATCCACAGAGAAGAAGGAGGAGGGGCGAGGGGATTGGGGGTTCCGAGGGGGTGGTGGGGGATGGGGTAAGGGGACAACATAGGAAATGTAAATAAATCATCCAATAAAAAAAAAAAAAGACATGCCTCTGCTACATAAATCTACAGGCTTATCAAGGGAAAAAAATGCTTAGTTGGTTTATTATTAACAATATTATGTTGCCTGCTACAAACAACTGGAGTCATTTCTTTCTTCTTTTTTGTTTTTGTTTTGTTGTTTCCAAGACATGGTTTCTCTGTGTAGTCCTGGATGTCTGTAATTGGCTCTGTAGACCAAGCTGGCTCCCAAGTGTTGGAATTAAAGGCATGTACCACCATGCGGTATCTACTGGATTCATCTCTACAGGCTTCCAATCTTCCTTTTAGCACCCTGGTCTGCAAATGTATCACGGACTTGTGCATGTTAGTGGCAGGAATTGGTTGGCTAGGAGTTGAGGGGGGCTCTATAGGTCTTTATTTGTGATGTTTGTCAACATGTTTTCTTACCCACATTTCTTCTTTCTTAATACAGAAAGCAGTACTTGCTAAAGCCCCATTTAAAAGACTGATGTGCCATTTTCTCAAAGATACCTTTCACCTTGCATGAGCTCCCCCCACCCTTCTGTGGGAAGGCTGACTCTTTTCTGGAGAATCCAGTTCAGCCCTACTACCCCTTCTCTGGTAATCCCTCTAATCTTCTTTCTTTTCATTTATCTCCCCACACCAAAATGCAAATGTCAAGCTTTTGATAGTTCATTTAACAGTTTGAGAATTCAGGCTTCTGCTGCCCCAGCCTCACTTGAACCTTACCTGGGCAGCATTCTGCCATGGGACCCTGATGCTCAGAATTTTCAGTGAGCTCTCTCAGGAGCTTGGAAGTTTTGATTTTATTTTGTCTCTCGTTATTTTCCTTTTCCACTGGCCTCATTGACATCCCATAATGTCACTCATCCATCCCATCCCATCCATTGCTCCCTGTCATAGTCCACAGGAGAAATAGTCACTTTTACAATGTGTTAGTTGGGATCAAATCCATTTTCCTCTGGAGTACTCAAAGTTAAGTAGCCATTTTCTTTTTTCTTCTTCTTTTCTTTTCTTTTCTTTTCTTTTCTTTTCTTTTCTTTTCTTTCTTTCTTTTTTTTTTTGTCTTGTTCTTTCCCTTCCACTAACAGGTTTTTCTCTTGGATACTGCCTAGTTCTTCTAGATCTGTAAGAAGAATGTTTCACTAATAGAGGGAAAAGACCCCAAGAGTCAGAATAGGCCCTTGTTCATGGTCATGACCACATAGGTTGATCGACTCAAAGCACGCTCTGGATCATTGAGGGATGAAGTGCTTCCTTGCATCTTTCCCCTCATTCAGGATTGGGGTCCTTGTCATAAATATTTTCTAGAATGTGTATAGTGAGAGGCAATGGGGAAGATGTTGCTGAGGTTGGAGGGCAAGAATCTGGTCTCTTGGTACAGACTGTCTCACTTCTGAAAAGGTTAGCCCTTCCTCCTTGGGAAGCTATGGGAATCCATCAAGCAGGAACATCTATGGTCAGAATGTTTTCTGCCAAGTAACTTAAGAGTAATGAAAGCTGGCCTGGAATGTGCAAGAAAAAGAATAAATAAAAATTCACAGTCCTGGAGATGGGGCTCTGACTCACTCTGCTGAGTGAGGCTCTAATAGACACCTGTTCCTGCCAGACTCAGCAAGGGGAGGGGAGGTGAAGCAGGAACATGGAGTAAGAGGAAGAGCTGGCAAAGATTCCTATCTATACTCCAAATGCCTTTGCAAAGTCATTGCCAAAATCAATTTTATTAACCGGAACATTTACCTGGGTCCAACACTGTTTTTAACTGGCAGCAATTAATTAATTAATTAATTACCACTCACGTGAACAGCATATTGGGATGGTATTTTGATACCAGCAGATATTGAAGAGGACAAGTCACATTTTCTTTCCCAAGCCATCAATTAACCAACCCAAATGAAGATTCAGACCCCTGCCTGTGCTTATGGCTTCCTTTGCCCAGATGCCACATCCTTGAGTCGCAGCTCCACAGCCTGGTAAGCAGGTTTGAGGAAATCAGTCAGTGTTAACTCAGTATTTAAGAGAAAAATCACAATAGTCACACTAAGAAATCACAGAAACATCTTCATAATTAATAAATGAAATAACCATTCCTGTAGCTAATCAATAAAGTTGTGAGGGAGAATTGATTGGAAGGGGAACTCTTTTTGTGGGGACAATTTTTCACCTTTTCAGAACAAAAGGCTCCCCGGAGGACTATTAACATAAGACACTCAGGAGTATAACCCAAAAAGGAAGAAAAAAAAGAAAAAGAAAAGGAGGAAGTCGATTAATTAAAACCTCTGTGAGTGACATCTTTCATTCTGCGGGCAGAAGCAGATCGGGTGTAGAAGAAGCAAATAAGGAACTTCAGGAGAGACCAGAGCAGTCCATGTGGCTGTTTACCCTGCTTCAGAACCATTCTTCTGACAGAATAGAATTTCCTCGTCTTTTTGAAGCTAGAGGCAGGACTGGCCCTGATGATCTCTGTAACTCATTTAGTAAGTTCACAGGAACTACATTATCCCAGGTGTGATGTGTCAAATGTGTAACTATCTACTGGAGCAGAAGAGCATCTCTCTAGCAGATAATCTTGATGTCTAAAGGATTCAGCAAGGGAACAGGGAACTCATATTCCCATGGGTACCTGATCTTAGAAGTGCTTGTAAGGGTTCTTTGGTTTATGCACATCTTCAGATCCAGAGTCAGTAAGACTGCGGCCTATGAAACCACGATTGTAAATCTGTATCCTGAGAGTTATCCTTAGTCCCCGTCATTGTGTGGTCAGGACAAAGTTGGTCTACTTCCCTGTCTGGGTAGCAATGAGATGCATCTTTCGTCTATCCTCTATCTTTATTGGACAAGAGTCAAGTCATAGTATTTACTGAGCACATTCCATGTGCCTAGAGGTGTAAGAGATAAAAAGTATGTAAGTTGTTTAAACCTCACAGCCATCTAATAATATAACATGGCTATCTATCATCACCTTATGGATGAAAAGATGGAGACTTAAAAAAAATGGAGTAGTTTGTTAAGGTTCACACATCAGACTTGAATGCAGGCTCATCTTCGTCCTAGGAAGATTCATTCCCTCACCATTTTGTCCCGCGACCACAGAGAATGGGTTGGTGGAGCACATACAGGGATGTATCACAGGCTGCCAGCTCTGAACAAGCGACTTCTTAACAGAAGTCCTCCATACTCTCACCTCCAGATAAATAGAACTTTAGTTCATATAACTAAGACTAGAGTAGTGCTTTGTTGCTCTCTGTAGAACACTGACTAGCAGTCTCTTTTAGGCCACAGAATGATAAAAGAGGGTGGAAAAGTGCATCCGAAGAATGGCTGCAATTTTCTCAAAGCACTTTTTGGCCAGTGGGCCTGCTTTCTTATCAGAGTAATGTCTTATTCTCTTGCTGTGAAGAGACAACATGACCACAGCAACTCTTATAAAATAAAGGCTTTAATTGGGGTTTGCTTACAGTCTTGGAGGTTTAGTACATTGTCATGATGGCAGAGAGAGAGGCAGCATGCAGGCAGATATAGTGCTGGAGAAGTAGCTGAGAGTTCTACATCTGGATCCACAGGCAGCAGGAAGAGAGCCACTGGGCCTGGTTTGGGCTTTGAGAACCTCAAAGCCCACCTCCAATGACACACTTTTTCTAACAAGGTTACACCTCCTAATCCTTTCAAATAATGCCACTCCATGGTGACCAAGCATTCAAATCTATGGGCCTATGGGAACCATTCTTATTTAAATTACAATAAGTCATTATTATTAATCAATGTTCCCCAAAGGGCAGGTTCTAGAACCTACTATGGAGTCACTAAAACAATCAGGTAGTTTGTATTTTCAAGGCCTCTTGAATAAAGTATAAGAATGACCAAGGTAGGGAATTCTGTAGTAATCCCATATCTATTCCCAAGGATACGCTGGTTAATAATGTAATTGGGAGTGTGTTGGACAGAGTCTAGTCATTTGTTCTTATTAAAAAACCATGCCCAAACCATGATTTGAGACTACTAAATATCTAAAAGCAAACATTTAATCAGTATATTAAGCTGCAATATAAATGGCTCATACAGAAAAGACACCCCAGCACCCCTTCCTAAGGCTGGGGTGGGGTGTTGGTGAACAAAAGAATCCACTTCCAACATGGCAAAATCACATGGATGGTATTTTGGAGCTGACATGTTAGAGGCCCAGCAAGGTCTTCTTCATGGGCATCCCATGTTTCTTACAGCACGATGGCTGGTTTCCAAGAGTGTGAGCTCCAAGAGAAGAAAATGGCAGCTGCCAAGCTCTTATAGCTCTGGGTGAGAAGTTGCTATCCTGTTTATCCTGCCATGTTTTATTAATCAGTCACAGAACACAAACTGGGGAAAGGAGATATAACCTCATTCCTCAGCTGAAGAAGCATCTGAGAACTTTAGGGTCACATTTCTACACTTGACCTTAGCCAAAAAGGCCGAGAAGAGATAGGGTCACATTTCTAAAACCACCATATAGAAATTTTCATCATGGATCACTCTGTGAGGAGCTGTGTCATCTGTATAACTTTTATGGGCGTGTCTGAAAAGGTATTGGACTTTGTTCTCACCTAAAGGATTCTGACTCTTGTCTACACATGGGTAGTAAGGGGTAGAGCTCAGAGGAAGCGCTCTGTAGTAGTTGTCTCCATTCTTTAAGGTATAGTAGTATACCAAGACTCTTTCAGACATGATTGAAATCCACAACCTTGTGGGGTTTATTCAGCTCAGCGGCAGTTTTAGGTCTAGTTTGAAAAACTTCTTGCTTCCAAAGAGGGCCCTAGAGGCTGACTTAACTATTAGGATGCAAACTTCACTATACCTCTGATCCCTCCCTTAGTCTCACTCAGATTCTAAAGGTCATACCTCAGAACAATGTGTGTTTTGGGGTCAGCAGGGCATGAGGGAGTAATAATTGCTTTGTGGATACTCTTTTTTTCTACTAGGTCTGCCCGAGAGAGCACCACATATCTTCATGTTAAGAAGGAATAGAAGAATATTGCCAGTATGTTTTGGTTCCTTGTTACAGCAGATTGAAAGGATGTTGCTATTTCTGCCTCATAGTGCCAGAGGGATCGGATAGAGGAGTCAGGTCACTTGATTATACGTGACACAAGGTGAGAAACTCATCCCAATATTACTGTAGGTTTGTGAGCTGAGAGGGGATACCCATCCAACCAAAATGATTGGGCTGAGGAGATGGCTCAGTGTGGAAAGTGGTCGCTGGGCACATGTGAAGACCTGAGTTTGGATCTACAGCACCTACATAAAACCTGGGCATAGCAGTATCTGTCCCTCCAATCTCCAGTAGTGGGGGACATGGAGACAGACAGGGCCCTGGAGCTCACTAGACAGCCAGTTTTACTGAAAGGGGAACTTCAGGCTCTGTGAAAGACCCTATCCAAAAAAAAAAAAAAGTAGAGAAATGATTAAGGAAGACACCCGATAAAGTCAATCTCTGACCTCCACATGCACCCCACCCAAGCCAGTGTATCCCACATCACACACACACACACACACACACACACAAGAGGGAGAGGGAGAAGGGAAAGGTACACACACAAAAACGAACAAATAGATCAATATGAAAATGTGACCCCCCCAAATCTGTGTGTCAGATTCTGACATAATTACAATATGAACACTAACATAGTTATTTTTATTTTTTCAAAGGGATAGTGGAGAGCATTTCTCCAATCTCTCTTTTGGTCACTTTTGAGTGATAGAAACTCAATTCATTCTGCTTAAACAAAGCAAAGGATGGGGTGGTTTCAGTGGTTACATGAAAGAAAGATGAATCTTCAATAACAAACTAATCAAGAATTTTAAATAGTATCAAGATATCATCTCTCTCATTAAAAATTCTCACTTCAGAGGTCCATGACCGCCTCCTGACTATTGTGGTCTTAGTACATGGCTCCCAAGTTATTTGCCACCCCTTCTGTTGAGATTTGGACTATGTCTTCTGTCTTTGAGTCTGATCTGCTCTGGCAGAATCTCTATGGTGGTAAAGGCAGTAATCAGCAAGGGCAGTCACATATCAATGCAGTTGTAGTTGAATGAATTCCACCAGAACCTCTGCACATGAGCTTGGTTACATGCGCAGTTCCCAACAGCTGTTGTTGGCATTTGACTCTGGGTCACATGATTGGGGACCGAGTCAACTTCACACTAGACAATTCAGAGTAAATTCAGACTGTAAAAACAGGTAGGAAATTGGGGAATATCACCAAATAGAAAAAGAAAGGTACAATGTTGGGCAAACTAAACCCTTGCCCGTTAGAACTATATGTACCTGTGTTGATGCTTAAAGGTTGCCATTAAAAAAATGACCACGGAAGATAGTCCATGCCTTTTCTACGACAGTTCTTTTCTCTTCTATGTCCATAATTCAGAGTTTGCGTATTTTCATACTGTGCCCAAACTCACATGTTCTCTTCATATTTTTTCTTTTTTTTTCTTTCAGAACTGAGGACCGAACCCACAGCCTTGCGCTTGCTAGGCAAGCGCTCTACCACTGAGCTAAATCCCCAACCCCATATTTTTTCTTAATTTCTCACTGACCTTTATTGAGCAGTCTAATTCCTCTACTCTGTCTTCCATACTGACTCTGTGTTTTAAAGACATGATCCATTTTGTTGTCGAGGCTTTCTATCCAGGGCTTTTTGACTGGATGATTGAGGCTTTCCACCAAAGTTTTTGGTTGGGTGATTAACTTTTTCACTTCCCACATCATTTCAGATTGAGTTTTCTCAAACTTCTCAAAGAATTATTTTTTTCTTAATTGAGCAAAGTCAGTTTCCTATGTTTGTCTGATATTTGGAGCTACAGCCTCTATACAAGGCCTTCCTATCAGCTACAATCTGGGACTAGCTGCAGCTTTGTTAAGGAGGTTGAAACAGGTATTCCTTGGCAGTGTGGTGTGGTCCTAGTCTCAAGAACAGAGAGGACAACCTTTCAATAGACACAGATTAACACAGAGACACACCATCAGTCAAGATGTAGAAAATAGTAGCTTGTGGAATGCAATGATATACATCGCTGTAGCATTCCCTCCCCTCAAGGCTCAGAGACATTTGCAGAAGTGGGAGGCAGAAAAATTATAGAAGTCTGAAGTGGTGGATGACTACCAGTGTTTTCTAGACATAGCAGGGCAGTTGCACATATGAATCCACACAAAACCTGTTTAAGCTCAAGCCAGACAAAATCTCAGCATGAAAAGGGGAAGTGGGCACAAATTTCCACCCCCTAACTTAGGAGCTATTGGCACTTGATATATGCTGGGAAAGAAGAATCAGTTTCTCTTAACAGTATAGCACCTACGGAATTGGACAGTTGGTTCCACAGTTAAGATCATTTGTTAATTTTATGGAGAACCCAGGTTTCATTCCCAGCACCCACATGGTAGCCAACAACCACCTGAGTAATTCCAGTCCCAAGAGATCTGAACCTTCTTCTGACCTCAGGCACCAGGCACGCACACACAAAGCATATGCATATGTACAGGCAAAACATTTATATATTCATATAAAATAAATGAAGGTTAAAAAAAAAGAAACCAAAAGTGTAGCCTTGATAGGTCATCTACACTTCACACATCCAAGGCTGCATATCCAAGAATATATGGACACCCCAAATTGAACCTGATGAGTAGGACACAAAGGTGGATGGGTAAAGAAGGAGCTGAGGTGACAAGAGTAAATAAGTTTGGGTTGGTCTGGTGCCATTATGTATTCAAAGGCTAAACTATACCCTTAGATTTGTTTGCCCCAAGATGAGCAAATTCTCATGTATACTGTATACCAGCTTTTGTTATGCAAGCCTTGCTTCCCCAAATTAATTGGTCAATAAAAGGCTAAACCCTGTGATTGGGCAATAGGGAGAGATAGTCAGGACTTCCTGGGAGGGAGGGAGGAATTCTGGGAACAAGAGAGAGGAAAGTCCTTTTGCCAGGAGACATCAGAAAAGACAGATGTCGCTACATGCCTGGAAGTCATAGTTAGCCACGTGGCTGGATAAGAGCTGGGTAACCAGGTAAAGTTAGATGAGCTAGTTGAGAGTCTGCTCAGCTAAGGCCTAGGCTTTGAAATGTTGAAAGGTTTCTGTGTGATTATTTGAGGAACTCTCTGGTAAAAGAATAATTGTCACCATATTAATTTCCAGTATTAATGAATATTTGCAGAATATTAATGATCATTTCATACAAATGATCAAAATTCACTATACAAAAATTTTTGAGAGAGAGATATGAATCATTTTATTCCTCTTAAGATGTACTTATGTATTTTATCCATATGAGTGCTCTATCTGAATGTATGTCTTCATGACAGAAGGGGGCATCAAACAGAAAAAGGCATCAGATCTCATTATAGACGATTGTCAGCCACCATATAGTTGCTGGGAATTGAGCTTGTGGCCTCTAGTAGAGCAGCCAGTGTTCTTAACTCCTGAGCCCTCTCTCCAGCCCCTGTACAAAATTCTTAAAGAATTAGTTTTAAAATAAGAAAAAATATTACCACAAATAATTTTCCCAAAATTCTAGCAAAATCAAGATGCTGGTAGGGCCATGCTAGCTTTGAAAACTCTTGGAAAAGATCCTTCCTTGTCTCCTTGAACTGTTGGAGGGTCCACATGTTCCCTAGCTTGGAGCAACAGCACTCCAGTCTCTGCTCATCTCCATCTTTACATAATTTCCTACCCTATTTCCAAATGGTTCAAGATTCTGACCAAACATGAATCTGAGAGAGATAATTCTCAATTTACTTTCTATCTCTCACACACATGAAAATTGTCACATATTCTCTGGAGGTTCCCTGGATCCCTGAAATCCACCAGATCACAAGAAGGAGAACAAACCACAGATTGAGTCCCAGGCCAGAGGTTGTCAAACTCAAAATACAAATACCATATGCCAGATAAGTCTTTGTTATAGGAGCTTTCCTGTACTCTGTAGGACATTTGACAGCATCATTGGTCATTAGATTTCAGTAATATACCCTCCAATCACAACAATCAAAATGTCACAGACATTGTCAATTTTCCCCTAGGTGTGTGTAAGGAGCCTTGTCTCTCATTAAGAACAAGTAGTCTATCTCAAATCTGATCAAGACATACAGAGTCATTCTGGGATGAAGTAGTCTTGGGTAGACGCAGAGAGGTTCTCAGAAGGCCACAGGTACAGGATGCCATCACAGTCTGTGTCAGTTGGAATGAGGTCTGTTCTGAGTGTTCATCACTGTAGAAGAGTAATAAAGTCTCTCCAACCTTAGTCATGTTATTAAACCAACACTTCAAAGTACTTAAAGCTTCAGTTTGATACCTTGAAGCAAAAATTCCATAGCTTTGTTTATCCCTTCCCTCAAGGCTCATCCTGCTGCATTGTTTAAGAGGACCTTTTAAGAGAAGAGACAATGTGCCATCCATCTCTGTTTGCTTAAGACACTGCTCAGTGCCTTACACTCAAACATCATTCAATACGTTCTAAATCTATTAAATGTATAATACTATTACCTAGAATTTATTTGTTAATTCTACATACCATATACTGGTATTGGTTAAGAGCAAAACAAATGTTTAATACTTAAGAAAATAATCTATTTTTAGAAAGCAAATATAATTTAACTTGGTTGCCTTGCATAAATAGGAAATCTGATTATTCCTCCATCTTACTTTTCCTTTTTAAAATTTAATTCACAGAGAGATGACCAATTATGGATGACCCTACAGTTTAATAACATATCTGTTAATGTTCTAGAAAAAAGGCCCAGTGAATTAAATTAAGTATTAATGGGGTTTGAATTGATTCAAAGAACTGAAACAAAGAAATATTGTGCCCTGCTGTAACCCAGTTCTATATATTTTTATTGAAAACTGATTTGAAGTTTGGAAATAAAGGGGAATCTTGATCTTGAGTCTTCAGGATCCATTGTCCTTGGATCATGACAAAGCATTGGACACTTGGTTAGGTGTAGCAATAATAAGCGCAACAGCCAAAATGGGAAGCATGATTGGTACATATAGCTCATTCATTTGTCCATTCATCCATTCAATGAGTATCCATAGTCACCTATTGTGTTAGACATTGTTCTAAGTTTCAGGGATTTAGAGACAAACCTTAACAGTCCCTGTCTTCATAGTGCCTCTAGAGTGGCAAGGAGAGATACAGACAAACAAATAGGGTGATACGACATGACTGATGGGCATAAGTGGAACGATGGAGAACAGTGGGTGGGATGATCTATCTGGGAAGTGACAGACAAGTCCTTGTGACTATCTGGGGAGGGTCAAGGAAGTCTTTATGAAGAGAATGACCCTTTAATTATGATAGAATGGCTTGAAGAACATTCAGGAGATGGTGTCAAGATGACAGGGTTATGCACATTGTAAGAAGAGACAAGCAGTCAGTCCTGAAGACACCAGCATACTGGTCCTTAGCTTTTGGGTCTTTATATGACAAAGTCTCCCAACAGTGGCCTAAGAAGGTGAGATGTGATGAAAGCTGTTTGGATCCTTAGCCTGTAAAGAGGACATGGGTACCACCTGATGCAACTGAGGTCCGCTCTCTCAGACTGAGACAGAAGAAGGCTGTCTTAACTCTGGACTCAAATCTGAATCCCGAGACAAGATTTGTGGCCGTGAATAGATGACTTTCAGCTGTTTTTACACCATAAGAAGGGAGACTTAAGAGGTCTTGTCTTGAGACGTCTGGGAGCACTAAATGGGTGGATGTTGATAGAGTGATCCAGTGCAGACAAGCAACCACTGAATAACAGTTATGGTATCTTATTATTAAACATTGTAGGAAAGGCTAGGTGACAAACTTAACCCTTTCATGAGAATATTATAACATAGGCACGTCTGTTCCAAAAGTGTTTACTGATCCCTCATGCCACACTCCTAGAGAGAAAGCAACATTCCTCAAATAAATCTTAACCTAAGGCACTGGGTTAAGAACTCATGAGCCTTCAGACTTGAAAGAGAGAAAATGTATCTTTACTTTCAACAAATTAATCAAAACCTAGCATTTCTGTCCATCGCCGGCATAGACAACAAAAATATCATCACTGAGATCCTGGATCCTGCACATGCAGTCCTACCTGCCAGACACTCTGTGAGAGAGCTCAACAGTGATGGTCTGACAGCCATTGTTAGCTTTATTAATTAATTAATCAACTAATTAGTATTAGCCATGTTCATCGGTGGTAATTATTCAGCCTCCTCTAAGGTGACAGGGACTTTTCTGGGACTGTGACTCATTTGGCTCTTACCAAAAAGCTTCCTGAAGTAGGGAAGATTGTCCTCACTGGACAAATGGGAAAACTGAAGCTCAAACTGCCCCACAGAGGCAGTCTGTGACTGAGCTGGAAAAGGTCATAGATTCTAATCAGGAGACTTTAGAGCCTACTCTTAACTACCTCTTGCTGCTCTGTGGACAAGAGGAAGGAAGCAGGGAGCAGAGGATCTGAAGAAAGATCCCGTGATAAGAAAGGAAACAAATCGAGGAAGCCACATTTGCACCCGGATGGGAACCAGGATTTTACTCTCTTAATGGGTTGACTTTGAGAGACCCATCCCCACTCCGAACTGTTACACTGACAATGAAATGTCAGCATGAGATCAGGTTTATGCAGAGCACAGTGCAGCCGTCAGCATTGGGATCTGCACGTAAGCGATGGGTAACTGATGTGAAGACAATGGTCCCTCCAGCTATCAGCCCACAGCAGATGGCTTTGAACGTGGTCAGTGTCTTGAACATCTGGCTTTCTCCTGAAGTAGTAAGATTTTGTGAACTGGTCATTTGGGAATCCACAGGGGTGGGGCAGGAGACTTTCAAGAAGCCTTCTCCTTATGTGTGCCTGTGACTCGGAAAGCCATTCTTTGAGACACAAGGTCTGATCCAGGACATGAGTAAAGAAGACGGGTTGGGTCTCTTAGCCTAAAGAATAGACTCTCCCAGATTTCATGTTTTACCTGAAAGTCTCCTTTATACATCTCAGGTTGAAATGTTCTTACCCCAGTGTGGGGACAGGTACCACAGTTCCAAGGCTCAAAGCTAAAGTACCTACATCTCCACTATGTTTTAATTTTGACTTTTTATCATAAAGATTTTCAGACAGAGCCTGTGTCCCTCTGTAGTGTCATTTAGCTTTAACAACTGTCCACATTGTTGATACACACTCATCCAACTATTCTAAGTCAAGCTACAGGTTTTGTATTGCTTCATCTATAAATATGTGTGGATGGCTCTCCTCACAATAAGTGTGTTGGACACGGCCTCATTGCTATGCCTAACAACCTTTCTGTGATCAGACTTCCCAGTCACCTCTAAACTATGGCTGTGTGTTTGATTTCCTTAAAGTAGGATTCAAACAATATCTACATGCTGGATATGGTTACTGTCTCTGAAGTCTCTTTCACTGTTGCAGAAGTACAACCCAAACTCTACATTTGTAGTGAGAGTGCCTGAGCCCACAACAGTCGCCAGGACTTTACTTTTTATTGTTGCCTGCTCTGGGTCCTTGACTCTGCCCTGGAGGCCTCTGAATCCGTGCTTGTGGATGCCAGTGTACAAGATCGTTCCTCTATGACGGTAGTGCGAGCCGTGGGTAGGTGCTGAGCTTATCATCCTGCAATGGATGCTAAACAGCACCTGCTGGATGATACTGTTCATTCTGGGTGTGACCAGGTGTAAGTCTTAGGAAAAAATCCAAACACATTCAGCAAAGTTTAATCCAATAAATTCATATCGAATTCACATGCCAGATACTGTTTCTAAAAGGAGGGGTTGTTTATTTCTTTTCTGTGTTATGTGTATGCATATATTGTAAACATGTTCCTGAATGTAGGGGTACATGTGCATGTGTGTACTTGTGCAGGCCATAGGACAACCCTAGGTGTCATTTCTTGGTTACTATCCATTTCATTTCTTCATTCAAGATCTTGCAACCCACCTGGAACCTACCAAGTAAGCAAAGCTGGCCGGCTGACAAATTCCAGGGTTCTGCCTTTCTCTGTCTCCCCGGAGCTCCTGGGTTATAGGAACACATCACCATGCATTTTTTTTCTTTTTAAGATTTACTTTATGTTTTAGTTTGTGCATCTGCGTGTGTGTGTGTGTGTGTGTGTGTGTGTGTAGTGGGGCCTGGCTTTGAAGGCCAGGAAGAGGCATCAGACTCCTTGGAGCTAGAATTACAGGCACCGTGAACCATCAGAGGCGAGTGTCAGAATCTGAACTCTGGTTCTGTTAGAGCATTGATCGTTCTAAGCAGCTGATACATCTCTCCAGGCCACTCCTCCCCTGACTTTTATTATACAGGGTCTAGAAACCAAACTCAGCTCTGCATGCTCTTGAACAATTCACTTTACTGACTGAACCATTTCCTCAACCTCCTCTAAGTGTTTTTGTATGTAAACATCCTAAAAGTATCCCAGTGAGGTAGGTATTATACTAACCCTTATGCAAGCAAGGACACTGAAACGGAGAGAAATGACTAGCCATCTAGAAGGTATCAGAAATACAAAAATAACCCAGGCAGTCCAGTGAGTAAACTCCCTGCTGTCTGCCTCAGGCCATGAACAAATGACCTGTAGCTTTAGCTGTGTGCCACAGGTCTCACTACAGTACACAAAGAGCATCGGGCAAAGAGCAGGAGGAACTGACGTCATAAAGAATGGACTTTGGAGAGATGGCTCAGCAATTGAGTGCACTTGTTGCTCTTCCAAAGGACTCCACTTCTGTTCTCAGCACCAGCATGATGGATCACAACTGTCCATAGCTCCAGTTCCAAGGAATCTATAGCCCCTTCTTCTGGTCTCCAGGGGAACCAGGCATACGTATGCAATTCATACACATAAAATAAGTTTTAAAAAGAATTGACCTCAACGTTACAATGAGTAGGCCCAGAGTGTCCCCAACCTCACTTCAATAACACACACACACACACACACACAAACCGAAGAACTGAGGCTCAAGGCAGAGGCTGGACTGAGGAACTCCTAATTACTCTGCCTGGGGCAATGCCCTTGGCCAGTCTTTTCTACTGACCACTATAAATATTCCAACGCCAAAAGCATTGTTATTAATGCTCTAATACAGAACAGTTGTGTTCAACTTCAGGCAGATTGTGTGTGTGTGGGTGTGGGTGTGTGTGTGTGTGTGTGTGTGTGAGAGAGAGAGAGAGAGAGAGAGAGAGAGAGAGAGAGAGACAGACAGACAGACAGACAGACAGACAGACAAGCTAGCAAGTACTGAAAATGGAGTTTCTGGGTACAATCCAGAAGCAAGCTCACTTTTTCTTAACTTACAGTGCCATTTTTTCATCCAGAACAGCAGAGGGAAGCAAGGCAGGGAGGGGAGACATGGAGAGGAAGCCTGTGGCCTCCCTGAGTTGAGGCTGAGCCTCAGAAGCAGGCTGCCCGCTGTCAGTGATAGGCCCAGTGGACTAGAAGGAACCGGCTTAATAAATGTTTTACTCTGGCATTTGGTGGAGGACAGGCCCTGGCCTGGCCTCGGAACTGCTGGGAAGTGCTATGGGGCCTGCTGACACTTCTCTGCCCTTTCCACAGTGTTCTCATGACAGCTGCTACCCGGGGGCCACTGGGCTGGAGTGACCGCTGCGCAAGGTGGTGACCTTCTGAATCCACATCAGTTAATAAACTTGGCTGGCCCCAGAGCCCAGAGACTGCACACTCTACGGTGGCTTCTGCCAATTCCTCTTGTTGGTTTTAATTCCCTCCTTCCTCCTCCCTCTTCTTACCATTATGCCTGACATTTCTAAGGCCAAGTTTTGTTACAAGCAATTAGCCCATGTCAGGGATCTGGGAAGATAAACTGTGCTGCGAGACAAGACATGGGGAGAGTAGGAAGCACCTGAGTGGCCCTGGTGCAGGAGCTAGTTGCTCAGAGGTTCCCTATGTGGTGGCCCTGCAGAGCTCTCCACACAGTATGCTAACCATTTTTCTCTGCTCCTCCTCCTCCTCCCCCTCCTTCTCCTCCTCCTCTTCATCTTCTTGCTTCTCCTTCACCTCCATCACCTACTCCTCCACCTTCACGTCCTTTTTTGCATGTTTATATGTATATAGTATCTGTACATATGAGTATCTGTACATGTGTTTTCATGAATGTGGGTGCACATGTGTGTAACATGTGTATATGTGTACACATGTATCTAGAGGCCACAGGTTGATGTCAAATGTGTTCCTCAATCACTTTTCCCATTATTTTGCAGAGACAGGGTCTTGCATTGTACCAGAACTAGTCTAATGAACCAGATTGCTCCTGGAATTATGGGATGGGATATTGGGTGGGCATTGGCCGAGCTCCCGCATGGGAGGTGGAATCTGCACTTCCATCTTCATGCTTGCACAGCAAGCTTTTTATCCACTGAGCTATCTTCCCAGCCCCCAGTTTCCCTACTGTTAATCTGGAAAGGTCTCCTCCCAATCGGAGCTTTCTAGACCTTGGGAAGTGCCCAAAGACTGATACTCACACCTATATCCAATACATAAAACATAAAAACATAAAAATGGAATTGCATATTAATCCATAATAAACTATATCATATAAGCTAACTTTTTCCATAGACCTATTCACTCGATAGGGTTGTCTAGACACTCAGATTGCCAGCTTTGTATGCTGACTAATAGGAACTAAGGCTCCCTAATTTCCATCCAGTCTACACAGTATCAGCATCCAGTGCAAGGGATATAAAAAGAGGGTCTGTGTATTAGCCAAGACCTAGAAATGCAGCAACCATCTGTTTCATCCCTAACTCAGGCAGACAAACACCACTGCAGCCCTGCCGTGAGCCCTTCAGTTGGCAGGAGAATGCCTGTTTTAGACACAAGGAGTAATGAATGAGTAAAGAAGAGGAAAGAGGGTGAGAAAAATCTTGGAAAAAGCTGAGATCAAAGGCAGCTAAGCTGCAGAGTGCCGTATACTGCATGGGTGAGATGCCTGTTTGAGAGTTCTTTCTCCCTAGTTGGAGGTATGGAAAAGTATCACTGGCAATCTGTCAGAGGTAGGGAATGCCCAGCATCCTTGGAGAAGTCTCTGGCTAGAGCCCTCAGCATGGAATGTTGGGTCCCTTGTTTTCTATGCCCAGCCTCCATATGATAATCCCTTCCAATCATAATCTGTATTATTTCTGATACCTCTCAAAGACTTTTCACCTGGCTTCTGATAAACCTCTCACAGGGCTGTTTCTCTCTTGTAGTCCCCATTACAGGCCAGATTAGTGCTGTCTGTTTATAACCTGTTTATAACAGGTGGTTTATTACAGGCCAGATTAGCACTGTCTGTTTATAACAGGTGGTTTTAGAACGTGACTCGGCATTTCAGATTCAAAGTTTTAAATACTAAGGACAGGGAATAGCTCCTCCATATTGTCCAACCAGAAAAGGACGTGATCATTAGGCTGTTTCTTTCCAACTGAGAGTGTTTTCTGCTTAACAAAATACCCAATCAAGATAGGAACTTCATAAGGAAAGGACTTTATTTAACTCACTGGAGATTCAAAGGCATGGCAATAGTGTCTACTGGGCTCTGGGGAGGGCTGTCTGTATCACAGCAAAGTAAATGCATCATGATAGGACACTTGTAAGAGGAAATAACTACTGAGTGACCCAGGAAACCAGAGAAATTCAGGTACCAGGTTTGTTCTTTTACTAATAACTCCCTCTAGGCAAGAACCAACCAGGATCCTGCAAGAGCTACATCAATCGCTTTTGATGGTGGTGCCCTGATGCCTTAATTATGTTGTACTAGGTTTCATCTATTAAAGCCATCAGTGACACCCTCATACTGGGGACTAAACTTCTGATACAAACTTTTCAGGGACACGATGAAGCCACAGCCACTACTGCAGCATCTGTTCAGTAATTTGAAGCAGTGTGTTGACCTGCTGTTTATTTCATGAGCGTGAGTAACTACACAAGCTCCTCCCACATCTCAAAGAAGGGTTAGAGCTGGACCTCACCCCACCACTTGGCTGTCTGGAGCAGTTCCACAGGATAACTTTGTATTCCAAATATAAGAGTACATAGAGCCTGGTATATTCAGAGCCACTCACAGCTGATGACAGGTCTAAAGCTCTAATTCAAATGGAGTCCCATCCTGTTCCTTCTGCCTGGAGTTCACTGAGTTTGAGGCCAAGACAGAACTAGCCAAACATGGTGAGCTCACTTTTCTAAGAACACTGAAAAGATCTGCCCCCACCCCACCCCTGGCATTTTTATAGAAGGAACAAAGAAGAAGGAAGGCTAATGTGACCAATGTTCCTACTAGAATGCTTGTAATTGACTGAATTGGAGATGGAAGCAAGAAAAACACAGAAATGTTGAGATCTGAACACCCAAGACTGGCTAGATAGAAACAGGAAATCAGAGTTCTCTTCATTCTCCAACCCATCAGATCTAAAAAGCAATCCAGCAATCAGCTGATGTCTGCTGATATCCAGTAAGTTTCTCCACCTACAGAATGAGCCAACTCAAGCCAAATCAAGAGTATAAAGGCAGGTTTATTGAGAGGCAGCTCTTGGGCAAATTCACCAGTCTCACAATGGAGGTCAATGGACAAAAGCTCAGGCTAAAGCAAGGAAATTTTATAGCTCTTGGGTGTAGGGTGATGACGTGTGAACTAGGAGTTAGGTTTGTGCCCATATAAAGTTAAAAACAATGCTGACCCCTGGGCAGGCACTGATAGGTGGATTGCCTGAAACTTGGAGATTGAGAGAGAATGACATCTTAGCCCAGAGTTTTCTCCTTGTGGGAAGGGTTGGGGGAAGAAGAACAAACAGGGTTTCTTGGTTTTTATGGGACATGAGCAGGGTTTCCAACCAAACATCATCATCTGCTGTTTATTTCATAAGGGACCAGAAAGCAGCCAGGTCTAGGAAGTACAAAGCAAATGTTTTTAGTCCTCCAGACAGTCCTAGCTACATGATCTAGAAATCACAGTACAGCATTCCCAGGAACTCTGTAACAATTTGTTCTTGGAGTCTTGCTGCACTACATGCTCCAGAGTGGTCCCAGGAATATGTGCTCTGCAAGTGTCCCTCACTATAGACGCACCCACGTTTCTGCAACCAGAGTGTCGAATGCCTTTCGTCATTCACCTCCTGATTTCAGCTGCTCTTATCTGCCCCAACCCTCTCTACTGTCATGCCTGTCAGTCTGTCTTTCAGAGGCAGCATTCCTGCATTTCTTTCTGCTTTGCATACTTCTTCCAAAATCCTGCTCAAATATTTTTTCTTCCAAATACCCTGAATCACCTCAGCTCTGAGAAATGAACTGACATTCTGGAACCACTGCAAACTCCCTACTTCAAGGTTCACTCTTCACTACCTGTCTAGTTAGATGTCACTTCCCCAGACTTCCTACAGGTCCTTTAAGAGACGTAGACTTGCCCATTGTGGTGGTTTGAATATGCTTGGCCCTGGGAGCGGCACTATTTGGAAGTGTGGCCTTGTGGGAGGAAGTGTATCATTGTGGGCATGGGCTTTAAGACCCTCATCCTAGCTTCCTGAAAGCCAGTCTTCTCCTAGCAGCCTTCAGATGAAGATGTAGAACTCTCAGTTCTGCCTGCATCATGCCTGCCTGGATGCTGCTATGCTCCCACCTTGATGATAATGGACCGAACCTCTGAACCTGTAAGCCAGCCCCAATTAAATATTATTCTTATAAGAGATGTCTTGGTTATGTTGTCTGCTCACAGCAGTAAAGCTCTGACTAAGACATCCATAAAGTACTACGTCTCCCACTCATGACTGTATATACAAGATAGGCTCTTATGATTGAGACTGCATGACTCCTGGTCTTGGGCCAGAAAGATTTTCCTCCAAGGAAGCCCCCAAAGCATGTGTTTAAGTCAAAAGGATAATCCAGGGCAGGACCAGGGTGGGAAGGGGTCATCACAATGTCCTCTTAGAACTATCCTACAAGCCAACTTCAACTCATATGTAGGCAGTCCCATGTGGGCCCTCTTCATGTCATCTCCCATGTGGATTAGAGCCTGACACAAAAGACAGCAGGCAAGGATCTGGCAGTGCTGTCAGAGTCTATAGACGTCCTACCAATGACAGCTGAGCTCCTGCTGTTGACACCCTGTAACCCAGAAAGAATTGATTTCAAACCCAAGGCCAAATGGTGCCTCTGGGGACATCAGTACTCATCCAGCTCTGAGAGCTGAGAGTTGGGGACGAAAGAGTGAAAAGTAGAAAGGATACTTTGCATCCTAAAGAGGAACACACACACAAACGCGCACGTGCGCATGCTTGTCCATCTGCTCGTCCATCCGTCTGTCTCCACTGACCTACTCTTTCTATGAAATTCTTTTCACTCTTTAGGGGAGGGGATCACAGCTCAAATAAATTGTTTTCTCTTTTGCTTCATGAAAGTTCAGTTGTGGCCACAGGGACAAAGACTTTCACCTATATGCAAGTCCCCTAAAAACATATGTTTTCAATAATAGGTAAAATGCACAGATGAAAATGTATCAAATCCTAGAAATTCTATTCATTTATCCTGGACAACAAGAAAGGAACTAATTGTGAGGAAGTAGTAAACATATAGTCTTGTGAGCATGATGTCTCAATTGACAGAATTCATTTATATTTTTACTGACTTACTGATTTTAGGAACAGTGCTCTCTCAAATAGATTAGTACTTTTCATTCTTCAGACTCCCATGGAAGAAACAAAAGGCCTTGGGTTGTCAAATTTGGCAAATTAAAGTACGGGGTGGGGGACAGTAAATTTGAGCTTCAGATAAATAACAAAAAACTTAAAACTTAAACATGTTCTAAAATTTGCATGTGATTTATGTTTACAAGCCAGCATTTGCTCTGTCTCTGAAATTCAGATTTATTGAGCCTCATGGTTTGAGTACGTGCCACCCAAAGTTTCATATACTGGAAGCATGTCCCCAGTGTGACAAAGTGTGATGTAATAGGGACATTCAGAAGCAGCCAAATGCATTTGCTGGGGGTGGTGCTGTCAATGCTATTAACCAAGCACTCGTGGGAAACAATTAGTTCTCTGAAAAGGTTTGTTATCAAAGAACAAGCTCCATCCTTTCTCCTCATTCTCTGGCTTCTTGACATGTGACCTTACCCCTCATAGACATTGTCCCACCATGATGTGGTTGATTCTTCAGTGGGATAGAGCCAAAGAGATTCTCAGCATAGGCTGGCCCTCTTCAGCTTAGTCTAAATAAATAAATAAACCATTTTTCTTCATAAAGTACCAAATTTTAGAGTTTTAAATTTTTTTAAAATTTAAACACACACGCACGGAAGCCAGAGGACAACCTCAGGTATAATCCCTCAGGAGCCATCTGCTATGTCTGTTTTTTTAATTTTTCTTGCTTTTTGTAATTTTTTAGGTTGATTTTTATTTTCATTTATGTATTGTGTACCATATGAGTGTGTTCCCACAGAGGTCCAAGGAGAATATTGGATCCCCTGGGTTCCCTGCAGCTAAACTTTCAGGCAGTTGAGAGCTAAGTAATGTGCATGTTGGAAATTGAACAGGAGCCCTCTGGAAGAGCAGTCAGCACCCTCAGAGGCTGGGCCACGTCTCCAGCCCTCAATTTGCTTTAGGAAACAGACTTTCTCCCTGGTCTGGGACTCATCACATAGGCTGGGATGCGCAGCAAGCCCCAGGTAACCACCAATCTCTTCAGCACAAGGTTCACAAGTGCAGACCCTGAGATCTGTTTTGTTTGTTTGTTCATGCGTTTTTGTTATATTTTTGTGCTGAAGCTCCAACTCAGTTCCTTATGCTTACGAAGCAAGCACTTTATTGACTGAGCTCTGTCCACAGCCTTCAAGTCTCCAATATTTCAAAAGGAAGTCAGACTAGGACAATAAAAAGGGTCCTATATTTTACCTGGCAACGTAATCTCAGGACAATTTAAGTGCAGAAGGAGGAAAGGGCACTTAGAGAAAAAAAGAAAAACTTTAAAGTTTCATTATGCTTTCTTGCATTATTCTTAAAAGAATCCAAATCAAAAATCTCTTGAGCAACACATTTCTTAAAAGCAGAAATTAGGCTCCTTTTATGTGAGTGCAAAGGTAGATGCCAAGTTGGGGTCTCAGACAGGGTGACTGTAAATCTCAGAAAGAGCTCAGCTGGTTCTGCAAAAGGAAAGTTGGCAAGTGATCACTGCTTATGTAGCCCAGCTGCTCTTTTGTACTTTGGAAGAAACAATTAAAATGGCTGGGGCATTAAACTTTAAAGAGCTGGCTTGTTCATATTCAGAAGCTAACTCTCCAAAGGAGCTTGGTACCTAGGAACGGGATGGGTGTTTTTAAAGAGAGTCTTCTGCCTTTATACTCTAAAGTTTGTGAAAACACTTTAAGCTACTTACAAGTAAACGTACATACAGGTGGTAAGAAAGTCTTTTTTGCACCTGGACATGTTGATACAGGATATGACATTATTTTTACCTTTTAAATTCTGAGAGCACCAATTTGAGACTCTAAGAAAATTGTAGAACCCAGAACTAGTTTCTCTCAGTTCACAAATTGCTGACCCTTTGTGATGCAGCACACACTGGGGTCCAGAGAGAAAAAAAATAACAAAGCGAATCCCACCTAGGTTACATTAGCCAGGATCAGCAGGTCTCTAAGCAGAGGCAGCTTCCTGGGGCTAGATGATACAGCAAAAGCCTAGTAAAAGGTGTTATTAAGTCTGGGCTCCATGCCGGGATTCAGGCTCCTGAATTTGGTTTCCAAATTTGTGTATGAGAACATAGGAGGGTAGCTTCCTCACCTCTTGAAGATTAACAGTCGAAAATAAAGTTTGATACATAACCTATTGTGTGACAAATGCTGCTATAATAAGTGTTGACATAGCCTTAGGGACACATGGGAATAAGGTAGGAGAGGTTGGAGAAAGTGTGATGGCATCAAGCCAGGAAGTAATGCTCAAAGTACTGAAGGCTTGAAGATGATGGAGCACAAAAAATCCAGGACAGTTGGCAGCACAGCTGTCCTATGACAACATTTAAGGCGGAGAGGTAACGAAGGGCACAATGATTATGGGCTTCATAATCATGGGAAACACATTAGCAAGTTTCTTGACCTTCTGGAGATATGGAAGACTTTGATGGAATTTAAAGGGGGGGTGTCCTGGAGAGTTTTTAAGTAGAGCTCTCCAAGTATAGAGTAGGAAGGATATGAGTGTGGAAAGGGCAAGAAGAAAGTCGTGGGTCGGACAATTGAAGTCACAACCCCAGTGATCAGTGATGGGGAGGGTGAATGGAGAACTGTGCTGAGGTACAGCAGGCGAAGAGGATGATAGTGGTTTTAAAACATTTCAGAGAAATGGCTCAGAGAGTAAGTACTTACCACCCAAGCCTGAGTTCAATTCCTGGAACTCCTACAAAAGATCCACATGTGGGGAAGGTCACCTGAAATCCCCGTACTGTTACAGAGAGATGAGTAGTGAAGACAAGAGAATCACCCAGAAGTGAGTGGGCAATACAGCCTGGAGCCTACAGCACAGCAGCAGAAACAAGAGAGACCCTGCCTCAAAATAAACATGGACAGTGAGAGGCAACTCCCCTAAGTTGTCCTTGAGCCTCCATAGATGCACCATGGCACATCTCCCTCCCTCTCCCTCTCCCTCTCCCTCTCCCTCTCCCTCTCCCTCTCCCTCTCCCTCTCCCTCTCCCTCTCCCTCTCCCTCTCCCTCCCTTCCTCCCCCTCCGTCTTCATTTCTACACATAACACATACACACCATTACACACATACACAATTCATTCTGGAGTTGATGAGCAGCTAACTGGGAGTGAGGACTGACAAGAAATAGGGTTAAGTTGACTCTGATGTTTCTGACTGGGCCAATAGGGATGATATTGTTGACTAAGTGGGCAAAACATCTGGAGATGAGATTGAGGAGGCAAAGAAAAAATGGCCTGGCAATCTTCATTTACTGAATGTGAGGTCTATGTGGGACATACAACTTGGGAGATCTGCCTATGAAGTCCAAAGAAAGGGAGACCAGGCCACCTAGGAGACTATTGGTAGAAATGGCAACTAAGAACCTATATAAAAATCATAACACGTGGAGAGCTAAGAATGGCAGCCGAGGACATGGGAAGAAAGACTATAACATGAAACATTTCCTTACAAGAAAACCTGGGTCAGATGTGTCAAAGGCACCCTTTAGATTTGGTGGTCATTGATGACAGTACAGTGGAGGTACCCATCTGTTGAAAGGATATTTCAACAAGAAAATTGCCAGTAAGATCCACAAAAGGTACCCACATCCATCTCTCTTGAATAGAAAAGTACTGATGCCCAGAAAGAAATACAGTATTCCAAAAGGAGTGGTCATTACTTCACTCCCCTCTCCAAGTTAATATGGCTATACCTCTGATAGTTTGGAGCTTTAGAATAACTATAACATAGTCTATTTCAACAAGAACATCCACACAATACTCTATCAATAGTTTTACCCTCTTAGCCACTAAGATTTCTAGAAAGGACTGAATGTCATCTCACATAAATCAGCAAACCTACCAAGGCTGGAGTGTACCCCATAAAACACTCAATAAAGGCTGAACATGGTTGCTGTCAAGGACACCCAACATAGCTAATCTTCAAAAAGTTCACAGTCTATTTAGAGTTGGAAGATACAAAGGAAGACCATTTCGGACCTGCACAGGTTTTAAGCGTGGAACATGGATATAAGATGAGCACTGGGCAGTGTCTACTACAAAGAACACCACTCCTATTTGTTGGATGAAGGCAATGCAAGTGCAGATGATGGGTGAGTGACTTGTCATGTGTTGGGACCATTCATAGGCTGGGAAGGTATGGCAGGTAGGGCACAATCTGGGTCTGAGTACTTTCCTATTTGGTCACTGTGTGTGACCTTCAGATCTTAGAAGCCTTCTCCGTCTTGGACTATGATTGCCTGTGTGGATAACTAGACAGGTAGAGGGAGAGACCTGTGGGATTTCCCAGGAGCAGCTTTGTACCCAGAAGGACATTTACCTAAGACGGCAGCTGTAATAACAATCCTATTGAAATATTACATTCTGTACTGAAAAAAAAAGGCCACTATTAAAACCATTTCTTTTTTCTTCCTTTTCTTCATTTATTAGTTCCTCTTCTTTTGCCGTGATAAAACACCATGATGAAGGCAACTTCTAGGAGGGAAAGCCAGCTTTGACTTACAGTTCCAAAGGGAGTCCAAAATGATGCTGGAAGAATGGAAGTGGGCATCCAGAGAAAGAAGCCAAGAGACCACATCTTCAGTGGCAAACACAAAGCAGAGAAAGAACTAGAGTTAGGGGCCAGGCTTTGAACTCTCAACTTCTGCTCCCGGTGAGTCACTTCCTCCAGCAAGGCCTCCCCACTTCCCCTTAACATCATCACAAACTGGGAACTAACTGTTCAAATACCAGTTCCGATTCCAACTACCCCGCTCCTCCTCTTCCTCCTACGTATCTTCATCCTCGTCTTAAGTGATGTGCTGACATTTTTTTCTGACTGCCTCACTGCATGTTATTTGTAATAATAGACATTAGGGTTATCATAATTATCTCATCACCTTTTGTCAGGGCTGAGGGCACAGGCCAGATCCCACTGGTCTCAAAACTACTCCTCCTGGTTGCTTGGCAAACTAGCAAGCCACTAGAGTAACTTCAGTGACCTCTAGCTGACCTGAGGGATCAATGAACAATTAATTACTATCAACGCACTCTGGGAAAGATAGTGCACAGCCGTTTCTCAATCACAACTGGAAGCGCCCCTCTGCTGACAGCTGCCTGTGGGATAAACCAAGTCTGTTACTGCTTCAAAGCCACACTTCCTACCCTCAACTTCACACACACACACACACACACACATACACAGGAACACACACCCCCAACACACACTTATGCATCCACATACTCATGTACACAGAGAGAGAGAGAGAAAAACAAAGAGGAGGAAGAGAAGGGGAGGGGAAGGGGGAAGGAAAAAGGGGAGGAGAAGGGATAGGGGAGAGCGGAAAAGGGGGATGGGGCGATGCTACTCCATATTGGTCACATATCTGAGTGTCTGTCTCTTGGTACAGTTTTCCCCACTGTTTGATGAAGCACCTGTACCAGCTTTGTCTAAGGGAGAGAGAGAGGCCAACTGCAGAGGCCCAACCCAGGGAGACTGTGCCTTCACTTTGCTCCTTGTGACATCTACAGACCCAACTTTTTCTACCATTAGAGTTTCCTACATTTTCAGCCTTTCTTCTAACAACCCTAACGTTCTTCATTCTGTATTTCTCGTGGTCACCTGACCTCGTAACTCACACATGTCCTACCCCTCCCTACACAGCAAAATGCAGTCAGCATATTCTGTCTTTTCAGACACTCTACCTAGTGAATCTGTGCTAATCTCTTCAGCTGGCATACCTTTATACAACCAGGTGCTTTAACCTTGAACTCGGGAGGCTCTGTCTGAAGATGGAAATGGGCTAGTTTGGACCACGGAGGTGCTGAGAATCTTATCTCATCAAGTGTGTTTGCTGCTTCAAGTCTCCAATCAATTGCCAAAAAAAAAAAGAGGTTAATTTTGTTGTAAATATTCTTTAGTGCTCTAAGCCAAGAGTTTTTGATTATATACAGCAAAAGCTCAGCTCAAAAATGGAGGGGAGATATGCAAGCTTACCGGAAAAGACAGTAGCTGAGGATGGCGGTGCACGCCTTTGATCCCAGCACTCAGGAGGCACAGGCAGGTGAATTTTTCTTTTCTAATGTTGAGGATGTTTTATGCCATCCTGCAATATCAAATATTCCACCAAGATTTGACTCGATACGCAAAACAAGTAAGCATACCATGCCATTAGTATACAAATGTTCTCAACTCTAAAAAATAATGAAGTTGTATATATACATACCAAAGAATTGTTTTCAGGCAGCTTTCCTTATACTCCATCAGTATGTCTACGATATAAGCCTGTGGGTTATGAGTCAGCAAATCTAGGATAATCTATTATCAATTTAATGTTGGCATTTGTATGGATTCGAGGCCTATATAGTGAGATAGTGAGTCCCAGTGGTATATATTATATCTATCTCTGTCTATCTATCTATCTATCTATCTATCTATCTATCTATCTATCTATCTATCTATCTAATGAGGTCCAGGCCAGCCAGAGCTACATAGTGAAACCCTGTCTCAAAACTAACAAAATCAAAGCCAGAAGTATGTCTTATGGGAATGGATGATTGAACAAAGGCCTCAGAGTTCTCTGTATAGTTTTCTATATAGTTCCTCTGGAGTGACATTGTTCTGGATCTTGCCACTGGGCCTTCTCAACTGCACCACTGTGAAATCAGCTAGCAACTTCTGACAATGAGGAAGCTCATTCTGAGAAAGACTGATTACAACACAAGACCGAAAATCACGTCTATTGGTAGAATGAGAATCAGTGTTCAGGCTTGAACGGAATATAATGGCCAGTTGCCTAGAACACAAAACCACAGCAAATTCTTTTCTTGTCCAAGTTCCTGATCCTTAATGCTTAGAGTGACCAGCCTGTGGTTGGTCACAGCCAGGGCTGCCCACACAGGGTATTAAAAAGGTTTCTGTTCACCCACAGCTTGACTCAGAGAGGCCAGTGACTATTTAGAGCAGTAGTTCTCAACCTTCCCAATGCTGTAACCCCTTAATACAGCTCCTCATGTTGTGACAATCCCCCTCTAACCATAACATATCTTCTTGTTACTACATAACTATAACTTTGCTCCTGTTATTAATTGTAACATAAGTATTTTGGGAGCTAGGGTTTGCCAAAGGGGTCACGACCCACAGGCTGAGAACCACTGATTTAGAGGTGCGGACAAATCCGTTGTTTCTGGAGTTTTGCCAGAAAGCAAGTCATTCTTAGGTTGGGAGTATACTACCATGTGTAACCACCTGGCCTGAGTGCCAGGTAAGCAACACATACTGACAGTATTGTCCCTACCAGAGGGACAGACATAAGACCCTGCTCCTGATATGTCTCACTTCTGCATTGGCCAAAAGAAAAGAATATTAGAATAAACACTTCCTATCCCTTTTTATACTCTTGTCACAGGCTGTTTCCTGTTCCATCCATGGCAGAAACATTCCCCTACTAGGTGAAGTTAAATAGAATAAGGCAAAGATACTGGCCATATGCACAGTGATCAGAGTCCCAGAACGCAACATGGATGCTTCTAGAAAGTTCTCACTTATACCTGGCTTCATCTGTAGCTTGCCATTTTCTCTCCCTCGGTGTTCCCATCACAGGGGGAGACTGTGGTCTGAATTCAGACCTCAGAGCCAGTTCTAAGATCTTGTCCCATTCTACTAGATAGTATCACTGACCCTTTGATGGTAGTTTGCTCCATATGGTTAAGTCTGAGAAAGCAGCTATGTACCTCCAAAGGCACAGCAATGACAGTTGTGGTTATTATTTTCATTATTATGATGTGGGCCTTTCCCCATATTCAGAAACAGCAGGAAGCCAGCCAGTGTTGACTCTGGTCTCTCACTGATCTTCTCAGAGCTGGGGCTTGTCTTCTAAAAGGAACTCAAAATGAATTGGAAAGTCCCTTCTCCAGCCTGCAGTTCACCAGTCGCTGGGGCTCAGACATTAAATCATACCAAAGACCTATATCTGCCTGCAGATAAAGGAATCAATTGAAAACCAGTATTTAAAAGCAGCCCCAGATATATCCTTCCATGTGGCAGCCTTTCTCTAGACAATAAAACAAAATCTATTGTTCAGAAATTGGCCCTGAGAAAGCTCATTGCTCAATCTCATGCTGTCTTCTCTCTAACCCCCCTCAAAAGGAAGACCCAAACTTGAACTTCCAACAGTCTCCCACTTCTGCTCATTCACCTAGCAAGCAGTCTCTCTGGTATGGTGGTTGCTTTGGACTAGGGAGAACCCTGATGGAGACAAATCTCACACACAGTTTTGTTTGACCAATGCATAGCTTTCCCACACCACACTCAACATGTTCCCGGAAAGGATTTTAAAATCCAGACAGGTTGGCTTGTTTCCATTCAGAAACCGTGCCTCTTTATTATTTGGAAAGTAACAAACTCAAGCTAAAATCCAGAATCCTTGGGCAAATACTTTCCCCGTGCCTCCCACCCTCTGACTTCGGAATTTGCTGGCTCTGCATCAAGCTAATCACTGAAATCAGGCAATTAGTCATCGCGTCGTGTCTCTGTGAGGGAAAGGGAGACTTACCAAGGCCAGCTTTAATCAGCACAAGGTGGCATCATCTACAGTTCTCAGTGTAAAGAACCAAGGGCAAAGCAAGGGTGTGGAGTAGGCAACTACCCCATACCAGTCTTTCAATAGAAGCTTACCCTATGGGTAACAATTAACCTGATCCTAGAGATACACATAAATCAATCACTATAGAGGAAAAAACTTCTTTATCTCCAGTAGTAAATGTGTAGACATGGTCGATGGCCTGGTTTATAACTGTTTTCGGAGGTGAGATTTGGGGGAGAAAGCTGCCAATAGAGGATTAGGGACCTTTCCAGACTCCTGTGTGGGGCAGCCTGCCTGACATTGTCTACTCTGGTCCGCTTCAGGCTTGTTTCTCAGATTGCATCTGATGCCTGCCTTCCAGTTTCTTGAAGTTTCCAGCCACATAAACATAATCCTCAAAGGTCTACCTTGGTCTCCAAGACCCCTGGATAGGCAGTATCTCTGGCTAGATATCTTTTCCTTTGTCTCCTGCTCACACCCCCTCTTTTCCTTCCTGGATAGCTCCTCTTGTACATTCAGATCACAGCCAAGACTCCTTGGTCCAGGAACTAAAACGTCTTGATCGCATTCTGTCTGAGGAGACCCTCCAGTACTCTGCAGTAGGACTTTAGCCTCTTACAGCTGTTGTTGCAAAGAGCTACAGAGTAGGATTTTAAACAAGAGAAGTTTACTTCCTCCTATTCTGGAGAAAGAAAAGTATAACATCAAGACCTTCAGCTTGAGGGAGCCTTGGAATGAAAACAGTGAACAAACTGTTCTCTTCAGCTTGTAGATAGCTTTTATCTCTTTATGTTGCTTATCTCTGAATATTTGTTTCTTTTTGTAAAGACAACAGCACATTGGATTAGGGCCACTTAGATCCATTTCCTAACAAGGTCCCTTTCTGAGATACTGACGGTTGGGATGTCACAGATGAGTTTGAGAAGAACAATACAGTCACAGCAAGGTCCTTATCACCTCTTCATAAGCTACTAGCTGCCCTCACTTTGTCCCACCCTTGTCACAGGACACCTGACTTCTCCACCCCCTCAACTCCCAGCAGGTGGCGTAAAATAGTTCTTCATATTGTTAATGATTTCATATGCCCACTATTCTCCTCCTTTTTAAAATACTCTTTGCTGTGTTTCATAATGCCTCTTGTACTGACAGCAAGAGCCATGGGGGTCACAAGGATTCCTAAACTGCCCAGCATTGGGGGCTGGGGGGTGATGAGCTGGAGAGATGCTTGGAGCCAAGCTGCTGTTGGCAGTGTTGTCATAATGACCCATCTGCCTCACCTCCAGGGAGCTGCCACCACTGGGGACGTGTGTCCCTCCTTGGCAGAGTGAGTATCAAGCTAATTTTCTGGCTCCATTTTTTTTTTTAATCTACTCGGTGGTTCCAGGAATCCAGCCATGTGCTCTAATGGGCCTTTGTCATTAGAGGCTTGGCAAATGCTCCCGCTCTGGAGCTTCTCAAAGCCTGGGAGAGCTGGCCAGGGCCTGAGAGGCACCAAGGCCATTTTCAAAAGCAAAAGGGCAACAGGATCAGAGTCCGACATTTTTTTAAAACCTGCATTTATTTAGTAAATAATGTATGTTAATGCAGCATGTGCTACATTATGCAATAATTATGGAAACAGCCTGATTCTCCTCTCCTAGACCTCACTTGTCTATTGAGGCTACTCAGCGTGATACACACAGCCTTCTTCAACCAGTAAGTGTTCAAATCCATGAGAAGACAGTTGATGTTAGAGGTCAGCTCCTGGCCATCCAATTCTACTGGGCTGCCTGTCCTCCATTCTCTCACAAATCTACCCTTAAGACCTCCTCAGCCTCGTTGGTCTGCAGTGATTTCCAGACTTGTCACCTCACCCCTTATCATTCTGGCTGGGGACGACAAACAAAGGTATTGCAACTCAGTCATTTCCTGTTTGTCTCTAAAGCAGACCACAGAAGTAAGAGCCAGCTTTCTATTCTTTATTACTCAGGTCACCAGACAGTGCAAGGACCAAGCCAGAACCACTGACCTCTCCTGACAGGGACTCTGATGTAAAATCAGACTGATGTTTGCTAAGCACACACGTATGGAGCAAAAGGCTGGCTGGTGCACAAGGGAACTTTCCAAGTGTGGGAAATTCTGTTCTGATTCTTGTCAGAGGTTCCCTACATATATGCAGTTTCCTAAGACTACAATACAAAATTCAAATCTGCATTTTCTGCCAGGTAAACCAGACTTCAATAAAATTGATCGAAGGGAAACAAAAGCCTAATGTCATCATACCACAAAATAGAAGCAGGCTTCCCTCGTGTTCTGACAGAGCTGGCGCTCCAACCCCGTCCTCAGTAGATGTCTCTCCTAACAAGCAATTATGGTGACATGCTTGCCCCATGGTACTTGTTAGAATATGGGCCTGTCAGATACAGCACAATGCAGGGAAATGTTTTAGGTCCTATATTATCAGGAAAATTTTGTCTTAACAACTGTTTTTTGGTTTTTTTTTTATTCACATAAGATTTTTTTTTATTCACATAAAAAGACTCTTGCATGACGGTCATGGTCTCATGTCTGGCAACCGGAGGGCTATTGTGGCATGTTAACTCTTTGTAGTTCTCTGTTTCTTTATCAAATGAGTCTTCAGACTGACTACATTTGTGACATTTCTCTAAACTTTACAACTCTATAATTGGGGTACATTATCTCTGTGTGCAGATGAAGTTACCGAGTGATGGAAAACTGGATACCAGTGACATCCATCAGATCCCTGATGCATGTCAGCCCTTTCACCAGCCTTTCCTTGCCTCCTGAATCTTCCCATCTCTTAATTTTCTTAGATTCTTTTCCAGTGAATATTCTTATTTGATTGCTTTCTTATTATGCTGGCAACTCAGAAACATGAAGTTTTAAGGACTACAGAGGCACCAGCCTTTCAAGAAAGTCCTTTCCCTTCTCCCTTATAGGAAGTCAAGACTTCTATTGAATGCTCTTAGGGACCAGAGGTAGAATGAAGACTTTTAAAGCTATGTATTCTTTGATTTTCCCTGGGTGGTTAGGTTTATTATTTTGCTTATTTTTCAAATAAAGAAATTGAAGCATAGAATGGTTAAAGGGACTCATCTGAGTTTCCCTAGGTCCTGAGTGGCTGGAGTTATGACAGGAGGTTCTTGGACACCAGAACATATTTACTTGATAATGCTGTTTCTTCCTAAGTCCCACAGTAGTCATGTAAGACTGACAACATCATCTTCTCTTTTCCTAATTAAGAAGAGCCTAACATGACCACCAATATAAATATGTTTTTTTTCTAATTAAAAAAAAGTGGCTGGGTAGGATTACTTAAATTATTTTCTTAATGACTTTGTGTGAGGCCTTATGGCTTCTGGTGGCCTAGAAGTGGCAAATATAACAACCAAGAAGAAGGTGACTCTCAGGACAAACTCATCTTTATTTCCTACTGGTAGCTCCACAAATATCACAGAGCTACAGAAACGTCAATGGAGACTGAAAAACTTCAAGACAGTTCAGCTTTAATTTGGAACATGTCCAAAGATGCATTTATCAAACCATATCCTTCCAGATACAGCATTTTTGGAAACATCGACATACATCCTTTGAAAGATAGTTCAAGGTGAAGGGAGTCTAAGAAATCCTGGTTTACATCTTTTAGAAATGAACTCCAAAAGCTTTATTACACCAACTGAAGTATAATGGTTCTTTGCTTTCAAGCTTGGAAGGTTACACTGCTGATATATACTACACTGTCAATGCTGAAGGCAACTGGGGACACAGGGTGGCTTTTGCCAAATACCTACTAACATTTTGAGGGAAGACCACGAATAACACTTGAGAAATTCAGTGGGTAGAAGATAAAAGGAAGACTCCAAGAAGTGAAGTCTCCCATGTGGTCTCTAGTGATTTTTAGTTCTTAGTACCCCCACCTCTGTACAGCCTTTCCTACATAAGGCTGCCCTATGGGATCAAAAGTATGTTACAAAAATTGTGGAGTGTGACTTCCCAGGTAAGTCCATATGAAAACATTTTGGCTTCTTCCTTGCTTTCTCTTGAATTAACTGCAAATGAATCTAGAGGGCAAGACAATAAGTGGGAAAACCCTAGTGGTGAAGAGTTAGAAAGTTCATCCTGGTATATTTCCTCATCCAGTTATTAGGGTGGAAATCTAGAAGACCTAGAACCAACTCTCTCCAACCTTGGGAACTCAATACTCTCAATCAAGAAAATGAAATAAGCAAGAGAAACATTTCATTTGAGACAATTTTCCTAACTGATAGGAAGACCAAAAGTGATTAGGTTACATAATAACATCCTTATCATCTGGATGTTGAATGCTTTACTTTATCTAATACAAAAATATCATATTATATTACATTATCTAAGCTATGTGGCAAGAGCAATATGATGTCACCTAAAAGAACTTCTTGCCCATATCCATAAGAACAAGTCTACATGGCACCTTGAATGGAAATTCTCATTTTATTTAAGAGTTGTGCTTATGCAAAAGCTAACTCTGGTACCCAGAAAACTATTGAGCCCACCTATCAGTTTTGATCCAGCTCCCTAAGAGCTAGAGAAGCAATTCTTAAACTCTTATAACCAAGAAAATCACAAAACCTCAACAAGAGGTCACAAGCTATCGTTATTACTATTTTGATACTTTGGTATAACAAGTTTTAGTTAATTTTTTAAAAAAAAATCCAGTACAAAAAGTTTAAAATACCAGTATTTGCCTAGTCTGAATCTTCTTACAAATAATAATTAAGAAAGAGGTGCCATTCTAGACGACTCTGCCCACTAACTTTCACATTGGATAAGGGAGGGGACATTATCCCGCGCATTAGAGCGAGTGTAATAAAATCGTGTTTTGTGAAGCTCCTTTCTTGGAAGGAACACTCATAAAACTTTATCATACATATATTTGCTTTACTAATGCCATCATTTAATCTCCCTCCTGCTTTTTAAAAAGACATCTTTATTACCATGTGGCAGGGACCCCAGACTAATTGTATTTACAGACAGTATCAAGCCATCTTCTGGAAAGGGCTGATTTTTCTGAAGGATTCAGTGGTGAGAACCACATGATTTCCCCCTTTATCAAATACCACTCTTAGGTTTTCATTAAGAGTATAACTACTGTCCCCATGAAGCAGGCAGCCTGCCCTACTGATTAACCTTATCTGCTGTCTCCTTGTTCATTCCGGGTCACACAGGGACCATGGGAGAGTAAACATTACCTCCAGCATTACCTTTTCACCTCTTCCTAATCTTTCTGTGAGGCTCCTAGCAACTATCCTGCCAAAGAAACCAAGGAGGAAGTGGAGGGGTGTGAAGTCAGGCAAGGCAGCTAGGACTCTTGGATGAGGTCATGTAAGAAGGATGCTGGGAGACACCATCTTAGGATCTTCCTCAAAGAAGTCAAAGTGATATGCAGAGACACTGCATCCACCCTCCCAGGGATAACACAGTGCTGAGCAAAGTGTGTCTAACCACAGGTCTCTTGTAGAGACAGGAGGATCCAAGCACCACATCTTTGAGCAAAACGTTGAGGAAATGGTCATAGAGGAAGTGGACATATGTTTGGTTGGCTTGGCTACTCATAACCTTTAAAGGTCCTCTCCCACTCACCTACTCCAATTAGGTAAGCTTTACCCTCCTAAAGGTTCTGCAGCCTTGAGATAGCACCACAAGCTAGGTACCAAATGCCTAAGCCATAGGCCTGTGGGAGCACGTTTCAGATTCAAGAAATACCATAAAGATAAATAGACAGTACACAAACTTTTCTCTATATTGTATATTTTTGAAATTACATTTACTTCATTACACATGCACACAGACTCACACACACACAGCACACATGTGGAAGTCAGAGGATAATTTGTGGGAGACTCTTCTTCCACTGTGTAGATCCCAGAGATTGAACTCAGGTTGTCATTCTTGGTGGCAGGTACCTTTACCTGATGAGCCATCCTGCAGGCTCAAGCTGGGACCACATATATTTTTAGTCTGACCATTTAGCTGCCAAGTTTACTCTACAGGGTGTCACTCTACACTGTGCAGTCTCCACACATTCCCTTCACTACAGGCTGGCACAGACTAATAAAATCACTGTGTATTAGTCAAGTTCCCTAAAGGAACAGATAGAATGAATCATATATATGTTTATGAATACATATGTATGTATATGTATAAGGTATGCATATATATACATGTATAATATATGTATGTATATACATGTAAGTATATATGTATCTATATGTGAATATGCATACACATTTACATGTACACATAAACACTAGAGAAATATTGGCTTACAAGATGTAGTCTGGGTAGTTCAACAATGACTGATTCACATTGAAGAGGCTGAGATTTTTTTTTTTTTTTTGGTTTTTCGAGACAGGGTTTCTCTGTGTAGTCCTGGCTGTCCTGGAACTCACTCTGTAGGCCAGGCTGGCCTCGAACTCAGAAATCCGCCTGCCCCTGCCTCCCAAGTGCTGGGATTAAAGGCATGCGTCACCACTGCCCGGCGAGGCTGAGAATCTAATAGGTTCTCAGTCATGAGGCTGAATGTCTCAGTAGTCCCAACGTAAACTCTGTAGACCTAGAGAGCTGCTGGTCTTCTGTTTACACTGAAGGCCCAAGAAAGTTGGTTCTAATATTGGTGAAGAAACGCTATAGCAATAAGGCAGATGAATTTTCCCTCAAGTACTAGGGCAAGTGGGGAAAAAAGTAAAATTTCCTTCTTTTGTATGCTTTTACCTGAGCTGCTACCAAAAGGTGCTTGCCCACGTTCACGGTGGGTGTTCCCACTTCGTGTGATAGCCTTCTTTCTTGTCTTGTTGCCTCGGCTCTATTCCTTGGTCCTCTTTGGGGGCAGTTTGAATGAGAAATATCCCTCATTGGCTCATATATTTGAACACTTAATCATTATCTAGTGTCACTGTTTGGGGGAAGATATGGAACTTTTAGGGTAGAAAGTTTGGCTGCAAGAATTGTGTTACTGGGGCCAGGGTTTGAGAGCTTAAACCCTTGTCCCTCTTGTAGTTCACGCCCTGTTTTCTGCACGCTGTTGATGGCCATTATGGGCCCACCCTCAGAAACCGTAAATCAAAATGAACTGCCGTAAATCAGTTTTGGTTGTAGTGTCGTGCCTCGGGAACAAAACGTAACTAATACAACTTTGGAGTAAGCATGATCACACAGAACACCTACGGAGGTTTACTTGTATGACCACGTTAAATAAATGGGTATAGCACCCTTGAAAAAGCTCTAACTAAAAATTAAAGAAAAGAAAGCTCAAGGGTCATTATGGATTTCCAGGAAGGTTCCACCCAGTATGACCGACAGAGCCCAACACAACCATGTCCGCTTCAGACACCTCAGCAGACACTAGGGTTTACTGTCATTGAGGAGCACACCCAATATTGTGGAAGTCAATGGACAGGAACTAAAGAGAATGCATAATATCACAGTTAAATATTTAAATAACCAGTTAGCCTGGCAAGTTGCTGGAAACAGCTTTCTCTGCGTGGTAGAACTATAAATGATTGGTCTTCTGTGTGTTTTTCTCTAGTCCCCAAATTTCCATGAATTAGCACGACTTTTGAAAGTCATGCAGAGCAATGGTTCTCAACCTTCCTTCCTAATGCTGTGATCTTTTAATACATATGTCATGTCATAGTGATCCCCAACCATAAAATTATTTTTGGTGCTGCTTCATAATTATAATCTTGCTACTGTTATAAATGATCATGTAAATATCTGTGCTTTCTGATGGTCTTAGGTAATTCCACATTCCTGTGACCGCTCAAAGGGGTCATGATGCATAGGTTGAGAACCACTGATATAAAAGATTAAAAAGTACTTTACAAAAAAAAAAAGAGACAAAGTCTCATCTAGCCCAGGCTGGCCTATGGCTTGTCATGTAGATGAGACCTATCTTTAACCTCACAATCTTCCTGCCTCTTTCTCCCAAATGCCATGACCACAGGTATGTGCCACCATGTCCAGTTTTACATGGTTTAGGAGGACTGAACTCAGGGCTTTGTAGATACACAACTGAGCTATACTCTCAGATCAAGTAAATAAATAAATAAATAAATAAATATTATAATAATTTATAAATATGTAAGAAAAACTACTATTCATTATTACCCCCTTGTTACCTTTACTGGAGATCTCTATTTCCTAAGTCAGCTTGGTGTGACTGGCTTATTTTCTATTACATTTTTATTGCAACGTATTTTCATCTCAATCTGATACACAGACCCCCTTTAGCATTTCATCCACGATGGGGTAGAAACAACAGAAGTCCTTTAGCATTACTTTTTAAAGATTTATTTATGCAGACATGTGTGCATATCTGTGTGAGTGTATGACTCACATGTGGAATATCCATGGAACTGGGGTTATAGGTGGTATGGGTTTCCCTAGGTGGATTCTGGTAACCAGCTTAGGTTCTGGAAGTAGCAGAAGGTGCTTTTAACTGCTGAGCCACTTCCCTAGCCTCAGTTTTACTTTTTAAATGCATTTAAGGTATGTTTAGGCAGGATAGAAGGCTTACCAGTTAAGAGTGATGGTTTCTCTTCCAGAGGACCTGGGTTCAATTCCCAGCACCTACAGAGTGGCTCATAACTATACCTGTAGTTCCTGAGGAATCCAATACCCTCTTCTGGCCTCTGTGGCCAATGCACACATATGGTATGCAGACACATTCGGGCAAACACCTATGCACATATATTAAAAGTAAACAAATCTTTTAAGAGTTATTTTTATGAAAAATAAATACCAAGCTAGGGAGCCAACTACCCTGGTTATGGGGTAGTGGAAGGCCAGCTCTGGAAGCCACATCATCAGCGTGCTGAGAATGTGCTGCTGTGGAAAAGACCAAACACTCTCAAGGACCTGGCCTATTGGGATTCTGCTTTTCCATGCCTGCAGCCTCCCTGAAGAAAATGTAGTTGCTGCACAGGAGGCATCCTGTAGATATTTAAGTAGACATTGGATATTATTATTATTGCTGTATTAATATTTTATATCTAATAATAGATATATAATATATTATATATATATAAATGAGCACATATCTAAATAATATGTTACATAACAATATAATAATTTAATGTTATAATAATATTATTAATAATAATGTTGCATTGTTTATGGTGATGTCATGGATGACCTCATAGATGACTCCTCTGGGTGAGTTACGTCTGGGTGATTCTTCTCCTCTATAACAGCTCCTGTCTTTTAAAAGTGACTGGAAGTCTAATGCGGAATATTAACATTTGTCATATGTGGGTGGTTGGTACATAGAGTCAGCCATGTTTTCCTCTCAAGCGTTCAGGTTATTTTGCAGTTTTAAAATACAACTCAAAGAGGGCAGGTATGTGCAGTGTAAATGGGGCCCGGCACACACTAACAAGGCTGGAAGCCACCCTGCTCCACATCTGCACAGCCACCACAAGCTGCTTAAGGACAGCAGCCCAGGCAGAGGGGCGGGAGTGCTCATTTGTATTCAGACCTTTGGTTCTCAGAGGAGAGGCCAGATGGGGCTCTGCTCAGAAAAACATTCTGGTTGAGCAACTGGCTCAGAGCGTATCAGGGTTTCAGGGTTCATTGAGAGGAGAGTTTGTTTCCAGACACATGCTCAGATGTATATACAACAAGGCCTCACAGATCTCTTCAGAAAGGCAGGAAAGGCTGTTCCAGGAAAGGCTGTCAGCAGCAGGTTCAGGACTTCTCTCAGAAAAGACAGAATCCTCCAGGGAGCAAGGGCTGTTCATCCCAGCGCTGGCCTGGGAAAGCACACCCCTACTGTGTACTGTGAGCCTCTCTTAGCCTGGATCACTTTGGGGTGGGAGCTGAGACACTATCGGGGCCAAATGACCGTTCAGAAGCCTTCCTGAAGTGCTGGCAGCAGAAGGCTGGAGCAGTAGGGCTTGCATGATCCTTGTCCCCAGATTTGGGGAAGGTAGGCTGTGGGTGTCACAGAATCTCATCTGTCTTGACCACAAAGGACTCCTCTAGCTCCATAGCAGGTAGAAGGCATGAGGGAGGCCTTCTGTCCTCACATTCCTCCCCATTACTTCCCCAACGGGGCAGGAGAAAACTGGAACCCATAAGCTGTGGGGATCCCTGGGCCTTAATGGAGTCTGTTGTCCACCTATTATAAGACTCCAGGCCAATGAATGAGCAGCATAGTGTTTTAGTTAAGTAACTGGGAGAGTGGACATGGTCGAAAGAGGAAATACAGCTACAGATGTCAAGTGCAGGCACAGTGTTAAGTCTCTTAGTAGCCACATTAATAAAACACAAAGAAGTGAAATTAAATTTTAATTAATACTTTACCATTTTATTTAAAACAAACAAACGAACAATCATGGGCCTACAAGATGGCTCAGGGGTAAAGGTGCTTGCTTCTGAAACTCAAGGACCTGAGTTCAATCCCTAGGATTTGCAGAAGGAAACAGAAGGAACAGAAGGAAAAAGCTGATTATTTCAAGTTGTCTTCTGACCACTGTATGCACACATGCATAATTAGATAAACAAGTAAATAAATAAATAAATATAATTTTTATTAAATTAAAAATACTAAAAATCAATTGTAGGTGTGCAGAAAAGATGAGCCCTAAGCACTAAGTTCCTGTGTACCACACATATACAGCGTACACACTTATCTACCAGAATCCGGCATGTGTGCGGTACACGTGTTAGAACGGATGAGCCAATGTCAACACATTAACTAAAGCCTGTAACTTACACTGGGGCTGATGTGATTCTGTTACATGTTCTGTGAATTTTGACAGATATACAGATGCATTACCATTGTAGAATCATTTGGGGTTGGTTTTCTTCCACAGCGGCCCTTCTACCCTACCTGCTCCTCTCATCTCCCATCCTGTCCCTCACAGACCTGGCAACTCCCCTCAGAGGTTTGCCTTTCCCAGAACTTGTATAACTGGACCCTGACGGTATGCCACCTTTTCAGACTGAAGTCTCTCACTCAACAACACCTCTCAGGCTCATCCATGTATTTTCTTGGTTTGATACCCAGGTGTGGTGGCTCAGGACTTTAATCCCAGAATTCAGGAGGCTAAAACAGAAAGACGGTCATTATCTCCAGTCTAGTCTGGAAAATGTAGCCAAGAGCATGTCTCAAAAACAATAACAACAGCAATAATATCATGGGGTGTGAGTGTATTCAAGTTTTTTTAAATCACTCTCCTACTTAAGATCATTTTGATTGTAAATATTAAGTAAATAATAATAACATATTGCCTTTAATTGAATATAGTCTAAACTATCTCAATATGCAATTAATATTTTAATTTACTGAAATACTTACATCCATTTTCATTTTAAATCTTCAAATTCCAGTGAATGTCTTATATTTACAGCTGACTCTTTTCTTTCTTTCTTTTTTCTTTCTTTTTTCTTGCATCCAGTCGTTAAGAAAAATGGTGGTCATTTTAAGAATCGTGACTAAATCATTTTTGTCCGATTCTAAGAGCACGGAGTCGCTCTTAAGGTTTTAGAATTATGCCATATTTTTATTATCTGAAGTAAAACAAGAAAAGCTAAGTGTTGAACGGAGAAACAAGAAGCACTGTTACCAGGTTTGGTCTGAGAATTTGACAGCCATTGACAAAGAATGTCACACAGTGAGCATCCTCAGCATCAACACTACCTGAACAAGGTGTGACAAGGAGCGCTAAGCCAGATTGTTTGCATCTTGATAAATGTGCTTACCCCACCCCCTGAGTCTCTGGTGCCTCGGAACAGCCAGTGGTCCTAAGCCCCAGCCAGCTCAGAGCAGGATCTAACCCTATCTTAGTCATTACAGAACTGGGAATCTTGTCTTCTCAATTCTGTCCTTCGTATCATGCAGTTGGAAGCAAGTCTTCTTAGGATGCTGGGATGAATGCAAGAGTTTGTCAAGATATAAATAATAATGTATTTCTCTGAGAATGTCACATGCAAAATAAACATTGCAGCGGGAATATCCTAAAAAGCAACAAAAAGTCTTGCACACACACACGTGCATGGGCACACACACATAACATACACAACACAAAATTTGGTCACAATTTCAAAAATGACCACTATTCTTTTAATGGCTGCATGCAATAAATAGAAAAGAAAAAAGGAAAAGGTCGTGAGGGAGGAACAGAAAGCAGAAGACAGCAGAGAGTGAAGATAAATTTAGAAAGAAAGATTGGCTCCCTTAACTCAGAATCCAATCTTGTCATCTCCTTGACAACTGGCCCTGCCGAGGGACAAAGGGCCAGAGGTCAGGTCCCAGGGGTTCACCTGCCTCAGCAGAAATACAGGCATGGGGCCTGGCTGACTGGCAAACTGGAAAACCTGAAATGGGACGCTCGCAGGCAGCCTGTCTGCTGCTCGCTGCTTTTGCTCTTTAGTGGGACTGCAAGAGAACATGTCGTCAGTGTACAGGGAGGTGGGAGGTGACACTCATGGCCAAGCCAGACAGAACCAAGCTCCAGTACTCCAGAACATGGCATTACAGGAAAGCCAGTCCTGCATGCAGAGTTTCAAAATATCCCCAAAGCTCTGGTTTTAGAGAGCCCTGACACAGGTACCCCTTTCCCCCCAACATTCAGGGAACGATGTCACATGGCTCCTACAGTGTTGTCATTGGCAGCAGGTTTTGTAACAAATAAATGCCAAGTTAAAATCAGATCATTGTGTCCAGGTGCCTTAGTTAGGGTTTCTATTGCTGTAATAAAACACCATGACCAAAATCAACTTCTGTTTCATCTTACAGCTTATCCATCATATAGTGAAGATGGAGGAAGAACTCAAGGCAGGAACCTGGAGGCAGGAACGGATATAAAATCTATGGAGGAGTGGTGCTTTCTGGCTTTCTTCCCATGGTTTGTTCAGCCTGTCCTTGTATAGGCCTCAGGGCCACCAGCTCAGAGGTGGTACTGCCCGTATCAGTTATCAGTCAAGAAAGTGTTCCAAAGGCTTGCCTACAGGCCAATCTGGTGGGCAGAATTTTCTCAATTGAAGTTCCCCTTTCAAAAATGACTCTACCTTGGGTCACGCTGACGTAAAAACTAGCCACCACAATGGAATATTGGTATAGTTACAGTCTAGCCTCAGTAGCTTTTGATTTCTTAAGCAATTTTCACATTCAGATTATATTAATAAGATCCAAAGACTTATATATAATTTAATTTTAGTGTTATGTTGTGAACATTGGTGCCTACCTTGCTCCAAATTCATGTTTTAACTTTATCCCCAGTGTGACTGGATGAATAGGTAGAGGCTTCTGTGAGGTGATTAAGTCATGAGGAATTTGGTCCCAGTAAGAGCTAAAGGGTAGCTAGCTCTCTGACCACTCCCACTCGGGAGGGCACAACAATAAAGGCATCATCCTGGTGGCTGTTAGAATACTTTTAAAGATAGTTATTAGCCATTTGTGTTTTTTCTTGTTCTTGTCCTCCTCCTCCTCCTCCTCCTCCTCTTCTTCCTCTTCCTCCTCCTTCTCCTCCTTTTCCTCCTCTCCCTTCTTTTTCTTCCTCCTTATCATCCTCCTCTTCTTTTCTTTTTTCTCCTTCTCATTGTCTTCATCCTCCTCCTCCTCTTTCTCCTCCTCCTCCTCCTCTTCCTCCTCCTCCTTATCATCATCATCATCCTGCCTATTCAACTCTTTAGACCATTTGTTGCTTGGAAGTTTCATTTTCTCTGTATTTGCTCTCTGTGGTCCATTGTAGATTCTGGACATTAGCCCCTGTCTGAAGTATAGCTGGAAAAGACCTTCTCCTATTGTGTTCTCCCGTTATGTGGGTGTCCGTGTGCTCTGCTGATCATCTCCTTTACTGTGTAGAAACATTTTAATTTCCTGGAGTCCCACATGTTGGTACTTAGGACTACTTCCTACACTCCTTAGTTCTGTTCAGGAAGTTACTGCCTACCCTAATGTCATGAAGAGGATTTCTTATGCTTTCTTCTAGAATTTTCAAAATTTCAGGTTTTAAGTTAAAGTGGTAGGTTCATTTTGGAAGACTACTGTTGTTGGTTTTTTAACATTTTTTTTTATCTGACAACTTAAGTAGGCCTTAAAATTTTCTAATAGATTCGTAGGGTCTTTTAAGGAATAATAAGAATAAGAATAAGAATAAGAATAAGAATAAGAATAAGAATAAGAATAAGAATAAGAATAAGAAGTATTTTAAAGAATTATGTCATCTGCACATATGGGTAGTTTGACTTCTTCCTTTATTATTTTTAATCTCTTTTTTATCTTTCTTGTATCTAATAGGTACAACTAAGACTTCAAGCATCCACTCAAACAAGAATTGGAGAGTGGACATGCTTGTGTCATTTCTGACTTTAGAGGAAATGCTCTCAGTTTGGTTCTATTTAAAATGATGTTTGCTATAGTTTTGTTGTATATAGCCTTTATTGTTTTGAGGTATGTTCCATGGATCTCTAATGTCTTCAGGACTCCTATCATGAAGACTACTGAACTTTGCTTTGAACATTAGTTGAGATAATTACATGGTTTCTGTCCTTAAGTTTTGTTTATAAGGTATATTGTATTTATTGATTTATATACATTCAATTAACCTTGACTTTCTGGAATGAAGCCTATTTGGCAATAATGTATAATCTTTTTAATGTGTTTCTGAATTTAGTTTCCCAAGCATTTTGTTGAGAATTTTTGTATTTATATTCATCAAAGAAATTAGTCTGTAGTTTTCTTCTCTGAGACCACTGGGGCTGAAAACCTGGTCACAAGGTATTCTTTAGTCCCATCAGAGTCAGAGGCCTAAGTGCACAATGCTCTCTTGCGACTCTAAAGCTAGAGGCCTGGGTCACATAAACTTAAGAAACATCTCACTTGATCTGTCATCTGGCCCCATCCTCATATCTCACCAGGACACTTGCTCATACCTTCCTATTATCAAGTGCTCTATGTAAAAATGTGCAGTATCAGGTCTAAAGGTTTGTTGCCTCTTCTCCTTTAAGAGGATCTGAGAGAGAAAGATCACATATCTTCTATGCTGTGACATTGACACGAATAAACGAAAAATAGTGATCAAGTTGTGGATAGTGCATAATGTTTGAGAACAGCAAGAATCCAGAGCCCCTTAACTTATACTAGGCAAATAAACATAATAAAATAATTCATGGAGTACCTCCACAGTACCTCAGCACATCCATTTTAAACACATCAAAAGCCAGACCAGTCATTAAAGCAGTAAAGTGACTAGCCATATCACTTAAAGGTTAGATGTATGTTCAACTTGCTGTAGCCTACTCCATCAGTCTCCACCTTCACTGGAAAGTAAAAACTGGCAGTACGAAGAAGACAACCCTTGAACAGGTACCGTGAAATCTGTTTCCAAGACTGATATGGACAAGAAATGGCCTTCTTGAGCCTAGAACTCTAAGGCAAATCAGGAAGGTCAGGTGTAACTTTAATTGTTTTCAAACATCTATTTTTAATAGGTTCTTAAATGCTTTAACCTCCCTTGTAGCCCACCAGCCACTAGAGGCAGTGGGAAAGAAAGGATAAGAGGGGAAGTGGACCTGTTTAGAAAGGTTCTTTGGAGCAACTCCCATCTGTGTTGTCTGAAAATTGCCAGTTCAGTTCCCCAGTCAGCAGCCACAGCTCAATCCACTCGAAAACATTTCATGGATCTTACCTTAACAGTCTCATCTGATATCACTCTACCAATCAGCCCGAGTCATCGGAAGTGGCAAGAAACTATAGCACACAATCAAAAGGTTTTTGGCCCATTTCTCTCTATGGAGTCTCTACAAATACAGCTCATCTACACAATGTAAGGCACACCAATACATGCGTGTGTTGTTATCAAAGAATCTTTAATCGTGTGTCCTTTCATGTGCTTGCTGTAGAACATCCTCTCTCCTTTAGCAAAACGTTCCTTCACGAGTCTCCTTAGCCTTCCACCTGTGTCCACTTCAGCTAAATGTTTCTTCACGCGTTTGCCCGAGAAAAACACCATCCAACTGACTTTCCAAAGAACCCTTACGTTTCTACTTCAGTCCGGTGCAAAAGCCATGAGACATGAATCCTCAGCAAAGGCCAGATTGGATTCAGTATCTCAAGTGAATTCTTCTGCTTTTGTGGCTTCCCATCAATTTGCTCACTGCATCCAAACAGCTTCTCCTATTTGTTAATTCTTAACAATGGTCATGTTTAGCCCTTTAGGTGCCTGTAGCATCACAGCTGAATCAGATGCTAGCCAAATACCAGAAACCATGATGACAGATCAAGTCCTAAACCCTTTCAGGGCTAAAGTCCCCTTCTTGATAGAACTAGACTGTTTTGAGGGATGATGGGGTGTCAGGTGACACTTGGTTCACAGAACCAACAGAAACAAAAAGCTATAATGGCAAAAAGGACTCGTCTGTTTCACATCTCTAATAAAATCTTGTGGACAACTAGCCTTTTAGAAAAATAAATGGCAGAGAAAATGAACAAAATGATGTCTAGGGAGCAAGTCCCGAGGGTGGAACCCAACAAGCTTACCCTTTGTTTTAGGTGGGCCTGGCTTACCCTCCACCAGGATTTGTGTGACCCCTACTTACTCCATCCACCGGGTTTTATGTGGCCCCCACTTACCACTCCACTGGGCTTTATGTGCCCCTCCTTATGCCCTCCACAGGGTTTTATGTGGCCCCACCCTAGAGCCTCTGCCAAGAGCTAATTATAGCCCTTCCAATTCTCTCCACTCTCCTCATACATAGACCAATTTTTCATTCATTGGGAATCCAATGTAGCATTTTAATGTGAAACGTCTACTTCTCCATTTCTCTCCCCTGAAGAAAAATGGCTTAATTTCTTCAGCCAATAGATTTTTTTTCTTCCTGATCCTTCAGACAGTAGAAAAAGACTCTGGAAAATCAGCAGTTGGTCTATCCACGGACATTTTATGATGGCCATAAACAGAGTTGGGGTGGACTGACATACCAGGCAGCATCTGAACAGAGACCTTAACACTGCTATTACCACCCTCCTACAAAGTGATAGCCAGATAGGCAGGCAAATGCACGGATGCATACATAGGTGGATGGACAGGTAAATGCAATGTCAGCTGGGAAGAGCTGTGGTTTTCTCTCTGCCATTGGAGACCGTCATCACCCTTGCATTTTCCCCTGTGCACACATGAGACCTTCTGAATCCAAACCAGTTTGTGTGCCTACCCACCACACTGAAACAGACTTCATCAGGAGGAGAAAAATTGACTTAGGAAGGAAATTAGAGGCAAAATTGGGGTTAATCGTGTTAGCTGTGTCTTTCATTGTTCAGCTCACAAGGCTTAGAGAGCTGTGCCTGGCCTATGCTGTCTGTGGTTCTTCCTCTGCAATGTAAGGTGGCCTGGCCTGAGCCAAGGACAAAGACAGACCAGCCCCCAAACTCATTAATAAAAAAGGCTGGAATTTCATTAGAAGAGTGGTATAGACCTTGGATAAAAGGCACCAGGGTTCAAATCTCACATTTAGATTCATCAAGTACTGACTTTGCAACTTCAACAAGTTGCTTAATCTCTCTGTGCCTTGTTTACAAATGGAAATGAGAATTGTACGTGTCTTTGTACAACTATAGCAAGCATTAGTAAGACGATGTGTCTGAAGTGTTTCGGACAGAGTATGAACTGTTGGCACAACTCAAATGTCTGTCCAGAAGCTCACTGTACAAATATGAGGCTCTGTCCCCAACAAGAAGATAATCAAATTTAACTAACTCAGCCTTAGGTTTAAGGCTAACGGTTTCACTTAAGTATAACCTTCTTCCTTTATACTATGTATCGACCTTCCCCACCAACCAAAGCCACACTCATTCAAATCAATAGCCTATGAGGCTCAGAATGAAGAGGGTGTAAAGTAGAAGCCCACAGTGGTAAGCCAAGCTCTCAATCTCAGGGCTTGATCTCTGAGTGGAAACTTTCTGCCTTCATCCTTTATGGCCAGTGAGTAACTACCTGGTCAGCAAGATGTCCCTCCAAAACCACGGGAAAGTTGGCAGACTCCATTCTACTGCTGCATAATTAAAATGCCCATGTGTTTCTGAGGCATCACATAGAGGTCACCCCAAGGCCTGCATAAGGCTAGTTGCCCATTAGTTAAATTTGTTTATTGATGTGTGGCTATATTCAGTATTTGAGACCTCTGAGGATATGAGGGTTACAAACGCAGAAGGCTGGTGAATGTTGACACCGAGCTTTCCCCTTTGTTTCAGTGGCTACCCTTGCCCACACATTCACTTCCTAAAACAGATCTAGAGAGTGCCTGGCTCCCAGCATGCCAGGTATTCTGTGCCTCCCATAGTGTAAGTCAACTGGGGTGCCCCTCGCCAGCCAGCAGCCATGACTAGTAGTTCATATAAAATTAAAACATATTATCTATGGAGAACAGGATATCAAATGAGATTATGTTAGCAGGACAGAGTACCACATTATCCTAAAAATGTTGAATGTATAGATTGATGTCAGTAAATGGAAAGGAACAGATGAAACACAGAAATTGGTAGCAAGAAGAAAACCCAGTGTTCTGCAGGTGCTCACACATTGCCACTTCATCAACAATCACATCTGTACAGAAATTCGTAAGAATTACAAACAAACTTAAAATGGTGAAAACAGAAAGCTGTTTGCCAGTTTGTTTGTTTGCTGGTTTGGTTTTTTCCTGTCACAGAATCTTAACTATTTTTTTATGAGAACAGGAAGTTTGGACTGATACCAACAGGAGACGCATTTAGCTGCTGATACAGTTGCTTAGACAGGAAGGGGTATTTGAAGTGGTTGGAAATATTCGCCAAGGGAAGCTGTAAGCCTGAAATACACTTGTCTTGATGAGCTCTACAGACTTTTCCCGCCCCCATGTCGGAAGCAGTCTTAGGCTACATAGGGGCTTCTCCCAGAAGGGCATAAAAACAAGCTCAAGGGTGCAAATTTTTTTAAAGATGTATTTATTTTATTTGTATGACTACACTGTAGCTATCTTCAGACACAGCAGAAGAGGACATCAGATTCCATTACAGATGACTGTGAACCACCATGGGATTGCTGGGAATTGAACTCAGGATCTCTCGAAGAACAGCTAGTGCTTTTAACCTCTGAGCCATCTTTCCAGCCCTCAATGGTGCAAAGTTTAAAAAAGACTTCTGCAACAGGCCCTCAGACCTTAGCACAACTGACACCATGGTGAAAGTGGTGTTCAGCCCTTGGAGTCCAGCTCATAGGCAGTAACACCTGCCAAAATGTAAGCAGAGACCTAATCCATCAAATTCCACAGTTCTGAGAAAGTCCCTTAATGTAATGACCTTGCCTTTTGGCTTCTGTAGTTCCACTTCTGGCTAACTGTTCTTGCTGAGGTATGTCAACACAGGACATGTTTTTTGTGCTTAAAAGCTCACCCTAAGAAAGGCTTGAGATTGCACTTGGGTCTTTAACACCAAATGTAGTCACCAGCTGGCTAATAAAGACTTTCTCTTGGTTTGAACCCTTTTCCGAGTGATCTTCTCTGGTGGGTATCTCACAACATTTTGATAGATTCAAGATTTCCTCCCTATTGAATTCACACTTTGTCTTGAAGGGATGTGCACAAGTTGTTCTGTTTTCTCAGGCGTGTGTTAGTTGTCCTAGTATAAGCACTAGGAACATCCACTTTTATCTCAAAAGAGTTCCTGCTATGACACTGAAGAGTGCAGTCACCGTAATAAAATGAGTCACTACAGCCCCAGCAGGCTACCTAGAAATGGAACAATTGTCTCTGAAGACACTAAAAGTCTCATAAACAGAAACTCCCATTCTGAGCTTGCAAAAACCAGGAGATCAGGATGGCATGTGTGTGCTCACTCCATAAAGAGCACCTCTCTGTACATGTATGCTGAGGTTGCCAGTCTTACTCTGCTGGAGTGACCAGGATCAGCACACCTGGTATATCTGTCACATCCCAGCTCCACAATTAGTGACGTCATAATATCAGCTTGAAATTAGTGTTGACGGGATATTTTCAGCATGGAAATAAGCAAATGCTAAAGAATTGTGCTTATTTTACTAGGGAATGGATTATAAGATATTTCTTCTTGATGGGGATATGGCTTGTACTTGATGATCCCAGTATCCATGTAAAAAGTGCTAAGGAAGTGGAGAGAGGAGAATCCCAGAAGCTTCCCTCAACAGAATGTCTAGCCAGTTAGCAAACTCCAGCTTTAGTGAGAGACCCTGTCTCAAAAATAAGGTGGGAGCCAGACCCATGGCTTAAAAACCCTGCTTGTGCCTGAGCCAGCTTTCCTGGTTAAGTCACTTCCTCTTTCTATGTCTTTACTTCAACCCACTGCCATCTACATATCCACAAGCCTGGTTAGAACCACAACCCACAAACTCTCTTTGTGTGAGAGCCACCTTTCCTGGGAAAGTTGTTTCTTCCTTTGCTTTCCCTTTCTCCAACCAAGCACCATCAACAAACTCACAAGTGGCCATGAACCCTCTTTATTTGTGAACCTTCTTTGCTTAGTCTAGCTTTAGAGCCATGGTTTGGAAGCCATCTTTCCATGGTCCAATTAAATAACTCAACAACCAGCTTTATGCAGCCTAACTCAGGACAGACAGGTCATATACTGGCCCAATCTAAGGGAGGCCATACATCAGACACAGAACCCTCCCAAAAAAATCCACTTGTTTATTTCAAATCACGAACATATCATGAATGGTCAAACATCATGTCTCCTGTTAAGCTCACAAGTCTTACAGATATGTTCTCTAGTGAGAATTACCTAGATGAATCCCAGGATGTATAAAAGAAAAGAACAATCATAAACTTTATCAAAAATTAAAGTAATTTAATTTAAGGAAGACATACATACTTCTTTGAACTCCAAGAGAAAAGTAAGCCCTTAAGTAATGTCAAGGAAAACACAAGTACACACTTGAATGAAGTAATGAAGACAATTCAGAATTTGAAAGCTAAATTCAATAAAGAAAAAAGAAACACTGAAGAGAATATAAGCTAGAAAAAATGGAATTTAAAAACTCAATATCCCAATTAGAAAACTCATGTTTACTTACAAGTAAAATTAATCAAGCAGAAGATGGAATATCCAGACTCAAAAGATAAAGTAAGAATCTATACAAAATATGCAAAGAAATGAAACAATTCTAAAAATGCAGAATGAAAATACACAAGAAATGAGGGATGCCATTAAAAACAGAATCTTCCAATTATAGGCATAAAAGAGGGAGAAGAATATAATGACATATAATAGATTCATATCAAAACCATACAAGAAAACTTTCCAAAACTTAGAAAGATATATTCCTACAAATACAAAAAGCACACAAAAATTCAACTAGACACAACCAAATAAGAAACACCCTATGATATATCATAGTGAAATACTAAATATATAAAACAAAGAAAACAATGCCGAAAGCAGAGAGAGGAAGAATGAGTCCCATATATAGGGAAACCCTCCAGAATATCATGATTTCTCAACAAAAGCTCTGAAAGTCAGAAGAGACTAAAACAATACACTCCAAGTTCTAAAAGAACATGAATGACATCTAGACAACTGTATCCAGCAAAACTATACCATAGTTGAAGGAGAAAGAAAACACTTTCATAATCCAAACAGTCTAAAAAACAATTCCTAACAACAGCAAAATGCCAAGCAGAATACTGGAAATAATACTCCAAACTGAAGAGAGGAATAAACACAGCCCAGAGAGTCTAGAAAGAAAACAAATGAAGCTAAAAATTTAATGGCAAACCACGACTAAGGATGTAAGCAGTCAAAATAACTGCAAAGTAACAAACCTTTCAATAAAAACTTTTACTATTAATGGCTTCAACTCACCAATCAACCATCACAGGATAGCCAAACAGATGAAGAAACAAAATCCATCTTTCTTTTGTCTGCAAGAAATTTAGCTTGAAAGATAGGTGCCATCTTAAACGGAAGGGATTGGGAAAGGTATCCAAGCAAATGGAATGAAGAACCAAGCAGGAGTTGCCATTATAATGTCTAACAAAATAGGCTTCAAGTTAAAATTGATCAAGAGAGGTGGTGAAGGGTACACTTTATTATAATCAAGGGATCTATTAATCAGCAAAATATCTCAGTACTAAAAATATATGCATTAAACTCTTGAGCACCTAAAAGACATAAAATGGAATTAAACACACAGATGAACACAAACCCAATAAAAGTGAGCAGTTTCAACACGAGACTTTCTCTAAAAGATAGCTCATCTGAACAAAAACATAGAGAAATCTCAGAATCGTTTCACATTTTCCTCAAATGGACTTAACAAATATCTATAGGCTATTTTACATACACGCCAATGAATTTACACTCTACTTAACACCACATGAAGCTTCTTTAAAATAGATCACATGAAACAAACCTTGACAAATACAGAAAAATTAAAATACCCCCTCATTATCTAATAAAACTTAAAATTCACAGCAAACAAAATTCTAGCAAGTGTTTAAACTCATGGAGATTAAACAACTCATTATTGAATGATGAATGTTACAAAAAAAATCAAGAGAGAAGTAAAAATATTCCTGGAACTAAATGAAAACATAAACACAATGCAATAAAAACTGGAACACATTAAAAATAGGTCTAAGAGGAAAATGCATAGCCTTAAATGCCTACATTAAAATCAGAAAGATCACAAAAAATGACTTAAGATTCAAATGAAGGATTTGAAAAAATAAAACAAAACCTTGGAGATAGGAAGAAATAATGAAAACCGAAGCAAAAATTAATGAAGTAAAAATCAAGTATAAAGCATATATATTGTGTGTGTGTATAATCTATCTAGAACTTTACAGTTTTGTAACAAGTATAAAACACTAGCTAGAGTTTTGTTTGCTGTGAATTTTATGTTTTATTAGATAATTACATTAGATAATATATATGATACAAATGTGATATACATATACATACATTATAAATACATACACACATATATGCATATTTGTATATATATACATACACATATATATACATATTTCTGTGTATATAGATATATATATGTATATATATACATATATAATGAGTCAGTAAATCCAAAAGCTGTTTGAGAAGATACATCCTTGACCCAACTAACAAGAAGAAAAGAGATAGTCCAAATTAATAAATCAGAAATGAGAATGTAAAACTTATAAGAGATATAAAAATACAGAATACCATTAGGAAATATTTTCAAAACCATGTACTCAACTAAGTTGAGCAATCTAAAAGAAAATGATGAATTTTTTGACTCATTTAAATTACCAAAATAAAACCAAAAAGGAACCAACAAACCTAAACAGAACCTTAACAAAGAAGGAAATTGAAAGAGAAAAAGAAGCCGGGTGGTGGTGGTGCACGCCTTTAATCCCAGCACATGGGAGGCAGAGGCAGGTGGATTTCTGAGTTCGAGGCCAGCCTGGTCTACAGAGTTAGTTCCAGGACAGCCCGGGCCATACAGAGAAACCCTGTCTCGAAAAACCAAAAAAAAAAGGAAAGAGAAAAAGAAAAAAAAAGCCATTCAATTAAAAATGTGTACAGGCCCATATGGGTTCAGGAGAATTCTACCATACTTTTCAAAGAAGAACTACAACCAGTCATCCTTAATCATTCTTAAACTCTTCAAAATATATTTAGAAGGAGCACTCCTAAACTCTTTCTATGAAGCCCGTATTACTTTACAATACCCAAACCAGGTAAAGACACAACAAAAACAACAAACTCCAGGCTAATATCTCTGATAAGCATAAATACAAAAATCATCAATAAAATACTAACAAACCAAATACAAACATGTGTCAAGAAGACAAGCCACACAATCAAGTTAGTTTAATCCTGGTGAATCGGAGTTGGTTCAACATATGTATGTTGATAAATATGAAAAATTATATGAATGAACTTAAAGAGAAAAGTCATGTGATCATCTCAGTATATGAAGAAAAGGTCACTGACAAATTGAACAGGTTTTCATGGAAAAAAAATCTTAGAGAGTAGGACAAGAGGAATCATATCTCAGTGTAGTAAAGGCTATATCTTACAAACCCACAGCAGCATTATTCTAAATGAAAAAAAAGAAAGAAAACTTCAAAGAAATCCTATTAAAATCAGGAATGAGACAGCACTTCTTGATATTCCCACTCCTTTCTGATATCATGCTGAAAGCACTAGCTGGAGCAATGAGGCAAAAAGAGGCGGCAAGCGGAGAGATGCAAATAGGAAAAGAAGTCAAATTATACCTATTTGTATGATTCTATATGTATGAGAGCCCAAAAGTTCCACCAGAAAACTTCTAGAAACAATTAACAATTCCAGCAAAGGGGCAGGTACAAAATAAACTTAAAATCAGTAGATTTTTTTTATATACCAACAACCACCACATTGAGAAAGAAATCATGGACACAGTCCAATTTACCACAGCATCAAAGACAATCAAGTATCTTTGAATAACCAGGGAAGTGAAGAATCCCATCAATGAAAACTGTAAACTTCTAAAGAAATATATAAAGACACTAGAAAGTAGAAAGACATCCATGTCACCAGACTGGTAGAATTCACGTGAAAATGACCATCCTACCTGTGGTGGTTTGTATATGCTGGGCCCAGGAAGTAGCACTATTAGGAAGTGTGGCCTTGTTAGAGTAAGTGTGTCTTAGTGGGCATAGGCTTTAAGATCCTCCTCCTAGATGCCTGAGGACAGTCTTCTCCTGTTTGCCTTTGGAACAAGATACAGAACTCTCAGTTCCTTCTGCACCACGCTTGGCTGGATGCTGCCATGTTTCCACCTTGATGATAATAGATTGAACCTTTGAATCTGTAAGCCAGCCCAATTAAATGTTACCCTTTATAAGAGTTACCTTTGTCATAGTATCTGTTCATAGCAATAAAACTCTAACTAAGACAGTACCAAAAGAAATTAACAGATGCAATATTACCCCCCCAAATCTCCATTTCATTCACAACAGAAATAGAAATGGCTAACCTAAAATTCATGTGAAACCACAAAAGACCTCAAATAGTCTAAACAATCCTGAGCAAGATGAACTATGCTGGAGAGATTACCACTCCAGACTTTAATATAGATTACAGATCCATAGTAATAAAAACAACATGATACTGGCACAAAACCAGATGTGTAGACCAATGGAAAGAGCAGAAGACCCAAGAGGGAGTACACGTAACTCCAGCCATTTGATATTATATAAAGAGGGGGAAAACATGCTGAAGAAAAGATAGCATTTTAAGAAAAAAGAAACCATGCTTGAGAAAAGACAAATGATGTTGGGGAAACTGGATGTCCACATCCAGAAAATTAAATTAGACCCATATCTATCACCCTGAACAAAAATTAGCTCCAAGTAGATCAAAGACCTCAAACTCACAACCTGAAACACAAAACTGTTAGAAGAAAGCATAAACAGTACCCTATAGACATTAATGGAAGAGAGGGCTTTCTGAACAGGACTCCATTTGCCCAGGAATTAAGGTCAACAATTGACAGCTGAGACCTCATAAAACTCAGAAGCTTCTGCACAGCTAAGAAAACAATCAATTGAGCAATGAAGAATCCTACAGAATGGGAGAGAACCTTTGCCGGCTATATGACAGAGGATTAATACCCAGAGTATACAAGAACTCAAAAGAGTGAGAGAGAGAGAGAGAGAGAGAGAGAGAGAGGGAGAGGG
>NW_021604684.1:7227392-7380000 GCF_004785775.1 Grammomys surdaster
GAGAGAGAGAGAGAGAGAGAGAGAGAGAGAGAGAGAGAGAGAGAGAGAGAGAGAGTCAAAGAAACAAGTGATCCAATTTAAAAAGTGAGCTAGGGATCTAAACATAGTTGTCAGCAGAAATTAAAACTTGATTATAAAGTACCTTAAAAAGTGTTCATTGTCCTGAGCAATTAGAAAAATGCAAATTAAAAGAATTTGAGATCATATCTCATCTCCGTCAGAATGGCAGAGATACACAAACCAACTAACAATAAATGGTAATAAGGCTGACCATGAGAAAGAAGAAACCTCATTCACTTCTGTTGGGAAAGAAAATTGGTGCAGCCATTCTGAAAACCAGTTTTGAAACTCCTAAACAAAATGAAAATAAATCTACCGCAGAATCCAGCTATACTACTCCTTGGCATAGCCAAAGGACTTGACATCCTACTTCACAGAAAGTTGCTCACGGATGCACGATGGCCAGGAAATGGATATAAGCTGAATGCCCTTCACCACATGAGTGGACAATGAGAATACGCTGCATGCACACAATGGAATTCTACTCAGCTATAAATAAAAGTGAAATTGTGAAATTTGCAGATGAATGAGTAGTCCTAGAGAAGATTATATTGATTGTGGTAACCCAGACTAAAAAGGCAACCACCCATGTTTTCCTTCATCTCTGGTTCCTACCTCCAAATCCTTAACAATAAATATAGAATGTGGAGTAAGCACAGAAACCAAGAATGTAATAGGGACCATCGGTGGAGACAGCTTGCGAGATGAATAGCAGAACATAGGTGATATGAAGCAGGAAACAGAAAAATTAAAAGGGGATTCAACTGGAGAGGGTAAGAGAGCTCAAAACAGAAAGAGAAGGAGAGAAGAGGGACAAATAACACTGACAAAGCCTCAAGGAATCATTATTATTTCTAAATCTAGAATTATATACAATGCATATGTATGTATGTGTGGTGTGTGTATATGTTTGTATGCATGTATGCATGTGTGTATGTATATGTATGTGTATGTATGTATGTATGTATGTATGTATGTATGCCACCTTGGCTAACAACACTTCCCATAAGAACCATAGACTACTCAAAACTCCAGTACCAAGCATGGGCAAGTTCCTTTTGACTTGTTGGTTAGGGCAGTTAATTATAGATGTAGCCGTTGCATGCCTCAAAGAGGTTGAGAGTAACCTTCTCTTGCTGAAGACATAGCACACGGAGAACACATAACTCAGATGATTCAAACTGGATCTAACCTGAAATCCTCAATCCTGCAGTCTAACTTTCATGGTTCCAGAAAATATTATGTAAGCTGCTAAGGGAAGAAAACAAACAATCCTACCCAGTTTCAACTCCTATGAACCACAATTGTCAGCATGCCAAGACACACATAAAGGTGTGATAGAGGCACTGACATGTCAGTGGCAACCAACAGTTGTCTAACTGAACTTAAAGTCCACTGAACATCAGGGAAATCATGCCAGGTTCCAGAAATCTAGCCAGCTTCTCAGGTCTAGTGAGATCACAAACCTTAGAAAAGATTCTACTACTGTCACTTTGTTAGACCAGCATAATTCCTTACTACATTCTAAATCTTATCCTACACCCACAGCTAAGGGTGACTATCTATCACCCTCATCAAGGAAGCCTCTCTTTACAGCAGAAGGAGAGCATCACAGATAAACAACATTGGAGACAATGCAGAGATCAGTGGAGCATGAAAGCTCAGTCCCTACACATCACATCTCCTGTACCTGTAGCTCAGAAAACATCTTGGAAGAGAGGGTAGAAAAATTGTTAAAAATGAAAATACCAGGAAGCCTTCTGTGAAAACAGTCTTTCTTAGAAATGACTGCATAAACAAGACAGGAACAGCGGCAGTACCGATGAATGTATTAAGCCTGAAGGGGGGACTTTTCATGGGGTCCCATCTCTAGACAAGGAACTATAGGCAATAAATGTCTGTGAGAAAAAGAGTGTTAACTTCTTCCAGGAATAAGCCACCTTGTTGGTTGCCCAGTGTGTAATGGTCAGCCTTGACATTATATACACATAAACAAAACAAAAATGGACTCAACAAGTCATATTTATTATATATGTGCATAAAGATATATATCTATGGATAATAATAATAATAACCAAAGAAATTATGAGGGTGGGAGGTGATATTTGAGGGGCTCAAGGGAAAGTAACTGGGAGAAGCTTGAGTGGACAAAGTGATGGATTCCATTCCAATTAAAAACATATTGAAAATGATGAGGTGGGGCTCTGTAGAGGAAGACATCCATCACTGACTTATACCCTACACACACAAATATGCACACACATACTTACGCACAAAATATTTCTCAGCACATATGAATTATTGATGTCACTGAAGCTGCACTGTAAAGCATCAAATAGCGCTGTCAGTTGCAGACAGATGCACTCTGAACCCTTAGTCAAAGCTTCCAGCCACACGTCACATGAAAACCCTTCAAAATATCCAAAACACTGTGGGATGTAGCTGTCTCTTCCAGCTGCAGGAAATACAAGACAAAATGAGATGCAAACACAAATCAACTGAATTGTCTGAGACTATGGAAGCTTGACTCACAGCCCAGTTCCTTCCCTACCTGACAAGGTTGTTTGCAACCCATTATTGGAGATGATTAGCGTGCTACTGAAACAGCACCAAGTATTCTTGCAATGACAGCTTCTAAATTATGACCATTTCCCCATCATATGAGTCATCAAAAATCCTGTACAAATGACACTATGACACAAGTGCCACACTACAAACTGGGTTATTCTTTGACACCAACAACATCTTGCTAATTTCTTTCCTCTCCACACACACCACACTAAGCATTAACTCAGTAGAGCCCATTGTGAAAGCCATATTTGATGGTCATGGGGAATTCATTGTTTCTTGTCACATGCAGTTTGCTGTCATCTCCTTTTTGGAACCATGACAAGTGAGTGATGACTTTCTACAATGTTTAACTAAGTTATTCGAGGGGCTTACAAACTACCTGAGCATTCACATGTGCTTAGTGGTGAGTCAGATACATCAAAAAGGTTAAATGAGGGAATTCGAGGGGAATGGGATTCTGATTTGATCTGGGAAACTGGGGTACTGTTTAAGAAAGGGAGAAATGATCCCCATCACAGATTCAACAGTAACTATACCTGCTTAGCCGCACTGCTTCAGTGGGGAGGGAATGCCATGTGTCAGCAATGATCATGCAACTCCTGGAGGCAAACTACTCTGCTAAGTGACATGAAAAACTTCTGTAAGACTGGGTATGTATTCTATGCTTCCATAACCCACTTGAAATAAAAGGAATGGAGCCACAGGAAATGATAAAGTGCCAGGAATTAGAAGAAAAGACACCAAAATGACACCCTTTGACTTACCATAAATGGTAAAGGCATACTAGGTTGCTGTAGTGCTTGTGGCTGGATTGACTCAGATCTGGAAGAGGATGTGAGTAAAATCCTTGGATATGTGACACTAGCAGCTCCTAGATCTGTGCCACTGTGAATTGAACATGGACGAACATTTGTGAAATACTATCTTAGTTAGAGTTTCTATGCTGCAATGAAACATCATGACCAAAAAGCAAGTTGGGGAGGAAAGGGTTTATTCAGCTTATACTTCCACATTACTGTTCATCACCAAAGGAAGTCAGGACAGAAACTGAAGCAGGGCAGGAACCTAGAAGCTGGAGCTGGTGCAGAGGCCATGGAGGGATGCTGCTTACTGGCTTGCTTCACATGGCTTGCTCAGCCTGCTTTCTTATAGAACCCAGGACCATCAGCCCAGGAATAGAACAATGGGCTGTGACCTCCCCCGTTGATCACTAATTGAGAAAATGCCTTATAGCTGGATCTCATGGAGGCATTTCCTCAACTGAGGCTCATTCCTCTCTGATTATGCCAACTGTGTCAAGACAACACAAAACCAGCCAGTACAAATACTAAAAGGGAGAAAAAGCTCAGCAAAGTTTATTTGAGTCAAATATCTGAAAATTGCAAAATATTCTATTAGTCTTTATTTTATCCCAGTGACTGTATTGATTGTGCTAATTAATGGATATCACTGTGAATTTTCACCCATATATATATTAAGCTTTATGTCCACTCTCATTTCTACCAAGTCTTAACAAAATGCTTTCTTTAAAGAACACAACTTTTTAAAGTTTTCAATGGCTAGCCTTACTTCCAAAGTTCCCCCAAAGTCTAAGCACGTCTAAGATCAGTACAGAAGAATGAATAGAACTATATGTTTAACCTCTGAAGAGACAGCCTAAGTCCCTGCTGTGCATTAGTCTGTGAGCTGTCAGGAAGTAGACTGCCATGCGTATGGCACCTACTGCAGTGAGTTCAAAGGCAAGCCCCAGCATTCCTGAAGGGCTCAGATAAATGAGAGATCACATTTGACTGAATCATAACTGGAGTTAGTGGTGTATCAATGCTTGCCAGATGCAAATTCCTGCAACTATAGCAGGCAGGTAAATTTTTCTAAAGATAATTATATGTTTATGTCACTATCTTGCTAACAGATGGGATAGCTGCTGTTCCTTGGCTCCTTCAAGCTCTATGAATTTAAAACTCTACCATGATTCAAAATTCAGACTACGTAGACAAAAAAAAAAACCCAAAAGGTTTTTTTTTAAGCAAAATCCTTTCTTGTTGGTAGTTTGACAATATAGTGGATGAAGTTATTCAAAGGAGGAAGATTGGATGGGTAGGGCTCCAATTACAAAATTAAAAACTCCATGTTCACCCTGGATTTCTGCCTGCTCATGTCAGCCTACTGTAAATGGGATGAATATTTAAGGACAACTGTGTACATTCTGTATAATACTTATATCTATATACTAGTCAACAGCACACCCAGGGTTCTGTTTTCCAGACATCTGTTTCTATTCTTTGGCACAGTTGGACTTTATCCTCTACATAGATCTAGGTGCTGTAAAAGGCATCTTCAAGGCTCTCTTGGAAGCTCTTCAATGCCTTTTAATAGTTCAGAACAGCATTTAGATAAGACACCAACAGTTTTAACTCCAACCTTCACTGAAGGTGGCTCTTGAGTCTAACTTTAGTTGGCTCACTTGCACTGCAATGACATGTAAAGGAGAGAGCTCACATTACACAGTTCCTCTCAGACCTAAATATTTTCATGAGGATGTGATGTACGAACTCCAGCATTTTCTGAAATCAGGCTTTGCCTTTTTTTTTTTTTTTTTTACTAATTCTGGGAAATAACTGACCAGTTCTTATGACTTGTGATTCACTAATCATCCAGCTCTTAAGATGTCTGTATTTAGACATTTCCTGAGCTCATCACTAGAGTGGGTACTTATGATGAGTGTTACAATCACGCCCTTTAAAAGTTGGCACTGGTGTGACTCTCAGTCCACAAATAAATGAAGAAGTAAAGCTAATTGTTGAACAAGCACAGGATGCTAAGGAGCAAATGTGTGAGCATCACAGTCCCCAGGACTAATGATCAGCTGAGGACAGCCTTTGGTCAGATACTTTTCTCTCCAAGAGCTTATCTGTGTTTACTGTCTCACCAAAATCTGAAGGCCAAATTTTCATCAGTCTCGTTGTCATCTCTGTGCTAGTCAAAGCACTCTTCTTACCAACTTCCAACTCAATTCAATGTCTCTAAAGGTCTATGTGAATGTTCATGCCTTGTACAATTTACTCTACAGAGTCTCACAGCTAGAGGGAACCTCAGATTGTATTTCAGTGACATTGTTTCACTGATGAGAATATAATGGTTTATCAAGGATGAGGAATCTGACCAAGGTCATTTGGCAAATGAGTAGCAGAGAATGACCCATGCGGTACCCTGCTCACACCTACTCAGGACCTAGAATGTCCCACTGCGACCGCCACATCCTCCCACTTCCTATGACTTCTATTTTCTTATAATCTATTTTGGTCATCTGAAACATTAGCCTTTCTCTTAGTTTCTTACTTCCTGAATTGTTATTTAAAGGTAATACTCTCATGACATAGTATCAGTCTTTACCCTGGGCACTCAACTCCTAGGTGCCTCACATTGGAAGAACCCTAGACATTAGTATAATATTCTGTCATTGTGAAGTACTTGATGACTTCTCATTTTTCAGCCTTGTGGTAAAATGCAGATTGTCAAATACGCTGGTGGTTTTGGTCAAATTGTTGGTGCTGTCCTTGGTGCTGATTCTAGTTGCAGCGATAACAAGAAAGCAACCCCTAAAGACCAGAAGGCGTCTCACCAGAAACAGAGCTTCCAGACACATTGGTCTTGTATTTCCAGGTCTCCAAAATAATTTTGTTATGTTACCTGAGCAGATCAATACATTAGGGAAATCATAGCACACATGATGTTGTTGGTGGAAAGTTTACAGTGTTTTTTAGTATCCATGATATAGTGTTAACACAATGTCAGTTTCTATGTACCCCATGATATGAAGTGAAATTTCATAGTCAGTGAACTTTTATAGTCAGTGAGCTGGCGCATGTTGCCTTTTTTGTGTCTTAACATTACTCAGGTAACTCAAAGTAGGAGAGATCAAGATGGCTAGGGTAAGACCCTTTGATGAAATCTATAAAGACAAGACAAATATGTGTACATAACATATGCATATGTGTGCACGTGTGTGTGTGGTGTGGGGGTATATTTGAATGTGTAGGCATGCATTGTGTATGTGTGCATGTGTGTGTCCACGTGTGTGTATATGTGTGTGTATGTATAAAAGTCTTCAAAGTGTAAATGTGATAGATGTTATGGAAAATGATTATTATCATCTTCTTAGTACTATATAGTACTTTGTACTATAAAAGGAGTTAATTCTTTCCTCCATGTCTGCAATCAGGTGAGTGTGGTCACAGAAAGTAGACTAAAGGACATGTGGCCAAGTCAACCATTCCTATTGACTCTGAACTCAATGGGTCTCAAGCATTGTTAAAGAAAGGGATTTACCTCCACCATAAGAGCTTAAAAGAAGGACTCCTCACCAAAATAGTTTCCAGTTGCTGTCAAAAACACTGCTACTCATGACTTAATTCCTTACAGGAAATGATGCATTGAGTTCAAAGAACTTCACAGAATTAACAACTTTCCCAACATAATTCCATCACCAAAGTGTTCATAGGAAAAATAGAAGATCATGAAAACAAAGGCAACATCACTGACACATGCCAGGTAGGGAAGGCAAATGAGAGGAGGAGCTGAAGAGATAGCTCAGCTAAGCATTTCCTGCTCTTCCAAAAGACTCCCCCTTTGTTTTCCAGATTCTATATCAGGTAGTTCACAATTGCCTATAACTCTAGCTTCAAGGGATCTGACACCCTCTTCTGACCTCCACAGGAACCTGCACATACAGCACACAGATACACACACACACACACAGAGAGAGAGAGAGAGAGAGAGAGAGAGAGAGAGAGAGAGAGAGAGAGAGAGAGAGACAGACAGACAGACAGACAGACAGACAGACACAGATACACACATACACAGAGAGAGAAAGAGAGAGAGACAGAGACAGAGACAGACAGACAGACAGACACAGATACACACATACACACACACAGAGGGAGGGGGGAAAGAGAGAGAGAGACATACACAGACAAACACAGATACATACATACACACAGGTACACATGCAAATACACAGATATACACATACACACAGAGATACAATAAATAAATCTAAAAGAAACAGAAAAGCAGGATAGAAACAAAGATCAGTAATGCTTGCTTCCCATGTTGGCTTTTGGTCCCCAAAGACCTGATCAGCTCCCACAGATAATTCTTCTAGCCACTGTGAGTAAATGCTGAACTCCTTACTAAGAATAAAATTCACAAAATAAGGATTGGTTCCTCAAAAATGCATTTTGAGTATTTCTTGTTATATTTCCAAACAATGTGTCCATATTGTGACCTTTACCCATCACATGCCCTCCCTACCATACAGCCCAAGTCCTAGGTCCTCTAGTGTGGTGTGACTGGAATGTCAAATGATATATTCACTTCCTGAAGTCTTATTGATCATTTTGCTTTGGCTTCCACAGCCTCTGGACCTGGTTTTGTTCCTTCTTTTACTGTAGCCACCGGGCTTTCTTCTCCCCCATGAATTACTCTCTCACTTCCCACTGCTTTGCTTGTGAACCTTAGTATCTCTGCCCTCCCACTTCTGCTTTCTCAGGAAACTACAGCCTGTTTCACTTCCAACTGAAGGCTGACATCTTTTCAGTGCACATAAGGGCATCTAAGAATCTTTTAGAATGTAGTTTCCATCAGTGAATGTGCCTGTCAGCAGCCTTCCAAGAGGGTGTCCCAGTTTGAAAAACTCACCAAGACATACCAAGAAAGGTAGAATTCTGTGAGAGGTGAGTACAGTAAAGTCTTTATCCCAAGCTGTACTTCACCAACAAGCAGGTTTGTCTGTGTGCATGGAGGGCTTATCACACACCTCAAAGCTTTGTCTTTGTCTAGCTGACTGGAGTCAGCACATCCCTTTACTACTTTGGCTCAAGGCTCCTTACTTTTGAAGAAAAAAATTCTTAGCCCTTTCATAGTCCCAAAATTTAAAACAGGAGAAGAAATAGAAAAGTGGCTCTTTGAAAATGAGACAATAAAAGCCAAAATTTGATTTTGCAAAGTTTTGTGTTTTAGTTTGCTTTTTATTGCTGTGATGAACATTGTGGGAACAACTTGGGGAGAAGAAAGTTTATCTTAGCTTACATTTCCTCGTCACAATCCATCACTGAGGGAAGTCATGGTGGAAACCCAGAGTCAGGAACTGAAGCAGAGGCCATGGAAGGATGCTGCTTACTGGCTTGCTGTCCATCACTTGCCCAGCTTGCTTCTTATACCACCTAAGATCATCTGTCAAGGTGTGGCACTGCCCTTGGTGTGCTTATCCCTCCTACAGCAATCATTAATCAAGAAATTGTCCTATAGGCCTCTCTCTAGTGGAGGGATTTTCTCAACTCAAGTTTCCTTTCACAGATGGCTCAAGCTTTCATCAAATTGACAAAAAATACCATTCCACCTGAGTATTTATCCCATGTGCAGTCACCAAAGGCAGATGCTGGTGGGGATGTCAGGAAGTGCATGCTGACAGGAGCCTGATAATAGCTGTCTCCTTATAGGTCTGCCAGAGTCTGACGTATTCAGAGGCGGATGCTCACAGCTAAACTTTGAACTGATGAACTGATCAAGGAGTTCCCAATGGAGGAGTTCGAGAAAAGGAGCTGAAGGAGCTGAAAGGGTTTGCTGCCCCATGAGGAGAGCAACAATACCAACCAACCAGAGCTCCCAGGGTCTAAACCACCAGCCTGGGAGCACATAGGGAGAGACCCATGGCTCCAGCTGTATATGTAGGGGAGGATGGCCTTGTTGGGCATAGGTGGGAGAGGAGATTCTTGGTCCTATGAAGGCTGGACCCCATGGGGGGGAATTCAAGGGTGGGGAGATGGAAGTGGGGGTAGGTGGGGCCACATCCTCATAGAAGCAGGATGAGGGGGGATAGAATAGGGGGTTCCTGAGCAAGGGGGAAATGGGGTAAGGGGATAACATCTGAAATGTAAACAAAATATCCAATTAAAAAAAAAAACTAACCAGGTTACTAGGTGCCTATGTTCTACTATTACGCTGCATCACAGAAGTTGCCATTAGAATTCTGCTCAGCTCAACTCACAAAGATGCTGCTACAGTTGCCAAGCAAGCCAGTGTCAGAGTACCATCTCTGACTCCCAGGTACCCTCCTCTACCTTCACCTACTAATAATTTCTTATTTTGAGAATCTGGAAGAGAGTTAGCCCAGACTTGGAAATTGTTCTAGTTTCATCCCCATTGCTATGATAAAATACCCTGACAAAAAGCAACTTGTGGGAAAAGTGGTTTATTTCAGCTTTCAATTCCAGGTTACAGTCTATTGTGGGGCTATCAAGGCAGAAACTTTCATCTAATGATATCATATCTGGTTGAAAGCAGAGAGAAATGAATGTTAGCATGTTCACTTACTTGCTCAACTTAATTTCTCCATCTGCCTAGAAAATGATGTCGCCCATAGTGGGCTGTGTCTTCCCATATTAACTAATTTGAGTCAACCCCTATTCCATTGAAAAAGCTAGTCATCACAGTAGTCATTTCAAAAGAACATCATTTCTAGATCCCAGGACCCTGGATTAACTGTAACTCTCTCCAACCTGCTGAGCATAGTTTGGTCAAACAGGTGGCAAGTCCATGTTAGGGTTGGTAGTAGATGAAGTGAAAAGCTAGGTGCTATTTAGAGCTTATGACTTTGACTTCATTTGGGGAACTTAAGGAAGGGCTCTGGCAAGGGGAGAATATATACAGTAGGGGGTGGATGGAATAGGCATCTAGATCTAGGAGAAAAAGGAGCATCTCCCAGGTGAGGGATGCATAGGATCATGGTACTAGGACAGAGAACAGTAAACCAATAGAAGAAAAGCAGAGGCAAAATCCCTGGAAGGATCATGGGATGATCTCTCCCTGAGATCCCCTGAATCAGGAAGGTGCACATAGTGAGACTCACCTCCAGGCTCTCCATGGAAGACTTGTGCTGCTGCTGCTGCTGCTGCTGCTGCTGCTGCTGCTGCTGGTGCTGGTGGTGGTGGTGGTGGTGCTGCTGCTGCTGCTCCTGAGGAGCCAGGTTCTTACTGGAGGAAAAGGAGGTGAGCAGAGAGTTCCCTGAAGAAGAGAGTTTGAGAAGAGCCTGAGGCTTTGCAAAAGCCAAAGCAATTGATGGAGCAAAAGGAGAGGGTTGAGAAGAAAAGGATGAAGTGCAGCCCCAGAGCACTGCAAGCAGGTGAGTGGCTCAGGACACTTGATTCCAAGGCTCAGTCCAGCACCTCCTAGTAAAATAGCTATATTCAACCCTATTCTATCACCACTACTTCCTCCTCCTCCTCTTCCTCCTCCTCCTCTCCCTTGTCTCTCTTCTTTTCTCCCTGTTCTCTTTTTCCCAATGTCTCTCCTTTCTTAGTTCCCCTTCCCTTTTACACCTCCTTCCTCCACAGCTTTCATTGGGGAAAAGTCGTTAACTTGCCATTTGTTCCATCAGATTTCCATAGGATCAAGATTTAACTTCGCCTCCTGCACATGAACGTGATTGTATTTCCTCAAACACATAGAAATGGACAGAAGGATAATCTTTGTGAAGCTTGCTGCAAAGTGCTGCTTCAGGTTGTCCCTGATACTGGTGTGTGTGCATGTCTGAGTACATGTGTGTATGTGTGCGTGCTCATGCGTGTGTGCATATGCATGTACATGTGTGTGTCCCTAAGCTAATTTGGATCTTACTGTCAAACTTGCCCTCAGAAAAAAATAGTTTTTTTCCCCTCTCCTTCTTTCTCAAGTCTGTTCTTAACAAGAATATCTCTCTCTTTGGTGATTGCACATGGGATAGATACTCAGGTGGAGTGGTCTTGAGACGGCCCCTCCTTCAGTTTCTGTCCCTCACTTTGTCTCCATATTTGCTCCCTTGAGTATTTTGTTGCTCCTTCTAAGAAGGACCGAATCACCCTCACTTGGTCTTCCTTCTTTATGGGCTTCATGTGGCCTGTGAGTTGCATCTTGGGCATTTCAAGGTTCTAGGCTAATATCCAATAATCAGTGAGTGAATACCATGTGTGTTCTTTTGTGATTGGCTTACCTCACTCAGGATGATAATTTCTAGTTCCATCCATTTACCTAGGAACCTCTCGAATTCATTGGTTTTAATAGCTGAGTAATACTCCATTGTGTAAATATACCACATTTTTTGAATCCATTCCTCAGTTGAAGGACATCTGGGTTCTTTCCAGCTCCTGGCTATTATAAATAAGGCTGCTATGAACATAGTTGAGCATATGTCCTTATTATATGTTCGAGCATCTTCTGGGTATATGCCTAGGAGTGGTATAGCTGGATCCTCGGGTAATGCTATGTCCAATTTTCTGAGGAACCGCCAGACTGATTTCCAAAGTGGTTGCACCATCTTGCAGTCCCACCAACAATGGAGGAGTGTTCCTCTTTCTCCACACCCTCGCCAGCATCTACTATCACCTGAGTTTTTAATCTTAGCCATTCTGACTGGTGTGAGATGGAATCTCAGGGTTGTTTTGATTTGCATTTCCCTGACGACTAAGGATGCTGAACATTTCTTTAGATGCTTCTCGGCCATTCGAGTTTCTTCCGTTGAAAATTCTTTGTTAAGCTCTATACCCCATTTTTTAATAGGGTAATTTGGTTGTCTGGAGTCTAATTTCTTGAGTTCTTTGTATATATTGGATAGTATCTATCCCATGTGCAATCACCAAAGGTAGATGCTGATGTGGAAGACAGGAAGTGCATGCTGATAAGAGCCTGATATGGATATCTCCTCAGAGGCCTTCAAGAGTCAGACATATTCAGAGGCAGATGCTCACAACTAGCCATTGAACTGAACATGGGGTTCTCAATAGAGGAGTTAGAGTGAAGACTGAAGGAGCTGAAAGGGTTTGTGGCACCATGAGGAGAGCAACAATACCAACCAACCACAGCTCCCAGGGTCTAAACCACCAGCCTGGGAGCACTTAGGGGGGGATCCAGGGCTTCAGCTGAATATGTAAAAGTGGAGGGCCCTGCTGGGCATAGGTGGAAGAAGAGAACCTTGACCTCATGAAGGCTGGATGCCCCAGGGGGTGGGAATTTTGAGGGTGGGGAGGGGGGAGGGGGGGTAGATAGAGGTTACATCCACAGAGAAGAAGGAGGAGGGGCGAGGGGATTGGGGGTTCCGAGGGGGTGGTGGGGGATGGGGTAAGGGGACAACATAGGAAATGTAAATAAATCATCCAATAAAAAAATAAAAAAAATAAAAAAAAAAGAATATATCTCTCTTGGGAAAACTTTATTCTTCACTCTACCCTGCACTCTGACACAGTGGGATGGTAAGGCTGAGGATGGCTCTGTGTTCACTTGCTCATGTGTCGCTTCTACTGACACCTATACAGATGGTCACTTAGCTCCTAACAACCCTTTAGTAGGCTCCTTTACTCGGTTTCTAAGCTTCAGTGTTTAATGAAGTCCTGAAAAAATGGACCCTAGGGTGTGGAGGGCACATCTAAAGTCAGAAATAAGGTCATGGCAGGGGGTCTGGGAGCTGACAGCTGACAGAACAGACTAGGACTCCCTTAGTAACAAAGATACAGAGAAGCTAGTGAAGAGAAGTGATGCATACTCTGACATATTGTCTTGGTGTAGCCTGAAATATGACAAAGACCCAGTCATATTCCATATTTCCAAGTCATGGCCTTGTTTCCCTCAGAGAGAATCATTGTTTTATTTGGCTGTACTGTCATAGTTGTGGGCAAGTGTTTACAGCTCCAACTCCTATGAAAGCTGAAATCTTCTCAACCCAATGAGAAGAATTACATCCAGGTCTGAGGAGGGCAGACTTGGGTTTGACAATGACTCCAACATGACATCTGGCCTGTCTGTCTACTCGAGTAACAGAACTGTCGTTTTCTCAGTTGTACATGAGGAGAATGAAGCCCAGTTTCCAGGCCGTCAAGAAGCCTGAAGGCCTGTTAGGCGTATAGCCTTTCCATCAGCGTCATGAGAAGCCTCTCTTCACAAGCTCTAGTGAAATATAGGCACAAGTACTGAGCGCACGGTACTGAGCACAATTAAGAAGGCAAAAGAGCTTCAGAATGCAAAAACAGAAGTGTTGATATGAGTTGCATAATAAATCTACCCTACCCTTTGTCTCCAAAGCTATGCAAGGGACCAAGATGCAGCCATAGGAGCGAATCACTGTGGGGGGTCAGATCAGAGGACTCACAGGGGTGCTGCATTTGCCTCTCTCCCTCCACATCTAGATGAGATCATCTTCATCGTGATGTTCAGGCAAATGAGCCCATCTTATGCCCTTCCCCTTGCCATGAGCATTATCTTAGCTAGTAAAAGTTGATCTTTCCAGTACCCAGAATTCCCCTTGGTTCTGGTGATTGTTTCAGTGTGGTCAAGTCTTCCCAGCCCTTGGGGCTCCTGCTTTATGTTGGTGGATACCCAGTTGCTAGACTTGAGCAATAACCCTTGTAACTAGTTGCTGTTGGCCAATTTGAGGGAAGCCAGCCTGAAGATGGCATCAACATAAATTGGAGAGAGAGGAAATTCCAGAACCTAGGTTACCTGCCATACCTTCACCATTCTGGATCTCCATGAAATATAGGAACTTTACTCTAAGGGCTCAGAGTTCTACACTCTTCATTGTTTGTGCATTTTAATGGCTTTCTATTTTCTGAAATGTAATACATATTACATTTGATTTTGAGCACACAAGTGCCATCTATAGTTGTGGCTCAGATGTTGTCTTTACTGTGATGAACAAACAACCTGTCTCAGATACAAATTCTTGTCCCACGACTTCCTTGCAGAGCTTTGAGTTTTACCAGATCGAGGTCTGGAAATTTAAACTTCGACTTGGTACTATCAGACATAGGCCTTCCTCATTCTTTCATGCATCCCTTCAACCATTCGAGCAAATTTTATGAAATTTTCATTATGTACCAGTGAGCGTTAGAGATAGGCAGGAAAACAAATCAGAGCATCATCTGTAAATCACACCCAGAGTCTTCCATACTTCTCAATGCCTAATATGTTCTATCTATGCCTTCCACATTTGTGTTTCATTGCTATGAAGTCCCTACCTTTAGTTCTCAAAATTTCAAGAGAACCACGACATTCTTTCATTTGGCTAGACTACAAGAGAGTGGATTCCAGAGTCCCCCAATTTCAGGAAGTTTGTATGGAGTTTGGAAGACAATGGTAATACACAACATTGCTTCCAGAGCAGGGCTCTATAATTATCTCTAGTTAAGCATTTTTGTACTTGCTGAGCCCAGTGGTCTAGAAAGAGAATCAGGAAGTTTCCAGTTCTTGGGTGAGTTTCTTAGTGGCTTTCTATCTTTTACAAAAAAAAAAAAAATACATTCAGCAATCTCTGAAGCTCAAAGATAATTATAGAATTCCAACCTTGGATTTCAAGGTTATTGAGGGTAGACATCAAAGGCTGGAGGACCAGGCTGAGCCCCAGTGGACTACCACATCCTCATGACAGTATTGTAGGGCTATTTTATCATCCCCATTGCACAGTTATACGCACTGAAGTGCCAAAGGTTTAAAATACCTTGGCTGTGGGTCTTGGTATGCTCTGGGTAACTCTAATTTACAAAGTAGCAATTGCCTTCATTTTGAGGTTTGTGCATGTGGACACTACTACCTGTCTATCAACAGCCATGACAGTAAATAAAGAACTGATTCAAGCAAGGAAAAACAAGTGCCACCTGTAAACTTACTGAAGTAGACTGAGAACACATGTGCACATGGGCATATTCAAATGATAGCAGAAAGAAAGCAGGCCAAGAACTTAGAAAGCACACCAGACCAATGAGGATTGCAACACTCTTTCCTGAACCCCCCAAAATGGACATATAAAGCTGTGATGGCAATGGACTCCACTGACTTGTCATCTGACCACTGGGTATGTACATCAAGGGACACATGGGAAAGAGCTCCTCATTGACCCTGAGGCTTCAGGTCAGCATGACCCTCGTTGCATGTGCTGCTCACTCCAGCCGCCATCCATCCAATTGTCCATCCATCTGTCATCGCATCGATGGGTCTGGACCAGCTTTGCACCTCTACATCTCTAGGATTCTAAACCTTTGCAGCCCATTCCTGCTGTTCTGCAGCTCAGCTCTGCTGCCTTGAGCAGCTCTCCAGCTGGGTTGTTACTGTCTCATTTAGCCACCTGCAGGGATGCTCTGTGTATAAAATGTGTGCCTCTGACTCCAGTAAGGCCTTTGGGAACACTGCTGTGTGCTCTTTAACCCCTTTGTAGCTATTTTGAAGGACAGACAGACAGATAATTAGTATGTGGAGGTGTAATGTATAATCTGAGAGTCAATACTAGTAATTAAGATTAGAATAGAGGAACCAGTGATTACTAGTGGTCAGCCAGTAAGGCAAATTAAGACTAGTTGGCAGCCAAAAATAAGGAGGAGGAGGAGGAGGAGGAGGGGGGGGGAAGGGGAGAGGGAGGGGGAAGAGGACAAAGAGGAGGGGGAGTGGGCAACATCAGGAGAACTTTGATATAGCTTATGAACTTACTGTTAATTCTGACATTGTGGATGGACACAATATGTTTGTTTCCAATGTAGTAGACTCAGGACAATCTCATTTTTAAGATCCAAATGAAGCAAACACTAGAAATAAGGAGAACACAGTGGAAGGACAGAAGGATAAGGTCTCCAAATCTTTTCCAAGATGACTCTGAATCTCTTAAATTCTGTGAGTCCTGAAGTCCTCTGCACTATACCAGTCTTAGAATTAGTTGTCATGAATATTTGAGGTACTCTACTGTCTTCCCCTTATTAGATTTGTGTCTTGACGCTTTTGGAGAAAGTCACACAGGAAATAAAGAGAAGAGGGTTGGAAAGTCATTTACCAACAGAGCTCCATGCTATAGTCGTGGAATCAAGAGGCTGGATGCTAGCAAGTGCGGAAGGTGAGCCTCGAGAAGCTTAGAGAAGGCATTTAGTGAAGAACGCTCAGAGAAAACTTGGAGAACTGGCTTGGTTCTGTAGTTACTGAACCCTTGGTGTGGACTTTCTGAGCCTTCTCTTGCAGATCACTGTCTCTGGTGACTGGATTTTGTCTTGCATTTTCTTAGTGAACCCACTAGAGAGGTTCTCACAGAGTAGAACCACCTGGTAATACCAGGGGTCTGTGGCAAATAAAGAATATTTTGAACATAATCTAGATGCCCCTACCATCCTTAAGCAAATCTGAGTGGCCCTATATTTGTGTATTATTTTAAAGACTGGCTCACTGGAATAATGGTTCTCTTCTTTACATCACACAGTTGTCCCTTCTGTGATTTTGCTACCATAAAATTACCCCCACCCCGTAACCATCTCCAAGGCAGAGCTAGTGGGACCACATACTGCTACGCCTAGACGTATACTGCTTGTACTTTATATCATTTGACAGGAATTTCCTCATGATATCCTTATTATAGAGTTAACAATATAGAGTTGCCTGGGACATGGATAATGTATCACTTGGCAAAGTTCTACTTGGTCAAACTCAGATAGTGTCCTCAGTTAGCCTTTGTCTTCACAAGAGGAATCCAAGACATGCTTAGGTTAGCATTTCCCATCTTACCTGTGTCCTTTGCACTGAATCACATGTCTTTCCGAAGACTTGTTTTATGACAGGCTCCTTCCACTATTACCTAAAGATTCTACTTCTGAGAATTACAGCTCACTCAACAACCAGGAAGCCCAGGGAGAGCGGCGTCTTAGAGTTCTGAGCTCTGGAATTGGAGCTGAAGACAGATGAAAACGAATACAGGAAGACTTTAAAACACAATAGACAACAGTTTCCCTCTTCAGCTTGTCTTAGTAATATTCTTGTAGTAAGTTCAGGAAACAACTCAAAGTAGGAGCATCTTAGGGACAGGCACTATACAGTTCCAATATGTCTCAGGACACAGTAGAGGGAGAAACAGTCCCCTGGCCTTTTTCTCCAAGGGCCTGGATCTGATTCCAGAGCAAAGGTAGTTACTACTCTCCCATTCATGTTCTTTTCTCATACCTCATTCATTCTTTTCTTTCTTTCCCTATGTTCCCTGCTTTATTGAGTGGATCAAGGAGATGATCAAGGCACAGTTTTACACATGTGTGCAGCACAAAGATTAACAGTTTTTAGGATCCCAATCCTGAGTTTGTGGGGTTAAGTTCTCAAGGTTCTTGGTTTCTACTTCCCACGGCCAAGCTTGAACATAGAATATCATAGAGGTGCATGAAAGGCTGTCCAATCTCAAGAGAGCCAATGCACCTCTCCAAATCAGAAGCTCAGACAGATACTCATTCCCCCATTCTGGACAGTCCTAGGATGCCCATGTCTTTCCCTCCTTTTCCTTTTTGTCATCCTCCTGTCGTGTTGTCTTCTTTCTCGGGACACAAGACAGAAATCCACTTAGAGATAGTTGATGTCATGTCAGACATCACCTCTTGACAATATTCTGCATCTGAGTAGAAATATTGAATATTCACAGTTTCGTTATGAAAATCATAGTAGGCTCCCAGCTGGCTATGACTGACAGGTCCTCTTTCTCCTTTGTTCCTGGGTGTTCTACACTCCCTGGTGCAGCTCATATTAATATTCTTTAATGAAAGCCATCACCGAGCAGTTCTCCTAAGGTAGTTAAGACAGGTTAATGATTGTCCTGCCGCAATTTGTGAGCATTCTCTGATGAACGCGGAATGGATGGAAATGTAAAGCAATCGATGTTTTCCATTTTCAAGTGCGTTCATTCATCCCATATCTCAATCTTCCAGTTGAGCAGTCGATTTGCTGAAATTCTGCTGCTTCTCTTTGTTCATTTTTTTTTTTGCTCTGGTGTTCATTCTGTATAATGAAGTAATGAAAAATTGAGAGAGAAAATTAGCATAATGAATCAAGGAGAGGAGCTCATGGAGGTAACACACTAAAAGATAGAAGTTTAGATGAAGTTGGAAAAAAATCAGAAGCCCACAGATGGTTTGAAGCAAGAATGTGGACATTAAACATCCCAGAAAGAATTGCCTATTAAGAATGGCTTCACAATGACCCCATACTAGCTATCTGTCATTCCTGTATGCTAGTAATGGCCAATCACAAAATCCTCCACTGGCATTCAGTATTAAGCACTTGCTCACACAGTAATGTCTAGAATCAGTGAAGGAGCTCTCAGATCAGGGTCAGCTAGTTGTATGCTGACCCTGAATTACCCAGACACTACCATAATCCAGATAGTTTTCATTGCATCTGCTGATATCTTTTTGGCCAAAGCAAGTAACCGGGTAGAGACTAGTGTTAGTACAAGGGACAGGTACTGCTGGTAGTGCAGTTGAGGAAGCTCAGACTTGGCAAAGGTATGGCTGCAGGGAAAGATGAAGAACTGTGTCTTTGCTGCAGTCTAACATGATACCATATTTGACCAAAGTCCAAGACCAACTGCTCCATCAGCATCTACTACAACAACGACAAGTCTGCCTCTCGTTTCTTGACTCTGGATCAAGTCTGAGAGCACAGTCATTGTCTACAGCCATGTGGGTACAAACTGAGTGTCTGGAGGTTTTCAACTTCAATAAGCATTATCAACAGTATGTGTTCTGTGAGAGAAGCAACAAACATATAAGGATGATATGTCTTTGTCTGCTTGTGTTCCTATAATCACACTGGAGACTGGAGAACTTTTATAGAACAAAATTTATTTCCTCTCAATTCTAAAGACTGGGAAGCCCAGTAGGAAGGTGCTGGTATCTGGCAAGAGTCTCTGGTTGATCCAAGGATGATGGATACAAGGGTGCTCAGGGCTCACACTTGCAGATGGTAGGCTGGGGATACTGAAGATACTGGAGGCGCTGGGGACACTGGAGAAAGGAACATGGAACAAGGTGTAGCCTCTAGGCAAGGGTGATCTGGAACAATAATGAATCCTCCTCCTCTTCTTCCTCCTCCTCTTCCTCCTCCTCTTCCTCCTCTCCCTCCTCTTCCTCTTCCTTCTCCTCCTCTTCTTCCTCCTCTCCGTTCCTAATACTGCTTCTTCCTCTTTCCTTTCTCCATCTTATTCCTTCCTTTATTCTCATTTCTTCTTCATTTATTTTTAATTGTATGTACACTGATGTTCTGCCTGCACGTATGTTTGTGTAAGGCTGTTGGATTCCCCCTGGAACTAGAGTTACAGACATCTGTGAACTTCCATGTGGCTGCTGGAAATTGAACCTGGGTCCTCTGGAGGAGTATACAGTGCTCTTAACCAGTGAGCCATCTCTCCAACTCACCTTTCAGTTTCTTTTATTTGTTTGTTTGTTTTGTTTATTTGTTCGTTCATTCATTCATTCATTCATTCATTTTACAACCCAATTTCAGCCCTTTATCTCCTCCCAGTAGCCACTGACACAAGTTTCCCCCATTCTACCTTCCCTTTCTCTTTTGAGAAAGGGAAGCCACCCTCTTGATGTCAACTGCCACTATCCCCTCCTGCTCCCCATTGCCCAGCTCCCTCTGGTTCTGCCTCAAGTCACTACAGGACTAGGTGCATCCTCTCCCATTGAGGCTAGACAGGGCAGTCCATTTATGGGCACAGGATCCAGAGCAGGCAGGCAACAGGCTCAGGGACAGCCCCTCCTCTAGTTGATGGGGAACCTGCATGAAGACCAAGCTGCTCATCTGCTACATATGGGTAGGGAGCCTAGGTCTAGCTCGTGCTGCCTCCTTGGTTGGTGATTTACTCTCTGGAAGCCCCCAAGGGTTCAGTTTAATTGACTCTGTTAGTCTTCTTGTAGAGTCCCTGTCCTCTTCGGGTCTCTCAAAACTTCTCCCAACTCTTCTGTAAGACTCCAAGTTCCATCTACTGTTTGAGTGTGAGTCTCTGCATCTCTTTCCATTAGCTGCTGGATGGAGCCTCTCAGAAGACAGTTATGCGAGGTTCCTCACTGCAAGCATAACAAAGTATCATTAATAGTGTCAGGGATTGGTGCTTATCTATGGGATGGGTCTCAGTTTGGAGTAGTCATTGGTTGGCCATTCCCTCCATCTCTGCTCGATCTTTTTCCTGCACATCTTGTAGACAGAACACACTTTTCGTCGAAAGTGGGTGAATTGCTGTTCTTATCTCTCCACTGGGAGTGGCCACTTCCAGATCTATATCCTGCACTGCTAGGGGTCTCAGCTACAGTCACTCTGATAAGACCCTCTGGGGCCTCTCCCTATCTCAGGTCTCTGGCATGTCCTAGAGATTACCACCCCCACCAATCTCCCTTCTCTCTTTCCTGCTCTCCCTACATACAACCTTTTCCACTCCCCTCTCCTCCCCATCCCTTCTTCCACCCAGTTCCCTCCTTCCATCAGCCTCCAGTATCTATTTTGTTTCCCCTTTTGTGAAAGATTCAACCATCCACCCTTGGGCCATCCTTGTTGTTTGGATTCTTTGGGTATGTTGATTATAGCATGGTTATCCTGTGCTTTACAGTTAATATCCACTTATAAGTGAGTTCATATCATACATGTCCTTTTGGGTCTGGGTTGCCTCACTCAGTATAACATTTTCTAGTTTCATTTACATGAAAAATTCATGATGTCCTAGGGTTTTGATTTTTTGGGTTTTTTTGGTCTAAGTTTTTATTATTCCTTATTTATACAATAATGGATACATGATTGCAGTAAAATCTACCTTACACTCTCAGTTTTTCATTATATTTTAAGACTGAAAATAAGTATTATGTTTATTTATTATATCTCAGGGGTTTTGAGACAAAGTTTTCCCATTTTCACAAAGCAGATCTTGACTAGGGATCCTCATGCCTAATTTTCTTACTATTCTCCATATTTTTTTAAATTTATTTATTTATTTATTTTTTATTTTTTAAAATCAAATCATAATTTTTACTTATTCACATAGGGGTTATAAACACAAAAAGGCAGAACATGAGGAAGGGGATGACACCGGAGCATGGATGTTCAGGGGGAGTACAGATATCTTTCAGAACAGGGTATCAGCTGGGTGAAGGTTCAGGGGACAGGTCACTGTGACTCTGCCTATGATTCACTTGTCCTTATCTAAGTTGGTATTATCCACCCAGGCTACCTATTTACAAGGTCTATGACTACTCAGGCTGGTAAATTGCACAGAAGCTGCCTGTTTACAATAGCCATCTGTTTCAATGTTTTTCCACAGAGACCCAAGACTTAGTGTTAGTATACATATATGATAGGCCTATTGCTGATTTTAGGCCTATAGTTGATTTTAGACCTTCAGTGTATAAGCAGGGCTGCCCCTGACATCTCTTCCCTTTTCTAAGTATAGAAGGGCCGTGACAATTCTAATCTTGCGAAGGCGAGGATAGAGGCCTGACCTCCAGTAATTGAAGGGGACTTTGTAATGGCTCCAGTCCCCCTGGTGTTGTCCAGTGAGGCATGAGGGCCATACCCATCCCAATGTCTTTTTCCTTGAGAGGGGATACATTTGACATCAACCCTTATGCAGCCAGGCTTGTCCCTCAGGGAACTCAGAGAGATATTTGTAACTTTTATTTATATTCCCTTGCAGTGCTTAGCCTCGAAGCCTAAGCAATTCAGATTGCCAGTCAGAGGGGGTTCTGAGTGGCCTCTCTCGGCTTGGTCTAGGGGTGGAAGTCCTCTCTTTTAAGTTGGGTGGAGATGGGTTTTGGGGACACCCTGAATAGAGTAACAACCTCATCTTGAGTCTCATGGTCCTCCATAGCTAACTTATGATAATGTATCTGAATAGGTTTTGCTACCAAATTATTTATCTGTTGTTTCACAAAGTTAGTCTATTTAAGGCCCAGGGACCAAAAGAAATAAGCAAAAATAACCCAATTAATGGTCCCAAGATGGGAGGAAGTAAGGTTGACAACCATGGAGAGGTTGAAAGCCAATTCTTGTACCAGCTCTCATCTTTCTCTTTCTCTCTCTGTCTTTTCTCAGGGCCTTCTCTGACCTTTTTTATGCTCTCTTTAACCCTCCCTGTCTTGTCTATGTAAAGGCAGTATTCTTCTTTAAAAGCTGTACACAGTCAAGAGCTGTACGCAGTCTTTTCTATTGTAAAAAGAGTAAATCAAGACCAATAAAGTCCTTTGAAATTTTTGGAGGTCTCTTCAGGATGTCCTTGTTTTTAATAGCTGAGTAGTATTCCATTGTATAAATGAACCACATTTTCTTTATCCATTCTTCATTTGAGGGACATTGAGGTTGATTCCAGTTTCTGGTTATTAAGAATAAAGCTGCTGTAAACAGTTGAGCAAGTATCCTTGTGGGATGGTGGAACATCTTTTGAGTATATGCCCAGGAATGGTATATCTGGGTGTTGAGTAGAACTAGTATTCTCAATCTTCTGAGAAACTGCCAAATTGATTTCCAGAGTGGTTGTACAATTTTGCACTCCCACCGGTCGTGGCAGAGTGTTCTAGGGGAAGACATTCTAACCACAGCTGCATGGCTTTGTTTTTCCTTTATAATTCAAGTTTGTGTCTCAGTGCTCCCAGAGACTCTTTCCATCTACCACACTAAGCCATATTTCCTCTGGTGACAGATGGAGTCATACTGTGCTCAGCCAGTCAGTACTAAGAAAATGAATGCCTCATTTCCTACTTTCTTCCATGAATAAACTTAAAAATATTTGTAAAAGTCTCTTGCTCTCTTGCCTTCTTGCTCCCGCTCTGTCTCTTGTCCCTTCCCCTCCACTTTCCCATTCTCCTCCCCCCTCTCTCCACATGCTCATGGCCGGAGTCTACTCTTCTCCCCCCCCCCCTTCTCTCTGTCTCTGTCTCTACTACCCTCTCAACTCCTGTCCCCATGCCCTGAATAAACTATTCTATATTAAAAACAAAACATTTGTAAAACATAATAGTAGGGGCTGGAGTGATGACTGCACAGTTAAGAGAACTTGCTGCTCTTGAAGAGGATTAGGACCTGCTTGCCGATTCACAGCAGTCTGTAAACTCAGTTCCAGGGCATTAGATGTCCTCTTCTGTCTTCTAAAGGCACCAGGCACCTATGTCGTGCTCACACATACATGCAGCCAAACACTCACACACATAAGAAGAAAAAGAAATAAATGTTTTTGAATGGTACTAAAATGAATCCTCTTTGTTTCATTTATCACATAAACCTAGGCCCGTGCCATCAGCAGGATCAATCCAAATGTGTCTTTACCTCCATCCTTGAGACTATGATCCATTCAAGCCAGCTTACAGCTCGATGACTTTTAGATATGCTTTAAATGCCTCTCAGAGTCTCCTCTCTGCTGCTGGCTTCCTTTTCTTTATTACACACATGGACTTTTAAAGGTAGTTTTAAATTGTCTAATATGTTTATAACAAAATATTATTTATTGGAAGAAATGTAATACTGCTATATTGACATAAAATACTGACATATTGATATAATATTGGTATATAGATGTAATGCTGGTACATAGATGTAATATTGATACATTGATGCAAAGCTGATCCATTGATGTAATACTGACACATAGATGAACCTTGAGAACACCTTGTAAGTGGCCTGGAGAAGTGACTTATGTGTTGGACCACTCACTGTGAAAGCATGTTCACATCCATAGTTTTCATGTCAAAGCTGGGAATATCTGTGCACACCTAACAGTATTTGGGGACTAGCATAGGCAGATCTTAGAGTTTAATGATCAGCCAGTACAACAGAATTGGTGAGCTTGAGGCTTAGTGAAAGACTGTCTCTCAAAACATAAGGTGAAAGGCGTGGTGGCTACAGCATCAATCTCACAACTCGGGAGCCAGAGGTAGGTGGATTTCTTTAAGTTCCAAGCCAGCCAGGGACACATAGTGAAAACCTATCTCAAAACTACTACAAAAAAGATGAAGAACAACAGAGGCAGACACTGAATGTCCTCTTCCAGCCTCTGTGTGTATGCACCTATTCACATACATCACACATACACATGCCCTCGAACACCAGATATACACATGCATGCATGCACACATAGATGCACATCACTACATACACACCACACATATCATGCACACGCACCATCATACACACATACAAGCACACCATTACATACACAAACGTGCAACACAAATACACCACATACATACATATACATGCACACAACATATACACACATAACACAACACACACATGTACACTATACATACTATACACACACATGTACATATCACATATACATACAAACACACATCATACAAACACACATATACATACACACACACTAAACAAACAAACAAAGAGGAGTTGGTGAATATGTGCCATGAAAGAGTAAGAGTGAGGGAGGGCGGCTCCAATCTATGCCGTTATGGGAAAGCCGTCATGCTTGCTAGTAACACTTTCTGGTGCAGCCCTTTAGGAGGAACAGCCATACTCTATGAGTTGTCCCTCACCTATGGGCTGTAACGAAGCCAAATAAACTCACTGGTTCCCTGGGGTGAGCTTCATAGAACCATACCTTGGTTTGTCATTGGGATCTTAGGAGGAGGGGTAGATGTTGTTTATGCCTTTCCCTGGAAAGATATTTTAGAAATGGGGCTGCAGGGAACAGAGACATTTTTCTGAATTAATATTCTCATGTCTAGAAGAGGGAAGACAAGAGACATGAGCACAACAGGGAGTCTTTGTCACACCTAGAATATGTGACATGACAAAGCTGGCCATGAGATGAGAGAAAACAGCCACCAGGAAAATCCTGGCAAGATCATCAGTGAGGAGGGACAAGAAGGGCACCTGGCTTCTCTCCTGAGCAAACCCACAGTGCTGGAGATCAAATGAGAAAGCGCCTGCTGCCCTCAGGATGCCCGCTCATTAATTGATTCGATCAACACACACTTATCAACCTGCTTCTGCTGCACATGATTCTAGATTCTTGAGTGCAAAACAGCAAACAAAACTGGAAATGATCTTTCTCCCATCCTGGAGGAAAGGGTTAAGTCGGATCAACCAATAAACAAAGGACATGGCGTGTTTGTGCCTGACCATTTCTGATGGTTGATTTGGTTTAAACCATCAATTTGATACAATCTAGAATCACCATGGAAAAGACTTTCAAATCAGGACTATCTAAACAGGGCTAGCCCCTAGGCACGTCTTGTGGTAATTGGAGTGGTTGTTGTGGAACTATCCTTTATGACGTCATTCCTTGGGTTTGGGTCCCGGATGTGGAAGAGTAGAGAAATTGACCTGAGTAGGGAGCGTGCACGTATCCATCTCTCTCTGCTCTGGACTGCGGCTGAGATGTGACTAGCTAGTAAGTTCCTGCCCCCTTGATTTCTCTGCCGTGATGGACTGTAACCTGGAGTTGTGGGCCACAGTGAACCGTTCTCCTCTAGTTGCTTTTTGTTGGTGTATTTGTGTTGCAGGACTTTTCCTGCCCATTGCATTTGCAGTGGAGCTTTGCGGTTGGTTAGAGAAGAGGTAGGTGGAGCTAAGAGTTGGGAGGAGGAAGGAACAAGGAAGAGAGAAGAAGGAGAGAGAAGATGGCCTTGGATGTCCGCATGACTCTAGAAGTCTAAGGTAGTTATTCATTCAAGGTTAGGCAATTGGGTTAACACTTCTAATTGTGTGGGCATCTTGTGTATTGAGTATTTGCTAATATAAAAATCCATTGGATAATCTTTAAGCATGAAGAGTCGTCTTTCTATGGGGTACTGCAAGGGTGACGGTTATTGTCTGGGGTTGAGCCGAGCACTATGGGGGTGGAAGAGTTTGCCCAAGGGCCATGCTTAGAGCCATGGGCACCATGGGACTGACCGGCAGAGGCAGCAGCCTCACCAACATCTCGGGAGTCCCGGGAACATGGCGGCTGCCAGGAGGGAGCCAGTCATGCTGCCTTTTTTTCTATTACCCCCACTCCACACACACACACACACACACGCACACACACACACACATATTTGCTCACAACAACACTAATGAGACTATGACGTACTGTTACAGAGGCAACAAAGCAGACAAAGAGTGAGGAATTTAAGGATTGGAACCTTAAATACAGTTGCCCGAAAAGGCCTCTCTGGAGCGAGATGCTCTCTGGCACAGCAGTGGAGACAGCACAGTGCCATGAGAACGCAGCAGGCGGGGTTCTTACAGTGGACTGGGTGAGCTGCAGAGGGGCCTCCTGGGCTCGACACTGCTTCTCATTCAACAGCCCCAGCTGCTGTGCCAGAGGGACATGTATGGCTGGAAAGTGCTTTTCTTCTGTGATAGGCACTTTTATATTTCCACATTGGATCAAGTACTGATGGAGTCTCTCTGATTTGCATATTGATAGGCACTTGACCAGAGCCAGTGAACTGATTCCTTGTTCCCAGCCAGCACCTTTCTAAAGCTTCACCAGGACACGCAGAGCTATAGTCCTCTCGGGTCTTTTTCTTTTGCCTATATCTGTTTTCCTGGCTGTGATGGAGGTGGGAGACAGACGGAGATGAGGGCTCTGCTTTGAGAAGCAAGTGTAACATGAATGGCCTCGGCCAGAGGATGGATGGGCTGGGCAGATGGATTGTCCATTAGTAGCTCCAGATCCATTTTCTAGGTTTACATTCTCAATTCATAAAGGTTTAAAAACTATGGGTTTTCATTTTGCTTGTTGTACCGGTAACCTTCGCAAGCACCCTCTAGGTGTTGGATGTCAGCGGCTAGCAGCTGGGCCCACGGAGGAAAATGTAGCACCTCTGCAGTCGAAATGGGTGTTTGGGGAGAAGGGACATTAAACCGATCAGCCAGTGCAAATCAATCAGGCCCTGCCTTTTGGAGATCTTGACTGCTGCTGCTACTCGGTCAGTCCTTTTGTGTGTTAGGGTCTACACTGTGGATAGGGGAAATAGATGGTAGAAATTGCTAGAAAAAAGTCAGAGCTTCTAGCCTTGACCAGGGCCTGAGGAAGCAAGCCCAAACACTCAATGTCAAAACAGCAAGTCCATAGAAATGTGAATTCTTTCAATCTTCTTCGTACAGCCCCAAGTCCATAGGATGTAAATTTACTCGCCCCTTCGTTACCCGACTAGACTCTACTGAGAATGGCTACTGTACAAACCAGATGACAGAAGCTAAAGACTTTTGCTGCTTCCTCCAAAATCATCTCCAACTGATCTGCTCATGGGCCAGCTCTGTCCCTGTATACATCTGTTCTGGTCCTCCCCCTGTCCTGTATATGTGAGCACACTTGCTTTGACACTGGCCTTTTCTGGTGCAGTAAAGAGAGGCTGAGCCATCCCCACCACACAGGTCAGCCTCTTTCAGCTAAATGGGGATCAGGAGATCATAAGGCTGCTATGACAACAGTTCAGACTGAAACACCTGCACATACAGGAAAGGCCAAAGCAGAGGTGGGGGCAGGAGGGACACCTCTAACCTACCCACCACCCAAAGACTTCTGCACAATTTCCAACAGCATGTGCACACAGACTGACATGCATAGCGCTAAATATTTCACTACATAAATGGTTTTGAAGGAGTAGGGAGCAGGCTAGAATAATGATTTATAGAATTTCAGACACTGATTTCTTAAGTGTACTTCACAGCAGGGCTATCACAGACACAAAAAACGGAGACTCATCATCAACCCTTTCAGGAAGAAGAAAGGGAGGCTAAGAATCCTTTATGTTTCCTTTCTGGAGCACTTGGAAGGCTTGTTTAAGTATACACACACACACACACACACACACACACTGCCTCTTGTAACACCTGATGCTAATCCCACACTCTCCACACGTGACCAAAGAGTGACCCGAGGAGAGCTCTCAAGACATTCCCCAGCACCAAGAGGTGTCTGACCCAACTGGATGCTCCTAGAACTTAGCAAGCCGAACCCCTGGATGGAGAGTTTCCCTGTTTGGGCTCTCTCTCCTTTTGCAGAAGCTCTGGAACAGAAACCCAGGAGCACTGGTCCTGAAGAGCCACTCTTCGCACGTGTAAAACAGGATCTCACTGATGGGAAAGATGTTAATGAGCAACCAGTAACGATTCCTGTAGATGGGCTGTTTCATGTTCATGGTCAGCATGCCTGTCAAAGTTGGTGGAGGGCCGAAGAGCAATTTTAAAGACTTCAAGGAACAAATCCCTAGCCTCCCCACAGGTATGCCACAGGAGATTAATCGCTACACTCTCATTGGTCACCCTAGCTATTTCCAGTACTGAAGGTGGGAATAAGCCAAACTCAGGGTAGCCCAGGTAGCCTGAATGATAAGTGACATACAGACAGTGTTGCCAGTAGCCGTGGATCCTGGATGACCCCAGTATGAAGTAACCCCACCCTCACTGTCTTCACACTTGCAGGGTTAGTAACTCCAGGGTCCACCCTTTGTGTGGGTGATAAACTTCCACTGAAAGGGTAAGAGGACAATTGAGTGGGGACAGCCATTGACAATCCCCCCTCCTGGGACAAGATTGCACCTTGATATTAGGGAAAAGCATCTTGCAGGGAGAATGGGGAGCAAGAAAGGAATAGCAGCTGCCCAGGACAGTCAGTGTGAGCACTTTCGTGTTTGGGGAACAATTAATTATCCAAAGCTCCCGATTTGAAAAGGGGATGTTTAATCTCCTGTTTCCCCCAGGGTCTTAGCCCTCTGACCCTGCTTCTTGACCTTTGCTCTTCCACCTTGCCTTACTCCCTGGAGGTCTGGATTCTGCACAGCAGTTTTATTTAGTAAACATGGCTCAAGTTGGAGGGGTTAAAGACTAGACTCTACAGTGGCACCTTTGGACAAAGGCACACTTTCCCCAGGGCAATGTGTCAGGCTGAGAAAGGGCTGGGCATGGAAGGTCAAACCTCATCAGAGTCTATCCCAATTCCCTCAAGAAAGGTTCTTGGTGCATGATGGGAAGAATGATTATGCCTTAAGTCAGGTGCTGCTATCTTTGTTCCTGTGTTAAGCACTTTATGCAAGAGAACTGACTGGTGGCATACCTTGCAGTGGGCACAGCTGCAGCAAATGCAATAAAAGTGTCCCCAGAGAAAGAGCAGAGCCAGTGTGAGAACCCAGGTCCTGGGCTATTGGGGCCACCGATGTCTCTTAAGCTCTTAGGTATTTAAAAGTGAGGAAGAAAGGAAAAAAGGAACACTGTTTAAAATCTCAGTCTTGCTTCTAGTTAGTCTTTTGGCTTCTGACAAATTACTTAACTTCTCTGTCTCAGTTTCCTCGTCAGAAAAAGAGGAAAGCATGCACTGGCGAATTAACTGACTCAGCAGTTCTCTATAGTGCTCTTGCAGAAGACTCCACATGGTGGATGGCATCCATTCTTAACTCCAGTTCCACAGGATCCAGCACTTTCTTCTGACCTCTGTGGGAACAAGGCACAAATGTGGTGCACATACATGCAGGCAAAACACTCACTCATATATAAAATAAACAAACCTACGAGGGAAAAAAGAAGCAGAGCGGGGCCCCCTTATAAAGACTACTGTGAAAATTAATTAGTCCATGGCAGGGAACTGTTGGGTCACTGGGGGATCATAAAGACTTCCTAACTTGCTTGTTTTCTATTCTGTCCAGAGTGGGTTTGTTTGTTTGTTTGTTTTGTCTGCAAGCCCCACACACTTTGCCTCCCTGGGAGTGCTACTCCGGGACATGCAGCAGACATAGCAAATATAGGCATTTTTGGTTGTTGAAACTTGGGTAAGGGTTGCTATTGGCATCTGCTGGGTAGGGCCCAGCATTGCTGGACCTGGACGGGTCAGGGCATATAGCACAACTCCCCACCGCCTTTTATGACAAAAACATAAACAAACCTTACTGTCTACACTGGAACCTGCTTACTTATTGTCTGCCTGTCTCCTGGTCTGTGAGTAGCTAGCTGCTGCCCGACCTCAAATGCTGAGGCTCAGGGGGTGGGGTTCATGCCGTGGCTATTTTCAGTCTTCCACATCTCCCTCAAGAATCCCCAGGAACAAAGACAACCCTTTGACACAAATTATGTATCCTGAGACACCAGCTACAATATGCATTCATGTTAATCAATGAACAAACGCCAGTTGCTGAGGCACGTATTGCTAAACAAAGCCCTGGACCTAATGTCTGCAATTTGAGGTGCTCACAAAAGTGATAAGAATCTCCTGCGTGCTGGGTTCTCCTCTGTCTCCTGGTGACACATCCAGTCTTTCAGCTGTCACTCAGCCCTGGCAGATGTGAGGAGAGGGATTCTGTACCGCTGGTCATTCAGGTCCCCTCTGGGGTTAACCCGTGCTGAGCATCCAGCCTCTGACAGAGAGGGGTCCTTTCTGCTTAGGCCCTGGTTACCTTGGTTACAGTGAGAGAGTAACCATTAACGAGGCAGGGGAAAGGGTAGAGAAAAGAAGGCAGGAGGAGAGTTTGCCCTTGAAATTCCTCCATAATTCTCTCGTGAAAATGGAGATTCAGCAAAACTTACTTCTTGGAGGTCTCCTTTGACTGCCTCTATAGTGATTTATTTTGGTCTATAGCTGAAAGCTGCATTATTTCTATAGATGTTGACTTTGGCATAAACAGTACACCCAGCATCAAATCAAATCTTGATGCTATGTAAATTCTGAAATTATTCATAAGAGAAATCCTGAACAGATGTACACAATGCGACAAGCTGCCTGTGTTTTTCAGAGTGATCACCATCGTGCCGGAAGTTGACCAACCCTGACCATGTAGATTCCATCACCAGAGGAGAGAGGAATTCCATCTTCACCTTGAAGTTGTGTTCGAGGTTATGACAGCCAAGACTTGAATCTTAATTCATTTAGTAATGTCTAAAGTAGTAAAAAAAATTATTATTTTGAACACCATTTGTCTTTCTGGCAAGCTGCCTTGAAGATCACAAGACTGGCAATTTAGACTTCTGTCTTTTTGTGTTATATATACTACAGCTTCTTCCCTCAAAAGCTTGTGAGTTTTAGCAGACACCACCAACCACTGATGACACAGGATTCGGTCACAGAAGAAGAGTAACCCTGTATACAACTTCAGCTTTATAAAAAGCTCTGGCATATACCTTGGCAGTATTTAATATAGTCATTGTGACAGACAGTGCTCTTAACACTAAATAAATGCTAAACAGACTTCACAAATATAGATCAAGCACAACTTAGGATGCTAAACTTTTTTCCTTGGACCTCTGTAAAGTCCAATACTGTGGGTAGGTATATCCTTAGAAAAGATTCTGTCACTTCTCTGAGGATATTCCTACACCCTCAACAAGCCAATTATGGGTGCTAACAGCACTTACTTTCTGAAGCTGTTCAGAGTCAGATAGATGATGACCATGGACCCCTCAGTAAATCATTTCATGCCTCCTTGACTGTTTGTTGGATTGCAGCCAGTGGTGTTGGTACAAGTGGCCCCTCACACATGAAGATCAAAGTTTCCCAGGTCCTTTGGACTTAACTCCAGTATCATGAACCACTGTCCAGATCATCTGACAGAAAAGAGAATTGGAGGAGAGATGAATCTAAACTCCACTGGGTCCATTGGTAACCCAAGAGTACAGCCCATGATACCTGTTAGGAAAGGTAGAACTGTCCTGCCAATCAATAGCCCTGAGCTACAGTTTAGGACATTCTACTGGATGCTAATGACAGCTCCCTTGTTCAGGGCATCTCCAGGCTCCACTCTAATTTGAGGTCCTGTTATTTCAGGACCCAGTTTGTGGACTCAAGCTATTGGTGACTTCCCTGAGCATTTTTGTCACCTGAGGCAGGAAGATGTATGTTTCTATGAACCTGCTAAAGTGTGCAATCCAGCATTTTTCCAAGCTCAATAGATATTTGCTGATTGATCCATTGGCCAGACCCTAGGTCTCATGACACAGCATCTTGCCCTTTTAATTTCAAAAAGGCCAATCAATCAACTAATACATTTTCTCCAGTGCCACAATGCCTACTACATAGTTTAGAAAGTGTCCATAAATCAAAATATCATCCCTCTCTTAATCCAACAAACATATAAAAACTGTCCACACAGACACACACCTACATACACATGCATACATACATACACACAGATACACACAGGCACACTCGCACACATGCACATATTCCCATGTTCATGAACATGCACACTCACACAAATGCACACTTAAAAGGACCTGGTGGCTCAGTCACAAAACAAGACCCCCGTTCTAGGAGACACCTCATGAGGCATTTTTTATGAGCTCACTGGGGGATTTTTCTAGACAGGTTTTGCCTAAGGGCAAATATTCGTAGAAAAATGGATCCAGCCAGAACACACGACCAGTGAAGTAGCCCCAGGAAGTGCACCTGTCTATGCATTCTAGCCAGAAGCCCAGATACTCCAGCAGAAGCAAGTTGTACAATAAAGGCAGCCGGCTCTTGGGAAGATGGACAGCAGAAAGCATCTACCTAAGTAATGGGGGTAAGGTAAGCAGGGTTCGAGGACTTTGTATCCCCTCCACTGGGGGAACTCAGAGACTGACCCTAAGGAAGAGCATTGTCCCCATTGCTACCTACAGAGGGACTGTTTCTATTTAGAGCCACTGGGATTCATTTCTTCATATCCACGTGCGACCTTATCAAAGAAGCTGCCTGGGGGTTGGAGCTGCTGGTTTTACTCTTTGCCTTTCTCTGCCCTGCCCTCTGTGGCTCTCTCCCACCCCACAACCTCAAGCCAGAACAGAGATCTGCTGCTCCTTTCTGAAGTTAATGGCTCTAAGAATATTTCATTTTATTATATCGCTATCAGTCCCAATATTTTACATTTGCCTCTGACAAACTAGGAGCCCTGGAATCATCTTTTAGGAAACAAAGCTTCACTGGGAGCTGCTGAGATTTTTTTTTCCCCTTTCTTTCGGTTTTAGCAGGCTAGTAAAAATCAATAATGCTGTGTTCCCATCTGTAGACCACCTGACATCTCATAAATGGGCAATGGTGCCTGTGCTGGCCGCGGAGGCTCCTGTGAGAGACAGGGCCAATCTGGCCAAGCGCTAAGCCCTGCATTCTTTTTCTGCTAATTTAAAACCTCACTCACCCCTGGGACAGTCCTGAGGGCTCCTTTTGGGGAAAGTTGGGTCTTCCTGGATGGAGTTTAGCATGGCCAAATTGAGGCAGGAAAATGGCAGGGGTGGGCAAGGGAAATGTTATCCGAGTTCAGAAATGATCAAACCCTTTGTCCCTCAAAGGATTCATTAAATGGTACAAGGCTGGAGCTGTGATTTGGAGGGCGTTATTCCTGGGCAATTAGGCATGAGTGCCAAGATTTCAGAAGCTGTCACTTGGTCCAGGCTCATGCCTGAGGATTTGGATCTCAAACCTCAAATGTCTGAGGCTCTCAGTTGAAGGAAAGGCAAAACCATCCTGGGGTGCCAACATGCTCCTGCCCCATGGGACTCCCTAGCTGCCCCAGAGATATCAAAACATGCCAGGCTGGGACAGCTCCGGACACAGACTGGCCTTGCAGCAGCACAGGCACAGGAAGCAAGTGTGACTCTCAAACAATGGAGCCAAAGTTCAGGAGCTACAGGGGCCACAAGACACAAGAAAGGCCGCCTCCAGAGAACAAGAGCCAAATCCAGGCAGGAGGGGGAGGGGGCTCTGAAACTGCCACTCCCTTCACCCCACCCAGAGACCTTTTCAAAGCCACAGACGGAACCATATTGTCATTCCCAGGCCAAGTTTAACTTCTAAAGAAATCTTTTCAAGATGTTCAAAGCAGGCGAATGTAGTTTGGCTCTAAGCACTACCATCTGCTGCAGCGCGCAGACCAGTAATCCCGGCTGGGACAGAGGCCCTGCAGCAAGCCGCCTGCTGTGCCCACTGGAGAATGTACACAGGCAGCAAGAGACAAAGAGCCGTCCATGCTCCTAGGCAGTGACACGTTGGGACGGGAGGGGGTGGAGGGTAGCGGAGGGGGTGGGCTGGACAGAGCGCAGAGCCGCTGTGAATGCAGTCAGCTGTGCGGGGACACAGGGGCAAGCCTGAGCCAGGGCGCACTAGAGATCCTCATAGCCTGTGACCTCATCTAGTGGTCACAGGGAGCAGGAATGAGCGACTTCTCAGTCTGGCCAGAGAGCCCTGGAGTTCCCTGATCCAGAGAATGCCGGGTACTGATAACCGGAGCACTTCTGAGTGTAAACTTACCTTCTTAGCCTTCTTTTCTTTGACTTTTGTGGTTTTGGTTTGCTGGCTCTAGAAAATGTCACGAGTTAGCAAGCAACTCATTTAATGCTCTTTGTTGGTCACAACCGACCAGCAGAATCCCCTCACATGGCCAATGTTGTGCCAATAACAGACAGACCGGGAACCCAACCATGGTGCATGATAGGAACTCAAAATCCCAAAGAGTTAAAAAGAGCAGGTGTCCAAATATGTGAGAAGGAGAGCTCTTGTGAAGTTTGCATTCTCCCTGGGCTAGGAGTCTTCCTCTGTTCCAGGTCTACATTTATACTTATACAGGAATCTTGACCAATGCCCCTATAAAGGCATTATCTGCCTGGCTTCCTACCATCCTTGTCACGTGTACTTCTCCCTTTCTCAGACTCCCTGAGTCTTCCCTTCTGTGGGCAGCACCACGGCTTTATCTCCACCTCTTAGTATATCCTAGGCTCACACTTGGGCCTTATTTTCCCCACACATTAGACAGTACACTGTCTTTACCAAGAGTCGTTACTGTTTTAGACAAAAATCACACAGCACTTGTCTACTTAAGTCTCCAAGACAACAACAGTTCTCTATTTATCTGCCTCTATATGGTGATATTCATTTGAGCATAGTTGATGGCTCAGGACTTAAGAATGCATAATATTCTGGCACAGGACTTGCTTTGGTCCCCTGCACTCAGACTGGGTGGCTTACAACCACCAGTAACTCCAGCCTCAGGGGATCCAATGTCAGCTTCAGGGCATCTGGCATTACTTTCTGGTCTCTGCAGGCACTTCTATCCTGCACAATAACCCCACAGAAGTACCCATAATTGAAAAATTTAAAGAATCTTTGCACAGAGTTCTTTCCCCCTTCTCCCTATTGGACTACTTCATTATGATATCTCTTGCAGGACGTTATATTGATCATTGTGTATAGAGGCAGGATATGTAACCTTTGGATGCATTATTAAAATAGTAAAGATACCATTACAAAATGTTTGTCATGGAAGAGACTAGGGTTGATAAGGCCGAAAACTCCCTGAGGAACTGGAGCTTTTGACTGGCCCTGGGCTACGGGTGAGCTGGATCATGGTAGATATGACACCACTTTCATTAGGTTTCTCCTCCATGGAATAAAGAAGCTGAACGAAATGAGCCTGGAGACTGTTCTGCTTCTGTTACCCTGAGGTCTAATTTATAGGAATGTTACCAGCTTTAGATTGCCTGGACCTCCAACAAAGTGCCTCCTCTGTTATAGAAACCCACTGAAGGAAGGCAGATAGTGAGGGGACGCTCCCCTGAGTTAAATACTATCTACTCATATCACACCCCCACACTAAGACTAGTGGCTGTCACTACCACCCACCTGTCCCCGTGACTCATGCCTCTAGAACTTTGGTGTCAGTCCTTTCTGAGTTCCCGGGTATTTTTGACCTTGTTCAATTCGCTGTGTCATGTATCCAGGATGCCAGTTGCCTTTGAATATGGCCCCATCCCTGACTCAGTCCTTCCAGATGACTCTCCCTGCTCCAGGTATGAGCTTTGGGAGGGGGGGTGTTACACAGCCATTGCCCTTAATTTTCCCTCAGCCTTGGGGGGTGTGTTTCATGTTCCTTGAGTCATTAAATTACAGTTTGTAGGTTGTATTTATGGAGGACAGGTGCACACAACTATACAACTACACAACTGCTGTGAATGAATGGACCTTGTTAAGGTTCTAGGCGTATCGAAGTATCTCAACTAGGCAGGTCCAAAGGGATTGGTTGTTGCTATGGGCTGGGGGTAGAGAGAGGGTAAGGTGAGAAAGCCTGTTAATGGCTGCAGGTTTGGGGGGTGGGGCTAGAGATACTATGAAATATTGACAAAGACATGCAGCCTTGTAGATCTATCAAATCTCATTGAATTATACACATTAGAATGGTGGGATTTTGGGGGATGAATTTTATCTAATTAAAACAAATCACAGCTGGGCATACAGCTCCGCCATATTTGGCTAACACTGGCAAGACTCTGATTTCAGTTCTATGCACTGTCAAAAGAAAACAGGAAAAACAAAGAGCAAATGGAAACAATAGTGTTTCCTCTATCCCTCTGCATCACCTCTGGTTACCTTAAGTTTTGTCAACTGTTAATGGCACCTTCATCTCTTGGGTCTTGGGGGTGGCATGGGCAGGTCTCAGGTCAGGTCTTCCTGTTCTAATTCTCTCTCAAGCGGCCTTTCAGCAGCCATGCAGGCCTGCCAGCTCCCCTGTGGCCTCTGCCTCGCCTGCACACCTGTGGCAGGCAACTCTTCTTAGCCTTGGCTCCCAGTGAGGCATCACCTGGTGCACAACCCAAGGTGCATCTTCACTGCCTCACAGAACTCCCCGCTCCCTCACTGACCCTGTCTGTCCTCCCAGCTCATCCATTCCTTTGATCCAGTTTTGCCCAGCAAGACAGAGAAGGTTGGTGGAATAGCAGTGGTGAGCTGTAGAGGTCTGACTCATTTCACTTTAAATTGTGTACCTCGAAAGTGTAGGTGGAGTTGATGCGTACATTTGATACAAAGAAGGAGAAATTCTATTTTTTTTGTTTATTTTTCTCCCACACACTACATCCTGACCACAGTTTCCCTTCCTCCACTCCTCCCAGTTCCCACCTAACCTTCTTTCTCCTCACAGATCTACTCTTCCTCCATTTCCCTTCAGAGAGGAGCGGGCCTCCCAAGGATATCAACCGAATATGACATAATAAATTGCAATAAGACTAGGCACAAACATTCATATCGAGCCTGGACAAGGCAACTCAGTAGGAGGAAAGGGTCCCAGGAGCCAGAAATTATTTAGGGTCTAAGAAAACATTGTCTTCTTGCTACAACAGAGACTCAGCCAGGAGAAAGTTGGGAGCTTGCTAAGGATCCCACAAGGATGTCGCTCAGTTAGTCGCACACACAAACCCTGGGTTCACATAAACCTGCTGTGACAGCACATGCTTATAATGGTGGCACTTGAGAGGCAGATAGAAAAGGATGGGGATCCTTGGCTACATAGTCTGGGAAGAGCCTGAGATGCAGGAGACTTTGACTCAAAAACACAAAAGGAAACAAAGTCACTTACCACAGATTCCCCAATGAGAAAGTCAAGAGAAGGCACCTACCTGAGCAGTTCAGCATTGCCACACTAGGGCTCTCAGACCAAAGACAGAAAGGTGCAGCTGGTCTCCTTAGGAGGCATTCTCTTATTTGGACATTAGTGGTGGCAAAAGAAATGGCCCAAGGAAGAAAGTTCAAACTAGACAAAATGCTAAGGATAACAAAGGTCTGCAGTTGATAGTTACTGGTGACTGTCTCCTACATGAGGTGTCTCTCACTGTTCTTAAACATCACCCTGTCCCCTCACAACCATCCTGAGAGAGAGAACCATTGTTGTGAACCCCATTTATGAGGAGGCTTCACAAAGATGGGGCTATCTTTCTCAAGGTTCCCTAAACCATCTGACTGAGCTCCCCAGATTCTCACTGTGCTCTTACCTTAAGAACATACGGAAAGCCACTCCTGCCCCATCCTCCATTCCTGCTATCATTTAATAAGGAAAAAGCAAACATAGTTAGGTGGAAAGGAGCCCTGAGACCAGGAAGTCTCTGAGGAATGGGGAAGTTGAAGACTTCTTCTTTATCAATGAAGGAATAGTCTAGGACAGCAGTTCTCAATCTGAGGGCCAAGATCCCTTTTGAAAGTCAAATGATGCTTTCACAGGGGTCACATATCAGATGTCCTGAGTATCAGATATTTAAATTATAATTCATAACAGTAGCAAACTTACAATTATGAAGTATCAATAAAAATAATACTTTTTATGCTTGGGGGTCACCACGACATGAAGAACTTTATTAAAGGGTCACAGTATTAGGAAGGTTGAGAACCTCTATTCTAGAAAGACACTGAGTTCCATTATGAAATCTGTATGTATAAGCAATGCATGGCAAAGCAGGTTTTTGGTGGTGTGCCACAGGACTCTCCCCTCAGGTCCTGCTAATTCTATATTTTCATCAGTGGCTGGGATAGACAGAAGAGAAAGTGAATACAAAACACAAAACAAAAAAAAATACAAACAAACAAAAAACAAACCAAACCAACCAAACAAAAGGCTCAAACAACTGGTTCTAAAGATAGACAAAAGGCTTCACTAGACTTCTTTTCAACACAGAGGCCAGGGGAGCTTGGGTGATTCCTTTGGAAGAAGTCTTGTCAGAGACCCAAGCCTTACAGAGTCTTGTGGGCCTTTAAAAAACAGAGGTGACTCTCAATGGAGTTAAAGAGTGGGGATTCTGCATACAGGTGGGGTTTGGAGGAAGCTCGGGGCTTGCTAACAACTTTCTAGAATTGTGTAAAACAAAAATCTGCAGCTTGCCCGTGTAAAACCTGGTTTGCAAGGTGTACACAATGGTGTGTGCTTCAGGGCCACCAACTTGTATGTGGGTACCTCAGATTTGGGCACTTTGCTTTGTAGTTTCCAAAAAAGAACTAAGGCTCTAAATGCTCAGTGCCCCCTTTGCAGCTCCATTTCCTCAGAATGAAGACATTAAACTCATCCCAGCATAAGGTCTTGGATCCTGGGAAAGAGGCATAGCACTACGGCTGGTGAACACTGGCCAGGGAGTGCGTGGCATCTGGTACTCTACCTACTGTGAATGACATGGGAGGCTTCACATGTTACTCACCTCTTTCTTAGGGCTGGTCAAGCTGAAAGCAACTTGTCTCTGTAAAGCAATTCCAGGGCCATTTCATATGCCCCAAATTGTAGGTGACAAAGCAGCCTCACAGAATTAAAAGGGAGGAACTGCTGGTTCAAATACAGATTTCTGAGCCTATGCAAGGCACTTCCTACAGGCTTCTATGGATTTGTACCTACTCCAGTTTGAGACCATTCTCCCGTGACAGCCCTGCTGCAGAGGTTAAAGGCCATGGAGGAATCAATTGTATTGACTTCTGGAGCTGAGGGAGTCCAGAGGCCCCAGGCCAGCTCACCAGGCCCAGTGCAGCTCATTGAATCTTCTCAAGGAGTCCAGGGGCCTCAGGTTAGCACAAAGGGATCAGTGCGACGCTCTGAGTGCACTGCCCCTCCTTCTTGTCTATTCCCCATCACTTGACTTGCAATAAAGGGACTCAATAAAATGCATGTTCTTAAGGAGTTAATATTTTAATGACAATGTCTTAAAGTCTAATAACTCTTACTTAATAAACACGGCTATATTACAGCTTGGCCAGCTATGGTTTTATACCCATTTTACAGATGAATGGGAAAAACAGACCATTAAAGGTAATGATTTCTGTCCTGACAGCCTGAAGAGACTTGCTGTACCTCAGAACAATGTTTCCCAAATCTGGTACTCCCATCCCCCAGAGGATACTAGCAATGCCCAAAGCAGCAGTTCTCAACTTGTGGGCCATGACCCCTTTGGAAGCTGAACAACCTTTTCATGGGGTTACCTAAGGCCATCAGAAATCACAGATAGTTACATTACAACTCATAACAGTAGCAAAATTACAGTTATGAAGTAATAGTGAAACTAATTTTATGGTTGGGGGTAGGGAATCACCGCAACATGATGGTCACATCATTAGGAAGGTTATGAACCACTGGCCTAGAGACATTTTTGCTTGTCCTAGCTGAGGGAGTTAGTGACACCCAGTAATAGAAGTTGGGGATGTAAGTGAGCATCCTATACACTGTATAACAAAGGATTGTCTAGCCAATGGGCCAACAATACTGTGGCTATAGACAGAAGCAGGGCAGAGACATACTGGAGGGGCTGCCAGAGACGGGCATGTGATATATTAGCCTGGATTTTTCTAACACACTGAAGTAAATAAACAGAGTAATAAAGCAAGCAGAAAGTATCCATCTTTTCATCACTCAAAAGGTTAAATATAGATAATTTTTATTAATAGAAAGAAAAAACAACAAACAAATAGCAAAATATCCTTAAAAGTTATGTGGGTTTTTGTTGTTGTTTGTCTTTGTTTACATTGTTTTATTGTTGGTGTTGTTGTTAAGTTTGGATTTTATAAAAGCCAATCTCATGTGACCAAAAGGGGCAACTGAAATATTTCTCTTCAAGCCAAGGCTGGTGTCCGGGTACCTGGGAAGCTAGCCACAGTAGTTCACAGTAATTCACCTTCGGCCACCATGAAAGTCCCTACCTACTCTGAGTACATGATGCAGAAAGTCTCCCAGTGACCTTTCCCAACTGTCCTGCTAAAGAGCCTCCCAGACCACCACAATGTCCCTCAGTGTATCCCGTCCCCAGAAGCTGGGGCTGGGAGAGGACCTTTCTCTTCTTGGAAGGGTGATCTGAGGAAGGATGTAGTGCACTAGTGATATCTTCCGACTTACAGATGACGGAGTTGGGTGTGTCCACTGGCCCCGTGGTTGCTTCTGTTTGTTGGTGTGCCTTCAGAGAGCTTACTCCTGGGCAGACATCTTGAGGTCTGATGTGTGTTGTAAAGTTGACACAACACTCAAAACCTAGGGACAGGGTGGGAAGGTAGAAGAGCTCATTCCCTGGACATTGCCCTTCCCCAGTGCCTTGGTGACATAAGGGAAAAGTAAGAGGGTGAGGCATGGAGAGTCCACCAGAGCACACTTCTCAGGGACCAATCGTCTCTCCTTAGGTCCTCTCCAAGGTTGGGACTTACCTTCACACCAGGCCTCTTGTCGTTATCTTATGTGGGCTCTCAGTGAGAACCGAAGTGCCACCTTCTAGAACATATTCATCTGTTACCCGGAGTGAGACTTGCTGGTGCCCCTGAAGAACATTCCAAGAGAGGATCAGTCCTGGGATTAGAGAGCAGCAGACAAAATAGTCTGAAGGCCAAAATGGAGAGGCTCAGAGATACCAACTCTCTGTGTAATCAGGGCTAGTGTTTACAGACGTCAGCCTGGTCAGCCTGGTCAGTCTGGCACAGTAAGACGGGCCCCAGCCATCTGCAAGGTCAGGAAAGCCAATGATCCAGAACTGCAAACTGTGAAAGCTGGAAGTTGCTTCCCTGTTGAAATTTCTTCCTTTTGTAACGCAGTCAGTCGACCAGAGTTCATTCAGAGAGGCTGAACCGCTGGAGGTGCTGGAGAATAAAGAACCTATAATCTAGTTTGACCTCACACTGCTAGGGAGCTGGTCTGTCTTGTTTCTTCTTTAGGGAGAGCAGTGTGTGTGTGTGTGTGGGGGGGGGGTAACCAGTCAGGATCTACCACCCCTGTGAGGCAGCTGCAGCTTCCAGGCAGGGCAGGAGTCACAGCAGAGAGCCTGAGGGTCTCTGCAGGGTGATCACAGTAAGCTTCTCTGCCATCTCATCTGCCTTGTACAAATCTCACTCGACCACATCTGAAAGGATGTTTTATACATTTTAAAAGATGTGTTTGGTTTTATATCTCTACTTCTATATCTCGACACTTGTTCCCATATCTCCACCCCCTTCCTGTGTGTGTTTGCATATGTTTATATGTATGTATATTCCTCTGAGTTGAGCATACCTCTGCTGTTCTCCACTGACCTTTGAGAGTCCCTTTCAATTCTGACAGAAAAATAATCATCATGGCAGGAAACCTCCTAGTTAAGGGATGTGTGTGTGTGTGTGTGTGTGTGTGTGTGTGTGTGTGTGTGCCTGTGTGTGTATGTGTGTGTGCCTCTGTGTATGTGTCTATGTGTGTATTTGTGTCTCTGTGTGTGTCTGTATATGTGTGCCTGTGCGTGTATTTGTGTCTGTGTGTATTTGTGTCTGTGTGTATGTGTGTCTGTGTGCCTGTGTGTGTTTGTGTCTGTGTATTTTTATCTGTCTCTCTGTGTATTATATATGTGTATTTGCATCTGTCTCTGTGTGTGTGTGTGTTCAAGATATTCTCTGTTTCCACACATGCTTCATGCTGAAGAGGGAAGAGGAGAGGAAAGAGTCAACAGTAGTAACAGAATGCAAAGCTGCAAACTCGGCCCTGGGAAGTCAGCGTCCTTCCCCACAAACCAGCTGCAATTTCAATCAATTCAATCAATGGGCAATGTTTGCTGGTCATAAAAATAGCCCAGAGGTTGCTGGTCAGCGGCTCTAAGATGGATGACCAGTGGCCCTAGAGGTCCCAAAGGTCAAAGATGACTATCACCTTAAAATGTAATCTGCACTGGCCCCTGGCCCACGGGCCTGGTGGGTGGGACGGACACTGATGGCCATCTGCTGCCACCTCTCCACCAGCCAGCTTTTGGTTCAAAGCTGTTAGACCTCAAGAGTCTCCTGGTCTAGCTGTCTATACTCCTCACCCCTGGCATGGTGCCACTGCCCACCGAGCACACTTCCTCTTCCCACAACTATCAACATGACATCTCACAGGGACTGTAAAGAAGCTAGAGGCCATTTCTCTCATGGCCCCTCTGCCCCTATTCATTAACAAGTCTTCCCTTCATCTGCTTTAAGGAGCTGCTACTGATATTCTGGTGCCATCAGCTTTTATTGGCAGCAAGAAGCTATGATGGCAGCCAGTCCTTTGTTCTCCCATCACGTGACAAAAGAATTCCTTCAGTCTCCTCCTCTCCATCCCTAATGGCTGTGGGCTTTCTCCATTTGTTTGGTCAATCCCTCCACATCCATTTTTAGAATTCCCTCCAGTTTCTTCACCTAGGCAAGCTTTCCCATTTTTGGCAACCCAAGAAGGACCTCAGCATGCTGGTCTTCAGCAGGGTTTCACTTCCCCGTTCCTTGTTTGATGAATATCATGTTTGTCATCCTTGTTACAGGTATTTGGTTCCATGAGCATGCCCCTCCAGCAGACTGCACTAGAAGATAAGACACCCAAGAGTCATGCAGTAAGTGCCTGAGTTACACACAGCTGCACCAGATTGCACACTGCAGCACCATTCACCGGTGCTGCTACCCTGGCTGAAGGCTGGCTCTGGTGCGGGGCTGCTGAAGAGGTCTGCCTCCTGGAAATCCACTTCCTCCCACAAATCATTGCAGTTTGGCTATTTAATGATCGGCATGTCACCCGAAGATGCAGTATTTCCCAAAAGTCAGGAAGCAAATAAATTATTACAGTTTAAAAATGAATCTATTTATTGATCTTCTTTTACACTATTAATGCTAATTGTTTTTCATGGTGCATGCATTTGTGATTCATCAAAATGAATTCTTAACGAATTTCCAAACACAAAAATTATAGCAGGATAGTGGTAGAGCCAAATCATCCCTCCATTTTTCAAAGACTTTGCTCTGAAAAGCCCAGTAATATAATATGAATCACACATACCTGTCTCTAAGATTTGAGAAATTGCTGTGAGCATCAATAGATGAGCAGGTGGACATTGCAACTGCATAGTTTGAGTGCCAACTATATGTTAGGCTTTGGTCGGGGTTGTTCACAAATGCTCTTTCATTGACTGTTCCCAAGATCATCCATGGTCTGTGATATCATTCTCACTTTAATAAGAAATGAAGACAAAGGGAGTTAAACAGCTATCAGACAGAAGAGCCAGGAAACAGGTCAGTTCCACTTGGCTCTACATACTTACTCCTTCTACCTGGCTATGGGACATGTGGGGATGATGTCAGTTAGCTGAAGCAGGCTGTCCATCTATCCCTCTCAGAGTTGACCTTGGGTCCTTCTGTCAGATTGATCTAGATCCACAACAAGTTGTGAATAATTTCACATCTTGCTTGGTTTGTTCCTTTGCACCAATTAAATCAGACAGAAGTCCCCTATTCCTTCTTGCTAGTTTTATTAGGGACATTTCTTTGTCCTTTCTATTTCTTCCTTAGTGACATTTTAAGTAGAAACATGGTTCCAGCCACTTTCCAGCATTTCTTGAGCTGGCTACAGCCATGTGACTCACAGGTTGTGTGTTGACTTGATACAAGCCAAAGAGAGGCTTTGCAATCTCCTTCCCATGCATCTTCCTGCTGTCTGGAATTCAGACATGATGGCGGAGTAGGCACAGCAGACCATTAAAACAACGCAATAAAGACAGAGGTACAAGATTTTCAAAAATTACAAAGCTGAATTTAGTGGTACCAAACTGTAATTCCAACACTTAAGAGACTCTTGTGGGAGCAACAGGGGCTCAAGGGCATCCTCGGCTACACAAAAGTCTGAGGCTATGTCTTAATTCCAACCCATCCCTCCTCAATGGAAAAGAAAATAGAAGATTGAAAGAAGGAGCCTCTGGACCTGGAAAAGGCTCTACTCCTGACACTACGACTCTAGTCCAGTCAGAGTGATTTCAGATTTATCCCGAATGATGAGATAATTCATTTGTGTTGCTCTAGGGTACTGCATTGAGATAATTTGTTATAGCAACAACAGGAAATGGACATGGAGGGAGATCCTGTAGAAATAATTCAGTCTGGAAGGAAAGAACAAGTTTGGGTGAAGTCCTCTCCCTGCCTCTTCATCATAGCAATGGTTCTCTCACTCTTTAAGGTCTAGCAGCAAACCCACTGAGCCATTAAGGGCCCCAGCAAATACCTGGCTCCCATGGGGATCTGGACAGAGGTACTGGCACAGGAGATGGGGAGCAAGACGGTGTGATCCCAGTCCTGACAATTTGCTAGCAGGCACAAATGATCTTTCTCATGCAAATCCCTGGTCCTGTGGTCATGCTGCTTTGGAGCCTCAGACATTCATAGAAACAAAATGTTCCTAATTGCAGGGAAGAGGGAAGAGTTGGACACACAGTACCCATTCTATCAAGGCAGCAGAGGCTTGGCAGGCAGGAGCTATCTGTTCATATGAGCATGCACTTCCCTAGAATTACCAACGTGGTTAGAGTTCCACTTGCCTTTTTGCACCTTTGGCTCTCTCCAGTTAAGAAAGGTTGACCTCGTAATCCTAATCACAGTTTCCCAGATGATGACAAACCAGCAGATGGAACTTTTCATTTTTGCTCCATTGTTTGATAAGAGCAATAATTCAACAACTTTATCAACAGCAAATCTCCATTTGTGAGAGAGCCATCACTGTAAGGAACTCAACCAAGAATCCTCCAGATGTTGACAGTATCAGACAAAAGGATGAGGGAAACAGTGTCTTTCCATGATCTCAAAGCCTCTTCCACAAAATGCTCATTAAATGCTGACTACAAAACCATCGTTTGTTTGTATAGTTCACAGACATCACCTCATTCAAGGAATCAAAGGAACATCACAGGGAAAGGCCCATATCCAGCATAGGCCTCGTGACACAGGACGACTAGAGGGACTTGTGTGTGTGTGTGTGTGTGTGTGTGTGTGTGTGTGTGTGTGTGTGAAAGAGGGAGAGAGAGAGAGAGAGAGAGAGAGGGAGAGGGAGAGGGAGAGGGAGGGGGGAGGGAGGGAGGGAGGGAGGGAGGGAGGGAGGGAGAGAGAGAGAGAGAGAGAGAGAGAGAGAGAGAGAGAGAGAGAGAGAGAGAGAGAACCATGGCTGTCAGTTCTTCCACCTTAGCTGAGGCGGGATCTGTCAATTATCCCTGCACGGTCAGGCTAGCTGCCCAGTGAGCTTCAGTGAACTGTTTCCACTCTCGACCTCACAGCTCAATGAAGCACTGGAATTACTGACACATACTACTGTGGTCAGCATTATGTGGCTTCTGGAGATCTGAACTCTGATCCCCATGCATACAGAGCAAACACTTTACCCATGGAGTCATTCTTGACCCCTTATTTCTCCATTATTCTTGCAGAAGTATATACTCTGTGCCTAAGCATGGGGAACATTAGACAAAACCACACCAGAACCTCACAGATGATAGAAAACACTTCCATAGTCGACAAGGTGACTCGGCTGTATACAGACTAACTTGCGTTCTTACAGTGTCAAAATCACAAGTGACAAAGGAGATTGTGGCCTGTTAGGGATTGGAAGAGTCTAAATTGGTATACGAATCAATGATCTTGGAATCCCATGGTGAGTCTTGAACCAGTAAAAGAATATTTACTAAAGACTTTTGGTAAAATCCCAAGGCTATACCTTAACTTAAGAATACTGCTCAATTTTAATTTACTGTACTTGATTATTGAATGATGATTATGTCACACGTTTATATTCAAAGGTGCTGAGTAAGGGAATGTGGGAATTCTTTCTAAAACCTGCTTGTAAGTCTGAAATTATTTCAAAGCAAACAGGATGGGGCTGCGGGGGGAGCCTTCACAATTTATTAAATGGGTCCATATTACTGATTGATCTTATTCTGGTGATAATCTCTCAGCCTGGTGGCGTTATCTATATTTCCTGGAGAGGAAATAGCCATAAATGAAATAACGCTGCATGTCAAGAGTCGCTGTTCACAAGTGCTACACAGACCTGAAGCTTGAAATTGAATCTCCTATTTCTGTACACGATTACCTTTCCTGTAAGACAAAGTGGCTTAAATTCGATGTCCCACGCTGTGTATCCTTACAAATAGCAGGCACTGTTGAGAGAGATGTGGGTCTATGTAGACAACAGTCCCTGTTCTGTGGCTCTCTGGTTGTACCTGTGTCTCCCATTCCTGATGGCTTCATGGGCAAATACAGCAATGCCAACCAGCCTTATGCTGCCCAGGCTACATGTTCCCTAGGGATCTTCCCTTTCTGGGGAATAAAACAGGGCATCCTTCTGCCAAAGCAGAGTTTTATGGTGCACCAAGGGCTGGATAGGATGTCTGTCATGCTCTTAGCCAAATGCTGAATTCAATAGGCACTTTGGATTCATTTGGTTCTAGCTGCGTTGGATTCAGTCCCCAATCAGTAAAAAGTGATTGGAAAATAGATACTAACCTGAGAGTGAGGATGCTTGGATTCTGAGCCCAGGTTTTCAGAAATTTTTTTTAAGCCCTGGTTTTCCCAGAACTGGCTTTGTGTGGTGCTTTGATTGGACCTCCAAAGTGTTATTCTGGCGAACATAAACCACATAATCACCATGTGTCGGGATTATCTGGCTTATCTTCTTCATTTTTCAAGGTAACAAAAGGAAGGCCCAGAAAGATGCCGTGACATGCCTAAATCACTGATCCATTTAAAGAACAGCTTGCCCAGCATCTGTGGAAGACCAATTTCAAACATGGTTCCTGGGACTTTGGCAATGGCACCCCTTTGCCAGGGCTTACTGTAGCCTATCACTTTCTCTGAGTATGTGTCTCCTCACCTGTCCTGGGAAGAGTTGTTTTATCCTCAACATCTCTTTCCAGATCATAGTAGCAGCTTCCTAGTTGGTGCTATAGTACCTCAGCCACTTTTCTCCTAGCCTACAAGTCAGTCCATGGTTTTTGTAGAGTTCAAATGTGAACATGGGCTTGTCCTATGGAACAGCCAGTCTTACTGCAGGCCTTCCCAGCCCAGGAGACAGAATCACCTGCCTCCCTCCTCTTGTGCCCTCTTCTCACTCACACTCTCTGCCTTTGCCCTCCATCAAGATGGCCTCTGGAGGCTCTTTAACAAAGTCCTTCACCTAGGAAGGAAGTTACAGATGGTCTTCTCCCTCTAGGGAGTCTCGGGTTTATCCTCACTCCTGACACTGCACGGTCTTCCCAAACTTCCTTCTAAAGATGTCTCTGGGGATTTCCTCTGTTTGAACCTTCTGCAGCCTGACTTCTCAGTTCTCTTACTGCGATCTCCTATGTATATACATACATACATACATACATACATACATACATACATGCATGCATGCATACATACATACATACATACATACATACTTGCATGCATACACACACATATAATGGGAATTTATTAGATGGCTTATAGGCTGTGGTCCAGCTAGCCCAACAATGGCTCTTTACCAATTAAAGGCCCAAGAATCCAGTACTTGTCCAGTCCATGAGGCTGCATGTCTCAGCTGGTCTTCCGTATATGTCAACATCCCAGAGAAATCAGCTCTAATACCAGTGAAGGAATGGACTTGCTAGTAAGAGTATGAGCAAGCAGGCTAAGAAAGCGAGCTTCCTTCTTCCATGTCCTCTATACAGGCTGCCAGCAGGAGGCGTGGCCCAGATCAAAGTGAATCTTCCTACCTCAAAAGATCTGGGTTAAAAGTTTATCTTCCCATCTCAAAGATCTGGATTTCAAGTGAGTCTTCCCACTACAAATGACTTCATAAAGAGAAAAATCCCTCACAGTTATGCGTAGCTAATTCCAGATGTCGTCAGGTTGAGAACCAAGAGCAGCCATCACACCTCCTCAGCGCATATTTCTCCATTTCCTATTATTCTGCCCTCCACTAGGCTTAGCCAACAAGTGGAGCATGGCCTATTTTGAATGAGTTTCCCAGACCTCTCAGGAGAAGCCAAACTGCTAAATACTGATGAGAGCCTTTTCTGGTCTCAGCTCATAAGCCCGGCTGTCTTTCCTGCCGTGTCAAAACACACCATCCAGGATGTTTTCAAACATTGTCTCAAAGTGGCTTCACAATGGGACTGTTGACTTGGTCATCCTAACAGCAAGGACAAAACTCATGGGACAAGGCTCTGCTCACCACCTGCAGCGCCCTCCTCCCCCTAGTGCCTCAAAGACCTCACCTTTGTATTTGAACTCGTTTGGGGTCTCTCTCCCTCGCAATGGCTGTAAGGTATGTGGCTGCCCGACCTCCCTCTGCTCATCTCTGTCATTGTATGATGGGGTTTCCACCATCTCCTCGATGTCTCTTCACACCTATGAAAAGCTGTATTTACAATTTGGTTTTTCCTTGTCCTGCTCCTGTAGAATGTAATCCCCACTCAGCAGACCCCACAATCATTCCATTCACATTGCAAGCCTAGCACCTCAATCACTGCCTGATGATAATCACTAGATAGTTATACAATGAATGAACAAACGAATGAATGAATGAATGAGTGTAGTTTTCAACTAGTCATATACATATATTCAAATAAACGTTTTTCTGAATGTCACCTTCCTCATTTCTAGGTCAGGCACTCATCTCTTTCCTCTGTCCCCTCCTCCTCTTTGCCCCATCGAACCCTTTAGATTTAGACCAATTTTTTTTTTGAATAAAGACTCTGAAGACAAGTGCTTTAAAAAGAGAGAGAAAAAAAAAGAAATAGAATCATGGATGTTCATAGCTCTTAGCTGGAGTCTGGGGGAAAAGTCTGAATCATGTACAAGAAAACTGAATCTTGGAGTCACTATGGAGGCTACCTGGGGTCCATGCACACTGCCTTGAAAATGTTGACTGAGTTCAGTCCTGAGAAATGCTCCAAGTTCAACTGTTAGAAACAGAGTGAGAGATCGAGAGAGTGAGAGAGGGAGAAAGAGAGCAAGAGAGAGAGAGAGAGAGACAGACAGACAGACAGACAGAGAGACAGACAGAGAGAAGAGACAGAGACAAACAGAGATAAACAGACAGAGAGACAGATAGAGACAGAGAGAAGAGACAGAGACAAACAGAGATAAACAGACAGAGAGACAGAGAGACAGAGAGACACAGAGAGAAGAGACAGAGAGACAGACAGAGAGACAGAGAGACAGACAGAGAATATATGTTTGTATGTATAAGCATGTGCAGTATGTATAATGGGGTTTACACAATGCACCACATTAGCTAGATAGATCTTGAGATGCACAGATGACGTGAGTGCTTGGGCTGTATTAATTTTGCCCTCTCTGGAAATGCCTGGAAAATAATAGGCATTCAATAAGTCATTGTGTAATAAATAAATGAAGAATGGATTTTCAAGTCCTTGCTGTTGTTTTTATTGAGGTCAATATAAAAATAAGCCATTTCTTTCCAGGTACTATGGAATTGCCCTTGAAGACCCTGTCCATCAGCAAGAGGAGAGAGCACTTTGAATTTAATCTTAGCTTTACCACTTACCTATCTTTGTGACCTCGGGGCAGTTCCTTAACCTGTCAGTATGTTAGTCTTCCAATCTATAGACTATAGTTTGACCCAAAGAAGTATTAAGAGGCTGAATGAAATTACATATATCAAATATGCCAAATGCCTAACACTCTCAAAGCATGCCTGAGCCCTCAGGGAGCCTCCCTTACCGGTTAGGAAACAGACATGAGAATTGTTTGTTATAGGGACATGAAACATGCTGTCATGTTAAAGTTGAAGCTAAGCGACCTGAGTACAGTAGTATGATTTTGTTTGCTTTAGAACGTTCTGTTATATTTTAGTATTTCCTAGGGTGGGATGATCAGGGACAGGGGGACAAGATGGCACCAACATTCCATGTAACAGTAGATGCTGGAGTGGCCTCTCTCCTGGCAGAGATGCTCTTTGATGAATATAGGCTGTTAGGGTTAAAAGTAATATGTTTGGATAGCAAGGTGACAAGCAGTAGACTTGAAGTGGTTTATCTCATTGTCTTCTTGATGCATTTAGAATCACCTTGGTGATAACATTCTGACTGTGTCTGTTAGGAAGTTTCTAGAGGTGGGGAGACTCCCAGAATGTGGTTGGTACCTTGCCTGGACTGTGAGGTCAGACTGAAGTAAAAGGAAATGCATGAGTGTCATTATTGTCTCTCTGCTTCCTGAATGGGGACACAACATGACTGGCTGCCTCATCTGAGGCTATAGCTGGAGTCATCCTCACCACTGTCCCATCATCAACATGGTACTCTACACCCTTAAACGGTATGCCAAAGTGAACCTTTAGAAATTTGCTTACAGCAACAGGACAGTGACTTGTACACTGACCACGTGGCGTGAAGTACGTCTTGTAATACTTCTGTGCACAAGGAAGTTCAAGTTACCAGGGAGGGGGATGTCCAAAGTTGATTTCTAATTCCATTTCAGATATATGATGTTTCTAGATTATCCTTCATATTTACCAAGGAGATTAAACTTATTTTTTTTTTTTTTAAAAAAGAACAACTCACTGGTCACACAACTAAACACAGAGGGAACACAGGAAGTTGGGCCTTGGTGACTGAGTCTGAGTGTCAATAGTAGACTTACCTTTTGTTTGTCATGTGATTTTGGTAATTTGTTTATGACACTGAGACTTCTGTCATCAAAAAAAAAAGGGGGGGAGATAACAATTCATGGCTTTGGAGATGTTCCAATATGGGGCTAGGAGAGCTGAGTCTTCATCTATTACACCTTCCTCTCCCCCCCCCCCCGTGACCAATTATTGCCTGTAGCTGCTGTTGGGAAGGTGTGTGCAGGGTATTGGTTTTCTGAGCCCCAAATATTTCCTAGAGAGGATTCAGCAGAGAGATGACAGATGCTTACAGCTCAGGGGGATGAGCACACACACTCTGTCCTGCTGGGATCCATGTGTTTCGAGACCTTAATATAAGCCCTGAAACTCTGAAAGTTCTAGAAGAAACAATAGGACAAACACCTGGAGGTACTGTTGCAGCACCTTGAACTCTGTCAGTGAGGCCTTTATGAAAAAGATTCTAGCATCGGAGGGAATAATCTCAATAATTGACATGCAGGATGATATGAAGTTAAAAAGTTCTGTGCAGCAAAGGAAACAACCAGCAGAGTAGAGACAATCTGTATGATTGATCAGGGATTAATAATATGGATTCTGTAAAGAACTGCCCAAAATAAATTATATCAAGTCATCCAACCAATAAATGGGTGAATAAGTTGAACAGACAATACGCAAAAGAAGAAATACAGATGCCTAATAAATATTGGGGAATGGTTCAGCATGCTTGGCCATCAGGGCCATGCAAGTTAAGGCCACACTGAGATTCTGTCTCACCCCAGTCAGAATGTCTGTCATCTAGAAAACAAACAACAACAAATGCTGCTGAGGAATGCAAGCTGGAGCAGCCATTATGGAAGTGTTTCAAAAACTAAAACTAGAGCCACCATCCAAAGGATTCCAAGTCAGGAATATGGAAACATTATTTAATATAGCACTGCTCTCAATAGTCAAGATATGCAACCAGCCTATAGGTCCATTGATAGCTGAATGGATAAAAAAACAAAAAACAACAACAACAACAAAAAACAACAACGTGGTGTATATACACAGTAGTATTTTGTACCACTGAAAAGAATGAAAGTATATCATTCTAGGAAAATGGATAGAACTTGAGATCATGTTAGATGCAATCCCCAGACTCCAAAGGACATATAATGTATATTTCCTCTCATGTAGAATCTAGATTTACATTCATATACAGATGCATATACATAAGGAGGTCTTGAAAGTAGAGATGAGGTTACAAAATAGAGAAAGGTCTAAAGGAAAGGGGGGCAGGAGACAATAGTGAAAACAGAAATGAGGGGGAGGGGCAAGTTGGAAGAACATATACTGACACATATAAAAATGCCACATTGAAACCCGTTACTTATATGACAGCACATCACAAAATAGTGGGAGAACACTATTCCTCACTGTGCGGCTCTCTTCAGGTCACCACTGTCACCTTTACTGTTTAATCTACCGTCCCCCCATGTGTGTTGGGGAGCAGTCTGCTCCTCTTCATGACTTATCAGTAAGATAACCCAAAGCTTTTTCTCATGATGGGGCTGAACTTTTGGCAACTATGACCCTCATGTTTATCAACAAGGCAGGGTGGGAAACTGACTTCTTAATGGAATGGCTGCCTTAAGCCTTCTTTTGGTTGTATGGACAAATGAAATCCTTATTGGCAGCACTCTGGTCTTGCCCATAGAGGACATATTTTGTTAATCATTGGCAAAGATCTCTGTAGGTCATGCTTACCTTCCAGATCTCTATTACCTGAGGACTTTACCACTCTTGGTATTATCAGGGAGGGGTCCAGTGCTATAATGTCATCTTTTACCTTGAGTACTGGCTTACTGGCCTATTATACATCTTTATTGTTTGGTAAATAAAATAAGATAAAATAAAGAAAATGGTAGATTAAAAAGTCTATCCCTGGGCAAAGATCTTCCTGGTAGGCAGGTTTTCCTGTTACTGGAGTCTATGCCAGCACTTTCATCTCTCTGAGCATTTGGTCCCTTTCTCCAGCATGGCTGTTGTACAGTTTTGTTTTATTTTTTATTGGCTAGGATTCAGCTTTTGTTTTCTCCCACCTGAGCAGCTTGTCATCAGTAGGTGTGCATTGTTAAATAACATATAAATAAACTCTACCTTGCTTTACTTTATAATGTACCTCCTTGGGACCCTCACATAGTCTTTTCTTCACCAGTTTGTCCAGGTCCCTATTGGTGAGGCTTCACAGCTCCTTGGAGATCTAGCCCTTTTCCAGTCAGCTGGCCAGCATCTCAGCAGCTGGGTGATAACGTGACATAACTGGTCCACTGGTCTGACGGTTGGCAGAGGAGCTAGGGACATTCATTATTATCCTCAACTACGCAGCCTTTTCTATTTCAACCAGGATTTCTTTCTGGAGCAGCAGACCTTGCGAGGTCAAGAACTCTAGCTGCTCTGGAACTCCACTTCTCACTGTGAGCCTGGGGTCTGACGCACATCTCGCCTGTGGTTGCAGAAGAGGTCCTCTGTAATGTTGCCAATGGATATCTCTGACTCTCCCGTTTAGCTTTTCATTGGGACTATAATCACCCTTAGCCTTTCATTGTCTCCCTTAGGTGCACTAGAATAGTCATCAAAACTGATCATTCTTTTAGAAAAATTATTTATTTAATGTGTTTGAGCATTTGCTTGTCAACAGCTGTGTGTGTGTACCATGCTATGCCTGGTGCTTGCAGTCGTAACAAAAAAGGGATTTGGATGCCTGGAAGTGGAGTTACTGCCAGCTGTGAGCCACCATGTGGGTGTTGAGAATCAAACCCTGGTCTTTTGCCAGAGTGGCTACTGCTCTTGCCACCTCTTCAGCATTATCTATGTTCATTGTTCTATTTACACTTTTCCTTACATCGCAAATGGCTGCTATGGTGGTTCACGCAGTGTCACCCTCTATCAGTATCCTGGCCAGAGCCATCATCAGTGGGTTTTAATAACTGTACATCTCTAGTGTGCCACAGGCTGTGTTTGTCTCTTACTTCTTCATTTTGTGGTCAGTTGTAGCAAATCCTGTTCCAGAATGTTCATGGTACCAAGTAGCTCTTTGGGATGCAGACTGAGAGGAGTGGGAAGGAGGGAGGGAGAGAGGGAGGGAGGGAGGGAAGGAGGGAGGGAGGGAGGGAGGGAGGGAGCACTGATTAGATTTGTGGTATGGTGTTCTCAGGATCAAGGCTGCAGGGGAGGAATGCAGGTCTGAGCAAAGGGAGCCATTTATCTGTAAAGCAGTCAGTAATGGCTTCAGCCAACCTTCCGTGCAGTTCTAGAGCTATGAGGTTATTTGTTTTTACAGTTATTCACATCCAAAGTTTTTGGTGAAAAGCAAGAAGGTTGCCATACCATCTGGCAAAGAGGCTGATGAACGTGAGTAGAACCTTGGATCTCTATCAGGCACGTTCTGAGCTATCCAAGAGTGAAGATATTAGAGAGGATGCTCACAGCCAAGACACAAAATATGAGGACACAATAACCCAGCGCTTTCCAAAAGGCAGGGTGACCGTTTTTATTCCTACTAAATGTCACTTACATGAAAACTGTTCACTTACACTTAGGGAACACTTAGTGAGCGTTGTTGCTTTTCTGTAGTGTAATCTCATAGATTTAACAGCGTAGTATCCATTTACTTGATGCCATAATTGCAAACCAGGCACGGCACTCCAGGCTTTCTCTGGGGGCTCTTAGATTTATCAAGTAGCCTTGGATTATCAGCGTTCTTACTTTGAAATAACAAAACTGAACATCTCCAGCTGGACCTGTCTTCTCAGAAAAGAGTGCCATTTACTAATTTGAGGAAAGGTAAACAGAGGCTGTACTTCAGTAATCTTTTTGAGAAGACTCAGCTATGAGCACTACCCTGTTCTTAGGATTCCTTTGTCCTTCAGAGCTTGGCTGGAAGGTCTGGCAACATATGGCTCCCTTGACTTTTTACCTGAAGGGAAGAGAATTCCCAATTGTTTGCCCATTGTTGTATCCACAGAAGGGACCCAGGTCTGCAGATAAGAATCAAGTGAGTTGCTTTTTTTCCCCCATAAAGGAGCAAAGCCTTTCATTTAGAAGGGTCCTAATTAGGGTACCTGGATAAATGATAGGTTTATGAAGATTTGGGAAACTACAAATCATTTTAGCTCTAAAGGTGAACCAATGATTTTTCTATGTAAATGGTTGAACTAAATTAGAAGACAAATCTGTCACAGTCATAATCACATGAACTGAAAGTTATAGAAATAAGGAGTCTGAACACTTATCATCTTGGTATACCCATATTTCTGACTATACAGTTTAAAAGGATCATACTTTTAAATACTCAATAGTGGGGGCTCAGTTCATTTAAATAACAATTGCAAACACAAGGCCCTCAATAAGTAGTCTATTTTCTTTTCCCTTTTTAGTTTGTAAACAGCAAAGAGAACTGGAGCATCTGATTTTTGAAATTCTTGTGGCTTCTCTGTTTGACCTTTGGTATTTGTATGTATTGACGATCTCTAAACCCTTGTACAAAAACACCTTGAAGTGTCAAGCTTTAAAAATGAGTCTTTTCTCTTTCTCCTGTGCAGCTTGTATTATCTTGGCCTTGTCAAAATATATTCTCTAGTTAGAGGGTGGAAATATTTCCCTCCTGGCTCTGAAGTATTGATTTTCTCCAACACTCAGTTCTGTCAGTCAGGCAAAGGGGTGAAAGGTGAAAGTTCACCCAGCACTGCTTGTCTTTACCTTCCTATTAATGTCATGCCCTTTCCACATTTGATCAGTTTATGTGATCACCAGCCACACAGAACTATTACTGCTCTTCTTTTCCTACAAGGACACATTTACGTTATCGCCAATTCCCAGGGATGATTATGCTGATACATGGCTGACTCGAGTCAAGCTGTTCTGCATTCTCGTATGAAAAGCAGGAGAAAGGTTCAGTTGTTGTGGAATGCTCAGTGGGTGACTAGAACATTTGCTATTCTTACCTCAGCATTCAAATTCGACTTTAAACTGAAGATGGAATAAAATGAATCCAATGATCTCCATGTCTGATTCCAAGGCAGATAGCCCCTGTCATGAGGCCTGACAGGATACAATTCAGTACAATGTCTATCTGTTTAGGTGCAAGTCAGGCTGGAGGTAAAGCAGGATGCATGCAACTGCCCTGCCCAGGCCGTAGAGGATGCTGCTGAGTTTCTCCATCTGGCCTCAAGCAAGAGCCGTCACTGCTCTACTGTCCTTTGAGAACAAGGTTAGTCACCTTTCCTGAAACTTGCTCTCCAGTAAAATGAATAGCTACAAACAGGAGGGCAAGAGGGATAAATGGGTTCCAACAGAGAATGTTTAAGAGGGACCACAGCAAACAGTAAGAACAGGATAAAAACAATCTTCAGTACACTTCAATTTTATTTAACACAAGTATGTACACAGCAATGTTAAACATACATATAGGATCTATTAAATGCATTCAGCCAGAATGCCTTAGGAGGTAAGACATTTTAACTCAGCCACTATGTGCAGTGTCAAACATGACAACGTTTTCATACAGGTGTCACATCATGTCACCTTTTGCTTGTAAATTACCACTGAAGCCACATATGTCTTTATATTTACAAGGACGGGTCCAAGTGCTGTGTCAACAAAATCAATAAAACACTACAACCATACTGGGAGGATGACAATACAAAGTTTACCCCAGTGTTGAGGAATCCACACTGAGATGAAGCTGGGGACTATGGTTGTCAAAACAGCAAGAGAGCGTTATGTTAACAAGAATGTGAATGACACTCTATCAGTTAGTGACTCTTCTAGCATGAAGCTTTATGTGCACAGAGTTTTATAGTCCTTGTGCTCTTCTGAACATATACACAGTGCACGGAAGGACTGGCCTGGACCTATGACCAGAAGTTTGTCCTGTGACCTCACTGCTTTGTGCCCATCTCTATGATGTGATAGCATCTGTTGTTGACTTCCAGTCCTGTATCTCTTTCAAAATGTATAGAACATTTTGCTTAAAAAAACAAAAACAAAGTTCTGTGTTTGCTTATCATTCTAACTAGTTTAACTTCTCCCTCTAAAGTTCATCAAGTAAATCTGTGTTGAGCAGACAGCAGGCTCTAGAGGTCGCTGGACATGTCTCCATCTACATCAGATATATTAGCATGGTCACAAATGTCTACACTGTAGAGTTCTTGGTTTCTTTCTTGGAAGCTACATATATAATCATTATAAATACAATATACATGCATGTGAAATAAATTCACTTTTGAAAGAACCCCAACATCAAAACCCAAGAGACAGTATAGAGTTGCCATCAATGAAAATAACACATATCGCTAGGCAAAAGACACGGAGGGCATTCATTAGCTTCTTCACATGTTCTTTGAAGGACTGTAAACTATGTGTTTATTCATGGACCTTGATCCTACTTTTCTACATGTGACATAAACTTTGGCAGTCTATGAGTTTGAGACTAAATGCTCTCATTATCACTTTACTCTGTTAATATTATATATTTATATATATTTTCTTTGAATTCAGTAACTCCTTTTCAATTTTTATATATAATAAACAATCTTATGTAACTAACCAATCGACCAAAACACAAATCAACCTCCACTAATACAAATCAAAAGATTTAGGAACAACTCATACGAAATGCTGTTATGGATTTTTTCTTCCATTACAACTAGACCAACATAACTTGACACAAGAAGAGAGTGAAGTGAGGCTTGGGTTGAAGCATGAACAATTTCACTGTAGTGTCCACTCAAGCAGACTGACAGTCTTCACATTTTCTGTACACCTTGAACAGTGTGTCTACACAGTTATGAGATTTCTAAGATGCTGACTTAAATGCCTTCCTAGCTATTCTTTCACTGGTCAGAATTTGGAAGCTCAGGTTGAAATGATCACTGTAAGTGACATTGTTGTACACCTGAGAACATGTGAAAGAACCCAAGAGGAGGCCTTTCCTGAGCAGGAGAACCTAGTGACACATGGGTGACACTTCACTATATAAACATGCTATGCTTCTAAACTTGGTTGTTTGTTGAAAGTCCCCTTAGAAGGTTGGCTATAGTCACTGCATGGTGAATAGTGATGATCTGTATTTTAAACTATGAAATCTACTAACGTTTAACCAGAAATGAGCATTTAGAAAGCTAGCTATCTAGAAAGCTTTTCTAGAAGGAAAAATATGTATGTAATTTAATTTTTTCTTACTATGTTCTCAAATCAGGATTGGTGTTACTGAGAAGGTAGCGGATAAATCCTTGGACACGGACTTGAGTAACTGCCTATCAATTGCTAGTAGGAAAAAAAACTGTAAACATGGAGTGGTTTAGTAAACAACAGTATGTTTGGGAAATCCAAAGGGAACTCATTTCAATAAGGAGGACTCCACATCACGCCAGCATCCAGGTCCAAGCTAGGCTTCTAGGGCTGGGAGTGCCATCACACTGGTTATTGATTCTCAGGCTTCTGTTGCATCAAGCAACAAGACCATCTCCAGGAACCACTAGCTGTCCCCTCCTATCTCTGGCAGGGAAAAACTACCTAGTAACAGAATGGTCACATCCTGTTGAGTAGTATGTGCGTGCCTTTAAATTGATAGGCTGCTGCTGCCCATGTGGAATCTGCCCCCACGAAGCATGCGCAAATGACACACACTGGGCCATGGTCCTGGATGGCATTGAGGGGGCAGGAAGCAAGCAATAGTCCAGTAGGAGGACAGAGCAACATCGGCCTAGACAATACAAAATCAATCGACAGTCAGGACAGCAACAGCAGGGTCAGACCATGAAGCGGTGTTCCTTCCCATCATGGGCCATGAGGATAACATTCCGGTTGGAAGTCCAGATGAGCCGGGCCAACTTAAGGGCGTTGTGGGAGCCAGGAGATGCAGGCTGCACTGGAGGTACCTGGTAGGTCTTGATGCAGCGCAGCTGAGGTGCGGAGTTCAGCATGCCAATGCTTCCCAGGAGTGAGGTGTTCATCTGCAGGGACAGGGCACACACATATCAAGACACATGTCAAGACCTTCCCTTCTCCTCCACAGAGAGTGGCTTATTTCTTCTGCTACTCTCTCCTCCAGCATGGCGATGCACACTCAGCTGTGAGTTATTTAACTCTAAATGACTCCTTTGAGTAGATTTCAAATTGTTGTGATGCCATTGATGTGAACACAGAAGCCTGGAGAAATTTTCCTTTGTGAGTATAATGTGACAGTACAGAGTCCGCTGATTCTGAGGAAAAGCTAAATTAAGGCTCTAATAAAACAGCTCTATCAGACAGGATTTGGTTTCTAATTGATTGAGGAAAGTGAAGTACATCCAAGTTATGGATAGAGTGGGAACTGTCTGGGCCCCACTCTAAGCCGCATTCCCAGTACCAAGGAGCATTACACACATGTACCTTTCCAAAAGCTCTGGAAAAACATTGAGTGTGTGTGTCAGGGGTCATCCACAATCACTTCCCGCCACCACGTCTCTCTTCCTGAACCTGGGCCTCACACATTCAGCTCCTCTAGCTCACACACTTGGCCAGGGAATCCCTTGCCTCCTCTCTCTGCCTACCAAGTGCCAGGATTTCAGGTGTGCTACCGCAGCAGCCCAGCATATCTGTGGGTGCTGGGATCCAAACTCAGTTCCTCAGCATGTTACCCACTGAGGCATCTCCTGAGCCCCCAGCTCAGAAGTGAGAACTGTCATTCCACCCCCCTGCTACCCTGCTAAGGACAATATGGTTTTGCCTTTTTGAGAGTTTTTCTGGGTTTGCATTAAAAATGTGATTTTTCTTTTAATCCATTTACAAAATGAAAACATGAAAATTATGGATCCTGAGCAACCATGTAAGTAGATTAAGGTGCTGAATATCAAATAATTATTGTCTAAGTGGCCTGGTTTTGGAACCACTGGGTTTGAAGGTTTCTTGAAGAGCTTAATATTACTTAAACGACTTCTATATGCATTATCTGTGCTACTATAAATCACAGAGAGAGCATTCTGAAACCTGGAAAGAAGCCTTGGAAATAATCTTCGTCCTCCACACTGATATCCACTTCCTATTCCTCTGGTGACTAAAGCATCTTCATCTACATGGACCACATGCTGGCTATGTGAACAAAACATGTCTATGATGACCCATCGGCACCAGCAGTTGAAATCTGAGCAGATGTTCGGACCTTTAAGATGTGTTACTGTGATACCATGCTCTGAATTTGGATCAGTGCAAAATATAAGCCATTCCTTTTCCCAGGCTTCTCGGTAGCAGGATGGTGTCAGAGGGCGTAAATCATGGCATCTCTAGCAGGGTGCGTGCAAGCTCCGCTGACATTTTCACAATTTAAATCATCTTGAGTAATAACCCTTTTAAGATGACTAATGTTACTGATTTTCCTGCATTAATAATAGTGCCGAACACAACACAAGAGGTGAAAAAAATCACTAGTGTACGAGGTCACATTTTAAACCAAATGTATGGTCATCATTAACTCTTTCTGGTAAAGTTCAGCTGAAGTCAGACAGTGCCTCACCTGTCAGCCTCCCAAGGTCTCTTTCCTCGTTTCTTTTCCTCTTTTTCCTAAAAGACCCCATAAAAGATAACACCCTAAGCCTTACTGCTTCCTGGGGGTTCTGTACTGTTTTAAATGCAGATAAGGATGGTGATCTCGATTTGCTAGTCTAACATCTATAAAACCTAACATTATATAATTAGTCCTCTTATAGAACAGATCCAATTGATCCAGGAACTTGTTAGTTAAAATTTACTGGCATCAACAAGTGTACTATACTTTAAAGATATATGATTTCTCAGTTGATAAATAGCTACAAAGTATTTTAATTCCTTATGGATTTGCTATGAGAATATTTATGAAGCTTGAGTTCTGCTTGTAGCTGAAGATGCAAAGGGCATATAATAGGCTTGAATATGCCTTGATTTTTAGTCATTCCTTGAAATGTAGTCGTTTACAAGAAATGGTCTGAGAATATCTTGTAGACATGCCATAGACAGGCACATTTTATAAACAAGCCACTGTTGTAGCTGGGTTCCCATCATAAGCTGAGTCTTTTTGCACTGCTCAGGGCCTCAATCAAAAAGCCTTCCATCTTAGAACAGGGTACACTGAGTTCTCAAAGGTACACACTGTTTGTTAGAGGTGTGGAAATGAAGACCCATGGTCTCACCAGATTTCATGTTTAGCCTTTGCCTACAGCCCTTCAAAGGAGGCCTGTTCTTAGTTCTCAGGATGAGAGTTAATTCTCAACGAAACAATGAATCACTCTGCTAGTCATCATCATTATTTTATTGACTGATATCTGGCTATAAACTATGATAAACTCAACTCAAGGAAACTTAAAACTTTGAGTGAAAGCTACATGGAATTACAAAATTTATCAATATTAAGTATTTTTCTTTATTACAAAAAATCATAAATATTATAAAATTTTAAATAGAAGTATAAAAAAGAAAAAAAAACCTCCCCAAATCCTATCTCCTTTGACAAACATTGTCAGCATTTTGGTAAACAACTTTTGGACCTCCCTAACATTCACTCATATACCCTGCACACATATGCACAATGTATACACACACAAAAATCACACATGCACACACAATCGCATGCATACTCAAGCACCTGGCATACATATGAAAACTGTAACACAATCATATACATACACACTTACACACTTACACACTATGTATTCATGTGCACCATGTGAGGACATGTCATATGCACTCGCAAGCTCATACCCTGCACTTATATGTACACTGCATGCAATACCACACACACATACCACATGCACATTCAAATACCTTGCACCTGTACACAATGTATGCACTCATAATGTGCACATATACACACATACACATATCACATTAAGAAGTTGCTTCACCATCTGCTCTTCCATTCAACAACATGTTAAGGCAACCTTCATGCTACGACGACAGATTTACATTCCTGGTTTTGAGTGGCTGAGTAGCACTCCACTGGATGATGGAGGAAATAAAAAGAAACCAGCACCTATGTAATGTATTAACAATTTTATTTGTTAGGTGGTATTGGTAATTTCTGGAGAGAGTTAAGGATGTTTTTCATTAGCAAACTCTCCTAGCTGTGATATTAAACAGATATACTGAAGTGAAATATTCAAATTGTAGAAATATGGTATATGGCTGCCAGACCATGCTATTTAATAGCTAATTATATAAACGGACTAAAACCCAACACTGGCTTCTCCCTTTCCTTCAGACATATGCATCACTACACTACTTATGTGAAGATTGTTTTCTGAACAAAAAAACACACATAGATATAATTAATCAAAACAAGAGAATATTTTAATGCCTTCCTCAGTAAGTAATGCAGTATACAAACCTTTTACTGAGTCTCACTTGAGTAATTACCCAACCAATATTACTCATTAACACTCATTTCTCAGCAAAGATTTTATAGCTGATAGTTTTAGTAAGGCTTTGTATTAATAAGACTTCATTAACTTTTCAAAATATATTATAGTTCACTTCCTGGAATGATCAAGTCTTTTCAGATAGCATTAGACCTGAGCGACATGGGTGTACACCAGGACAGCAGCAGGAGACTCCACCATTGCACTGGAGACTCTCTTTAATAAAACAAAACAAAACAAACAATAAAGCCAATGCAGTTCTGAAGAGCTGTGCTATTTTCTTGGACAGCCGGAATGATCTGTTTTCATGCCTTCCATTTACACTTTGAGCAACATAGGAGGTGACTGCATCTTTCACTCTGACGCTGTCAGAGGGAGGAAAGACCTGGAAGTGGCTGAGCTCTCTAGTGCAGATGGCACCAAGCAGCCTTTGGAGCAGGGAGTCTTATGGAGTCATGTTCACAGGCTCAGATGTTCTGGAAAAAGCCAGAAATGTCAGCGAGCCAGCAGAGAGGGACTAGATGAGGAATCAAGATGGCGCCATCTTGTATATGACCTTGGCTTCTAAAATAAGAATGGACACCCATGTGATCAGAATCTGGATGGGAGTGGAGATGTTTTGAGAAAACAATGAATGAATGTATTAAAAAAGAACCTTGATATAGTTAAGGGCAAGACAAAAGCTTACCACACAACAGATTCAAGAAAGTGTTAAAAAGCTATCAAACTGGGTTTATCTTTTCTGTAATACTGTACTTTCTTAGCTGAACAAAAGTTGACAAAAAAAAAAAAAGCAGGCTTGGCTTGCTCACTCTTTATAAAAAGGAAAGCATGGGGAAAACTAGTCACCTTGAGAACTAGGCTCCAAACTTGCTAATCCTTATTTCTGCAGTGTGGGTCAGAACCTAGCACCTGGAAACACAGGTAGTGTGTAAACACCCATCAAAGACTCCAGAAAAATAGGACCTAAAGGGAAATGTGCATGAAAGTACAGGTGGCATAATGGTGGCCCGCTGTATCAGATGTGAGTAGGAAAAAATGCAATTGGCCAAGCGCTCAGAGGGACTTGTGCTCTAAGCCCATCTGTGGGCACTAATGGTGCTCAGTAGAAATGCTGGACCTGTGGTTGCTCAGAGTGAAGACTGGGTGATGTCTCTGATAGATGGAGTTTAATATGAGTTAATTAAGGTGCTGAAGACACATTCTAGAAAAAGGGATAATGAGAAAATATCCTGGAAGGCTAAATGAGATTAAAAAGGAGAAAAAGGTTCTGACAGATTTGAAGGTGTCACATTTCAGTAGGATGTTGTTAATTAAACAGTTTATTGTATTTGCTTTACATTTTATTAGCTATTGATTTTGTTTTTAAACCATCATCAAGTTGTGTTAAAACCTTGTCAAAACTTTAATTTTATTTCTCAGCTTTTAAAGCTATGTAGCGCATTTGCATCCTCCAAAAAATGCAGTTGTCAACAAAATTTTAGAATAACCCCTGGTGGGAAGGGTATCTTGTTAACATTTTTCTAATTGTCAGAACTAAAAAGAGTTTAAAAAAGGAAGAGAAGATGGTAGTAATTAAACATTTAGTATGAAATAGTCTACTATAAAAATTAGTTGCTCAAAATTAGCATTTAGTTTCATCAATGTAAATATATATATATTCTCACATGTATCCCATGAAGGGCCAGATAAAGATATACAAGGTTATTTTTTAAATGTCTTGGATAGTTTACACATTAAGAACATTATGTGAGTACCAGTCTGGTAGTGCATGCCTATAATCCCAGCACTTAAAGGTGGAGGTAGGATACTGGATTTGAAACCAGCCTGGGTTATAAGGGAGAAACATCTCAAACAAAACAAAACAACAAAACTAAACTAAACAAACAACTCAGCATTCAAACAAAAACATAATGCAAACAAAAAAAGGAGACAAGGGGGCATGCATAAAATAAGTGTCCTATGCTCCACTAGAGCAGATCCAAGGACCTTGTTAGAAATTACTGTAAACTCCTGGCTTGAGTGCAGCTTCCCCAGGATTCATATCCACCTAGGCCTCACCATGTTCTTCCTCTACTGCTCATGGCTCCAGCAGGTGTCCCTTGCTCTGGAAGGCTTCCTAGCACATCGTTCTCAGATTCTCTGTACTGTAATTGCTTGCATGTTTACCTGTGCTTCCCTTAGCATGAAGCCTTGTGACAGTGGGTGCTTTCTTAGCCAGATTGCTGTGTTCTCAGCACACTGCACGTCAGTGCTGAGCACATAGTCAGCACTGGAACACTCACCATTTGTGTAAGGGAGGAAGGACGGGCACAGAGGAAGGCTGGTAGACTGGGCCATCACGAAGACTTCCCCACCTCAGCACATAAAGCAGCACATATTTAAGACTTGCTTACCTGCCAGAAACTAATGTGGCTGTCGGTGTTTGAGTAGGTGGCAAGATAACGCCCATCAGGAGCAAAGGACACTGCAGTGATTGGTCCCTTGTGTCCATGGATTGTCTGAAATAAAATTCATGGGCCATCAGTAACACACATTCCAAAGAACTCTTACAAGTACTTCTGTGAACATAATGTTGAACAGGTGATATCACAGATACTGGATACTGCAAAATCAGGTTATAAAAATTAAAAAAGTGAAAAAAAATTCTTCATGCATGTAATGCCATTAATCTTGTTTTGAGGAGTGGGTCTGTCTTCTATTTGAACATGTATGAGCCAAAAGAGAAAGTGCATTATTAGTGGACAAACCAGACTTAAATTTTCACATTAAAGGCTGTAATTTTGCACCAATGAGAATGGTGTGGTGGCTTACTCTTCATTGTCAACTTGACAACATCTGCAATTAACTAAAAGCCAAATGGCTAGATACACATGTGAGGGATTTATTTATTTATTTATTTATTTATTTATTTATTTATTTATTTTAAATTCCTTTAAGCGGGGGGGGGGGGACTGGCTTTTAATCTAGATCTTTGAGGTGGGAAGACACACCTTTAATACAAATCTTTTGAGCTGGGAAGATTCACTTTTAATTTGAACCACACTTTCTGCTGTCAGCCTATAGAAGACATGGGAAAAGGAAGCTTGCTCTCTCTGGCTGCACGCTCTGGCTCACTAGCTCATTCCTTCACTGGTGTTAGAGTCTACTTCTTTGGGATTCTGGTGCATACTGAAGACCACCTGACACATCCAACAGTGTGGACTGAACAGCTACTGGATTCTTGAACCTTCCATTGGTAGCCAGCCATTGTTGAACTAGCTGGATCACAGCCTGTCAGCCACTCTAATAAGTCCTCTTCATGTAGAAACAGATTCATCCTATCTGTTCTGTTCTAGTGAACCTCAACTAATTAAAAAACAAAGAAGAAGAATCACCAAAAATAACAAAGGAACTTGCTTATCTGAAGTGAAAGCCAAGCTAAACTGTATTGTAATCTTCTTGATGAGTCTCCTGAAACAAGAGACTTTTTCAACTCCTCAATAATTACACAATTTTCATGTTTTATCCTTAATTTGACACCAATAACACTGCGCTTAACTGTATACAACTGCAATTAGTATGCATATGTACATGTACACACTGGAGGTATGGGTACATATAAATCATGTTAACAGGGACAGTCTTGAACCTGTGCCAATAGCTATCATTGATTTAACCATGAATAATAAAAAGGAAGGTGTATTTTAGAGCAGGTCTCTGATAAAAATACACTCATCTGATGGGGTTAATATTTCTACAAAATACTGCATGCTAAGGAAATTAGAATAATAGTGTAAGCTAGCCACCTTCAACTCTTACACACCATACCTTCACTATGCTAGCTAACACCCAGGGTCTTCTCTTTAGTCTGTAATGGAGCAGGGAATGAGTATCAGTGGGCAAAGACTTGTGATGTCATTTGGGTCATAAAGGCTGTAAATTTTTATAAGAAATTTTATATAATTCATATCTGAAAGTTCAAGTGAGAAAGACTAGGGAGTACAGAAAGACATGAGCCAAGCACATTTCTTAATGGCCTTTGCTAGCTTCTTTCCTGCCATTTGATTTGATGGTCAAGGTAATCAAAGAGAGAATGCTATTCTGGTAATATAGGGCTGGGCTTTAGGCAGCAGAGGGAATGGGAACTGAGTCACACTGTCTGAGTGTGCATTTGACTCACTACTTATTCACTATGGAACCAGAGTCACATAATTTAACCTCAAGTATCAGTATCTATAGTACAGGGATGATGACACTGATAGTGACTGTGTGTCAAAGAGCTTTGTGGCAATTAAATGAACTAATATACATATTGTAATCTTCACAGTTCTTAGCACATAATAAACTCAACAAATACTATTGACATGTTTTTCTTATGCTTGTTTACCTAAGAATGACCACACAAATGTTAACAATCACATAACTCAGTTACTTAAGTACAGTGTTTTTTAAAATGACTCCTGCCCTAAAAGTCTAGAATGGTTTATGCCCAAATCAGGATCTTTGGGCATCATAGATTGTTTAAAAACAGACCTCAAACTGCCATTATCAAAGACCCGCGGGAGCTATCCATGGTGCTGGCAACAAGCATGCTAAATAGAGCAGTGGGTACATGTGCTGAATAGTTACTGAAGGAAACCAGTGCAATCAAACAGCATGAGAGAAATTTTCAAAAAAGTAAATGTCGTCTGGCATTGAGCTTAGAGAGCTCAATGGAAAAGCACTTTCATTTTTCAAGATTAGTACCCAGGTCTGGAAAACAACAACAAAAGATAAACAAACCTCATTTCCTTGGGGCCAATTTAAATCTCTATTTTTGGTTAAGATAAATAATTGGTGAAACCCTGGTTTATAATAGAGGGTCATCAAAGCCAAATCATCATCATTATCATCATGATCATCATGATCATCATCATCATGATCATCATCATCATCATCATTATTTTATACTGTGGATTGAACCCAGGGCCTTGAACAAGATGCAAGCACTACCACCAGATACCCCTAGCCCTGTACCGTAGACATTATTTTGTTTTCCTGCAAACTACTTAAGAAGGTTTGGGTCTGCATTTCTAACTTACCATATCTCATGTGAACTGAGCTGCTCAAGAGCTGGCTCTCACTTACACATGGCCACTTCAGCTTGGACACTTGCTTTTCACTAGTGTAGGACTGAGAACAGACCTATGGGCCAGACAAATTCACCTACAGAATACAGGCCTTTCATTGTAACTATATGATTCAAAACAGTTTCCTCCATGCTCTGGAATTTGATTACTCAACTAAAACCATAACCAGACTACAAATTTTTCTAAGAACACGTTGACCCTTCTTGAAAGCCTCAATGTCCAACTGAGTGGGGGTAGAGCAAGCACATTCTGGGCTGTGACCCTTTCACTATCCACACAGAATGCAATATCTGCTTCAGATTAGCATCCTGCCTCAATTAGCAATAAGTGGACTTTAAGCCAGGTACCCACAGAATGTCACATCTAACACCTAGGTAGCACACTTTCCTGGGAAAGTCATCCCTGCAGAAAACTAGAAACCAGGTCCACACTGCCCCATTCGGGATACATTTGGCCAGTCCACTCTATATCCTCATGTTCTATAGAGACTAGAGTCCAGAACATTTACATGATGGGCAGCTTTATGAGAGGAGATGTGGCTTCTCTAACAGATGCCATAAAACTCTTCCTGGTAATATTTTTGGAGGGAGGGAGGGAGGCAGTCAGGAAAATAGTTTGCTTACTAGATACATTTCCTTTTATGGTGAAACAGTTATTACATAATCCAATGGTATTTCCTTTACTGCCAGGAAGCTTAGAATTAAATTTATGCTCAGTTTGTGTCTAGTAATAAATACCGCATATAGACTGTGTTCATCTTCGGCCTGTTTTTATCTAAGTGGTTTGAAGTCCAGATATACACCAAGTTTAAATATATATTTCTTAGAAGTCTGTTTTGAACTAAGTAGGATTATCCTTTATAGCAGGTGAAAGAAAACACATGCAGGCAGCCCACAAATGCAGGTGTGCATGCGCGCGCGCGCACACACACACACACACACACACACACACACACACACACACACACACGTGTGATATAATGCTGCTGAGTTCCCTACAGAGATGCCTCTAAAGAGATCTACAGGAGGTCCAAGAGCACAGCTGCAGCTGACACACAGGTCTCTTGTGGATGAGGCAATCTGACGGGAGTAGGCCAGATGTTCTGCAGTCCACAGTGTGGTACAGCTGCTGAGGTCATCAGTGCCTCAGCCTGGACAGTGCTTTGGCCTCCATTATAATGAAATGTTGTCTTTTGTTCAGATTCTCTGGACTTGAGGATTGGTGCAGATATCACCTGAACTAACTTTAAACTCAACTCCCATGCTGCATTAGACACCCAGGTGTGGATGATCCCACTGAACTTGTAAGTGCCTTGCGAGGCAGCAAACCCAGTCTCAGATGCTAAACACTAAAAGCCATTTTCAAAACAACAGGTGTCTAAAGGTAGTCTGGCTGCTTTTTTATGTTCAAATGAGCATCAATGTCTTATGTGTGTTTTTCCCCAAAGGTATTGGTGTATGGAAAAGATAGAGATGGGATGAAGAAAATTGTCTACTTTTAAAGTTCTAGGAGGAATAAGAAATTCTGCAATTGTCCCAGTCAGAAGACAGAATACTACATGGTCCAATCCATTGCCTAATGAAAGAAAAGGATCTGAGGGACAAGATGAATAGTGAGCAGTGCTTACTCCTCTCACATGGTTCTGTTCTTATCTATGTGATTGAGACTCAAACAAAACATTTTGTTACTTTTAGCAAAGGTAGAAAAATTTATGAAAGTGGGTAAAATTTTGTTATAAATATGCAAAAGATTTACAAAGAATTGACTATGTATTTGTAAATAGTAGATAGAGCACAGATTGGTAGATGATGGATGGATGGATGGATGGATGGACAGACAGATAGGTAGGAGCATGGCCTACATGTCACAGCACCAATGTCTTGGAGACTGAGAAAGAAGTGTCTACTTTGAGAGAAGCATGGCTGAATCTGGAGTAATAAGGTAGATGTAATTTGAGGACACGGGGAGCTCTGTTCCCAGTGGCTACACATGTCCACAGAAGACCCAGTTATGTTTTCCACAGGGGCACCTTCCCCCAGAATGCACCGCAACAAGAATGCACCGCAACAAGCAGAGGACAGGTATGCAACTTATGCTTCAAAAGCACAAACATGGGAGATTCCTGCAGTTAAAAAAATGCCTGAACTGGTCTATAGAAACAAGAGATAGATTGGAGATGGCCATAATACTCAGGAAATGCGCAGAGAGCAAGTACAGAGTCCTAGAAAGGCAAGAACTAGCAATATGGACATTTTTTTTGGTACTAATAGCATTTAATGATGACCATGAATGCCACTGTGGGTCAAGCTCTGGTCACTCTGTGTAGTTTTTTTAATTTTACATATTCATATTTATAGCAGACAAATCAGAAAGGGACGTGGAAGGAAAGAGCCCAGCATACGATTTGCATGTCTTTCTGGATCCCAACACAGGAAGTCACACATTTCATGGCAGGCTGGCAAGGAGATAACTTCATAGCAGGGAAGAAACAAAGGTAGACAGCCTTCCCTGCTGGGCAAGGAAAAGGCTCATTTAAACACAGCCATTTCAGATGAGTTCAAAGGTTAAGATTGAATTTTATCCAAAGAAAAATATTCCCTGTTCTTTTCTTCCAAACAACCAACTAAGGAAAATGTCAGCAGATATTTGAGTCATCTCTCTGTTCGAGGAGACAAATGACAGGCTCGGCAAGTCACTAAGGTAGGTGTTAAGCTTACATCCATTAACCAGAGGGCCATCTCACTGTGGCTGCTCACAAGGCTTAGATCATAACACTACCAAACAGTGGATCAGCCGACAATGGCTAGTCCCAAAGCTCACGTGGACTTACAAACAATGGCATGCAGCACGCTCAAGCCCTTCTGGGCAAGCACTCTCAGGACCTTGTGAAGTTGCCAAAAGGACAACTTTTAAAATTTTCAGCAATAAGACCTATTTTTACAGACAGACTTATATTTCTAATTTTTTCTTAATCTTGAACTTTATCGGTTATCCATGGTTATTACACTTCACAATAGTAAATGTATAATAAACTAAAGACTTTCCTAGTGTAATTCTAAAAACAAAAAAGCCATTTCATTAGAAACTAGGAAAGATAATAACCAGGTGAGATGAACTTGCCTCTCTTTGCATATATGCATACGTATTTGGTTCTTTACTTTAATGTGCAGCTTCCTTTACTAACGCTCACAATGACCAAGTTTGCTCTGCTCCAAGGTTCATCAATTCATGGAATCATAAGCTAGAATCAATACAAAATACACTGGGTATTCTGCTGCAATTTCTTCTGGACATATATGCTATATATTTAATCAGCATTCCCTGTAGATTTCTCAAAAAAAAATTAACTTCAGTGGAAAGTGAATTAAACATCCTATTACTGAGATTACCTATAGAGGAAGGTATATTTAATGTTCTTAAATACAGGGCATGTAGGAGACATGTATGCTTAAAACTTCGTATCCTTAATGCAATCATATTGCCTAATGAGGAACGAAACCGAAACCTAAAGTTCGTGGTAATGCCATGACAAAGGTGAAAGCAGAAACATTTGCAGCATCTTCACTACTTCTAAGCCAGTGGAATATTATTCCCTACAGAAAAAAAAAAAATCAAAAGGCTATATTGCTTATGTCATAAGGATTATCAGTATGTAGATACTGAAATACTATTTAATTCATCAATGTCAGTTAGTTTATCCCCAAATGACGTATAAATCACTGTTAGTAACTGCAAATGGACAAAAGGGCTGGAGCTTTTTTTTTTTTTTTAAAGGAATAGAGTCTATTTCCTTGGCTTCCAATAATAAAACTTGTGGTAGCCCACTTTATGGTATTTACCCTTAAGTCTATTCCTACTGAGATGTTCAAATGATTCAAATATACTTGTCTTCTCCTCAAATGTCTATTTGTTTCAATCAGATAGTGATAGAAAATAATTCAATTCACTGACTAGTTCCAGTGCATCCTATTAGGAAGACATCATGCAAGTTGACCCTCATTCCAGACTTGGCCTAATATATAATCAAAAAGCACCACCTCAGCCTTCTTCTGAAAAGAAGATAAAGAGATTTAAAAAACTACCTATTTGTCAATCCTCAAGTCTGTTTCAAATCACTGTAACCTCACCAAGGGGCTTATGTGCTGAGACCGTGGGAAGGAACTGAGCCAATGAGAAAGGCTGGGCTCCCTTCAAGACTAGAGCACTTACCTTTACATTCTTTATTTTGTAAGACATTTTGTGTATCCAGAGAGAAAGAGGCAGGCTATGAATTTTATACGCATTCTTCTCCTAAGAACTGCTTCCTTTCTTTGCCTGCAGAGGACACACAACTAAATGGATCCATGAAAAACCACTGGCACTCAGGACTGTAGAGGAGAGCTGCCAATTAATGTGGAAGAACCACCATCCTCCTTGGGCTGAGGTGTCTGTGAGCCAGCCCAGTCTTCCTCCATCCTGCCCAGTGAAGAAACCAAGGCAGCTTCATGTTCAGAGGTTTAAACGCCTGCAGTTGAATCCAGGGGCTGCTTCATTGATTGCTCTTGCCTGACCAGCAGACCCTGTGTGTTCCCACATGTTTGTAAGACAGCTAGAAATCTATGTTCCCTCTAGACTGGATTTCCTGTAGGTTTGTTCTGAATTTGGAATCTTTTGCCTCAGCCTCTTGAGTGCTTCAATTATAGGCATTTGTCACTACACTGGGCTATGGAAACACATACACACACATACACATACACACACACACAGACACACACACACACACACACACACACACTCTAAAAGTAACTTTTAGTTCCACCTATTTTTTTAGAAGTACTTGTACAAAATGAGCCCTCTCGTTAAATCCATTCCCTTTAAGGAACTGCGCTGAGTCAGTGAATATGCACTTTCAGGTTTATTTTTAAGAGTTTGCATTTATTATCATCACTTGTGTCTGTATATGACGTGTGTTAGGGGATGCATGGAGAATGTGTGAAGGTCAGAGGACACGTTTGTGGAGTTGGTTCTTTCCTTCTACATGTTTTGATTGCTTTTAAAGACAAGGTCTCCCTATGTAGTTCAGGGTCTCCTGGAATGTGCTGTGTAGACCAGGCTGGCCTCAAACTCACAAAGCTTTGCCTTACTCTCGCTCCCAAGCACTGGGATTAATGATGTGTGTCACCATGCTGGGCTCTCCTAACCTTTAACATGAGTTCCAGGAACCTATCAAGGCTCCAGGCTGGTGCAGAAAATGTTTTTACCTATTTACTAATCATTTCTCCAGCCCATCTTCCAGACTCTGTGTTAGCGCATCTATAAAATCACAATACTTATCAGTTTTTTTTTCTAGAATGAGCAATTTTGAAGCTCTCTGTGCCAATTTTTAAACAGTGCATTTGTTCTAGAACTCAGAGTTGCCAGGTGCCTTTAAATGTTAAAATAGTAAGTTTAAAACTATAAGAGACATGTGTGTTTCCCCAAACCGCGCTTTGCTTTACAACAGGAACAATAGAGGCATCATTTACTAAAGGGTATTCAGTTGGTTTTATGGCTTAGGATAGAGACTAGTTGTTCTGGTTTGTTTTCCACAGTGATGAAAAGCAATTTGGAAAAGAAAGAGTTTAATGGCTTTCAGGTCTATCATGAGGGAAAGTAAGACAGGAGCTCAAGGTAGGAACCTAGACCTAGAAACTGAAGCAGCCAGCATGGGGACATGCTGCTATTAGCCTGCTCCTTAGGACTTGCTCAGTACTTCCCTCACACAGCCTAGGCCCACCTGCCCAGAGAAGACACTGCCCATGGCCCACATTGAACTGGGTATCCCCATATCAGTTAACAGTCAAGAAAGACATGTCCCTAGGCCAGTGTGATAGAGGTAACTGGTCAAATGAGATTCCCTCTCCCCAGGTATGCCTAGGTGTGCGTTAAGTTGACAAAAATTATGGCATTAGTCACCTTTGTGAAATAATAAAGGGTATACGGTATTTTAAAGGGGACAATTCTTTCAAAAGGAAATACATAAAGCCTTCTGTTAAATATAGGGATGTGCTAGCTTAACTAATGATAAATATAAGCTCTTCTCATATTTCATTTGTTTGCATTTCTGGACATACACTCATGCACACAACTTGATCACTTATTTATTATCATACACTGGAGAAGTTTTTCTGTGTAGTATGCTACAGTGTTCTGATCAAGTTTGTTTGGAACTCTGCAGTTATCCATTGAAACAGTGGTGTAGACAGTAATATGATTTCTAGGCCAGCTTCTAGAAGCCTATAGAATCCTTCATATTTGAGGATTTACAGTGCCAGTTCACTCTCCGAAGCACTACTTTGAACAGTTTCAATGAAGGAAAACATTTCCAATTCCATGTCTGACAATAGGAACCTAAGTATCTGTTGCAGGAACCAGAAACTCAACATTTCTAGATATACAAGGGATGACTCAATGTATTACTTAAGTGAGGCGTGAGACTGTATGGCATGTGCAGAAAAGAATAAGATTAACTGTCCTTCTCTAAGCTAAAACCAGGGAGACTCTTCTTTTATCTCCTAATATTCTTTGGGTAAGTATTGAAGTATGGGATTACTGTAAGGGTAGGTAGGAAACCTTGGTAATTTTCTGGCTATAAATTATATGTGTATGAGAGAGAGAGAGAAAGAGAGAGAGAGAGACAGAGAGAGAGAGACAGAGAGAGAGAGACAGAGAGAGAGACAGAGAGAGACAGAGAAAGAGAGAGACAGAGAGACAGAGACAGAGAGACAGAGAGAACAAGAACATGAACATTCGGGAGTACACAGAGGGATAGAAAGACAGAACGAACACGCCATCAGAGGGTGAAAGTCTATCCTTGGGAGGGTGGTGTCTGTGAAGCCTCCAGGATGGCTAGGATTTGTAGTCCAGGGCTAAGCAGACTAAAGACAGCAGGAAGGACTGGGGACTGTTACTGAGCATGTGTGGTGAGCCCACCTTGAGAGAACTTCTCTTAAACCCAATGAAGACAGTGTCTTTAAAACTACTCACAGAAGATGCTGTGCTACCTAAGCTGTCATGTTCCCCAAATGATTTAGACACCAAAATAAGCTCATTTAATACTACATTAAGTCTTACTTTTTTTTTTTTTTTTTTTTTTGCTGTTGGAGATTTTAAAAAAAAACATGATTGACATGGTTTATTTATGTATTTTGTGTGTGTGGGCATGCACACGCACATGGCTGTCTGCCTGCCTTTGTGTATGTTTGAATTTGACACTGGGTGCCTTCCCATTTTTCCTTATTTTTTGAGACAAGCTGTCTCACTGCACTGGAATGCACTGGTTGAGGACACTGGACAGTTAACAAGCTCCAGTCTCTGCTTCCCTATCCTTGGAGTTACAAGAGTGCAGCTCGTAGGCTGAGGAGCTGAACTCAGATCCTTAGACTTGCAGGGCAAGCATTTTTACCAAGTAATCCATCTCTCCAGGTTCTAGATATTAGTATTTGTGAAGATACAACTTATTTTTAAATAAAACGTAAATAACCTGATCTTCTGAGTACTTATAGAGTAAATATTAGAGTGTTAGCAAACACACTAAAAAGTAAGAATGCTTTTTAAGGATATAGGGGAAAAGCATAAAATGTTATTTTCTATATTTTAATAGACAGCTTATTTCAAACATTAGAAGTCTTGGCACAGGTGTACAGCTTAGGGGTATAGCTTGTTCTTAGAGAGAGTAGAAAGTGATGGGTTTGATTCTCAGCACACACATGCAACAATAACAATGACAACAACAAAATAAAACCAAAACTATCACCACCACAACAAAAAAACCAGAAACCAAAGTCAAACACATACTTAGTCTTAACATGAAATGGTGTTGCTTTGCAATTCTGCTTATAAAAATTCTTCACAAAATTTAAGCAAATGAAGAAACAAAAATCACAGAATGGCTAATTCCTGAGGCTTGGCTGTGTTTAAGTTTTGCATCAATGAGTCCTTTAGTCAGTTTACACAAGTTCACCTCACCAGGGTCTCATCAGTATTTAACTTTTATTTGATGATGTCTTAAACAGTGGTAAGAAAAGTTGCAGTAAAAATGTATATTTTACTTACACAAATAAGATACATGGCTGACATTTTAAAAGTAAGGCTCCTGGCACTAGTTGTTAGGGCTGTTTAGAATGTGAATTGTACTTTGACTTCGGGCAGCAGTAAATCCAAGGACAATAGTGACTGACTCTGACTATAGGCATAAAATACATTTATCACTGAAATGACATGCCCGCTGCCAGTCAGTGTGTGTCTCTCATTTGTTAGGGGCTCTCCTGCTGTGACTCCCTCATTACAATTTGCTTTTACTTCCTGGGCAAATGACAAGTAGAAAATGAGGCAGTTTCTTTCTTGACCAAACTTAATCCAGAAAAAAATGAGATGACAGCTGCAGCCACCCAAGTGTTTCAGAGCATTTTCCAAGTGTTTGTTGTGTACTTGAAACATCAGATCACGAAACATGATGGACAACAGGTTACCTCATCTTCCTAGTCTAGAGCCAAAGGGGGAAAAATGTTTTAGAAACAGAGTATTTTTTGCTTATGACTTGGAGTACCTCATTCATTCAATTAAATAACTTTTGCTTTAGATACACACTGTAGAACATCTTGGATGCTTTAGAAAGAATATTCAGCTGAAGTCTGAAGTCTGAGTCTGGAAAAGCCAGAGCCTGTACTAGGTGCTTTGTTTTGACAACTTCCTTGTAGTGTGTGTGTGTGTGTGTGTGTGTGTGTGTGTGTGTGTGTGTAAATGAAAATCATAGTCACGGGCATGGTTGTGTTTAATTTTTGACGCACCAATTTCTAGTGCTGGTTTGAGATAACTCAGTCTACAGTACATTATTACAAAAGCTGGGAAGCAATCACAAAAATGCTAAAGTCATTTCCACCAAAGGGTAGACAAATAAACTGCAGACATGAAGACTGTCCCGATGATCACAGTTGTCTGCAAAATTCTGCTCTGATATAAACAAGCCCACCTTTCCAGTCAAATTCAAATCTGGGATTCTGTAGGTACAAGTTTAGTATCACTTATCAGCAAGTTAACAGATTGGAATATAGGTTCATGGATGGATATACACATGCTGAGTTAAATAATCCAGCCCCTCCCACAGCCACACATACATACACAGCCACACAAACACATGTGCACATGCACGCGCACATGCACGCGCACACACACACACCTGCCTGTGGTGGTGACAAAACGGAATGCATTGCTATTATTCATCCAACTATAACTCCATAACCAGCACACTGAGTACAGCACATTATAATACCCCATGAAAGCAGTTATACACATGTATGAACAGGAAAATGCATCAGAAAAGAATAAATTGTGTGATGTGATGCTTGTGTTGCTACTGCCTGGAAGTAGTGAGAAATGGACTCACGGAAGGCTGGCTGCTTAGAGCGAGAGGCTAAAAGGCTGCCTCGTGGAATGCATTTTCTAGGTTCATCAGGCCTCAGTGGATACTGCTCCCACCATGTCCCCTGGGGAACCTTAACCACAACCTACCACCTCAGCCAGGAAGCCTTTCCTGTAAACGGCTCCAAGTGTGCCTTTCCTAGAACTGTAGTCTATCACTCTGTAGTAGATCTGTGCATGTCGCAAGTGACAGTGCTTTCTTTCCAATAAGCCATACATTTTTGCTCAATTTATAATACTGCGTATTGATTCAGGATTGCCTGGCCAGAAGATTCTTAGCCTTTTCATTTTCTAGATCTAAATCTAAAATTATTTCTTACTGTCTGCTCGCATTTACATTCAACCAAAAAGGTAGAAGGGATTTAAACAGGTTCCAGAAACTGTAAGTTCAAACTTCTATGCATGAGAAACTAGAAATTTATTTATTTATTTATTTTTGGTTTTTCGAGACAGGGTTTCTCTGTGTAGCCCTGGCTGTCCTGGAACTCACTCTGTAGACCAGGCTGGCCTCGAACTCAGGAATCTGCCTGCCTCTGCCTCCCAAGTGCTGGGATTAAAGGTGTGCGCCACCACTGCCCAGCTAGAAAATCATTTTTATACTAAATAAACAGCACAGCAACCATAAACAGCACAGAATGAAACATAACACTTCTCCCTGAAGGAAACCTCTGGACACTTTCCAGAGCAACCAAACCTCAAGAAAACCATGAACTCACACAGCTTGGACCTACAATGCACTGTTAGTTCTAGAAAGGTCTTTTTCATTTCTGCACCCTTGTGATTTAGTGAAGTACAGCTATGTGCACTTTCTGATTCTCAACAAACTAATCCTCTTCCAAAGATTACAAAATTACCAAAAACCAAAACGAGCGCGGGGAGGAGATGCCGATCTGCCCACAGGAGAGTACTGTGTTACCTTTAACTAACGTAACATCCAATAGCAGGACCTGAAAGCAAAAATGTAACATCCAATAGCAGGACCTGAAAGTAAAAATGAATATTCAATAAAGGAATAAAACCAGGATTTTTCCACCATTTTAAATCAATACCTTCCATATTAAGAAAAATATCAAATGAGATACTACAAGATCGGTGAAACAGATATGAAAAATGCAACATTATTATTTATTAAGCCCTTTCTTCCCCTTGGTCACTGAATTAATTCTGTTTTATTACAGTCTATGAAAATATAAATGTAATTCTGGCTAATTAAATACAAATACTAACATATCTGTAAAGCTCTTTCAGAGAGGAAAGAATTATATAGTCTTTTGGTTTAAGAACATCCTCCTTAAATGTGTGTGTTTCCTAACACTGTCTCTGGTTATTGGGCGTGGTTTGTTTTTTATGTCGAGCTATAGTGCTACTGTGAGATGAAAGCACAAGAATTTGTCACAGTCAATGTTGCCTTACCAATTTAAATTACATATTGAGAATTCATTTCATTTAAGAAATGCAGCGCTCTTCATCACAACGCTTGTTGACTATATTAAGAGACTGCTGGCACCCTCCTGCATTAATACATTGCTGGCACTACCCAGTATGTGGCGAGTTTGGAAACCCCAGCCACTAACCACCTGAAGTCTCAAACTTTGTAGCTGGTAAATAAAGAGAAGCTATTCTAACCTGGAGTTCATGAGACTAAGAGAATGCTGGGGCAGCAGGCAACTGAACTTTTCTCTCTCTATGATGGTTGCTATGGTGCATAGTTCACAGGAAGTCTACTTACTGGAAGGGGGTTGAAATCCTTGATAAGCACAAGCCTACAAAATTACGTTCTTACATAATTTTGCCTAATTTAGACTAATGAATTGCTTAAACTTGCCCAAGTGCATTTTGCCAGGGGCCACAAGAGTTTAAGATTTAGTTATTTGAGGGAAACTTCAAGTAAAATCACAAAAAAAGGACAAACTCCTATTCTTGAGATGATAAATCATGCAAAATGACCTAAAAATTAACAGAACATTAAAAAGAAGGGGCTGGGGTTGCTGCATCTCTAGAAAACCTGGAGTGTCCATGAGTTTTCAGTTAGTTAACAAACAGTGCATGCAAATGCGCCCTTAAACAGAAATGGGGCAATAGTCCTAATTGCTCTCTTTTAACCAATAACATAAAATGTGTGTTAGGAAGAGTCTGAGTCCCCGAGAGCTTATCATGCACTGACAACAACATATCTGCCTGATTCTTGTAGAATATGTATCCAGTAATGTAAAGAGCATCCTGGGGGACGACTGCTCACTTTACAGGAAAATACTATTCTGTGAAAGGGTTTCCTATAAATCAGCATGAACAGGAAAAAAAGAGACACGCATCCCCCTTGCTTAGACAGAAGCCCCTTCTGACTGTCTGAGCTAAAGTGCTCTGCTCACACAGAACCTCCCCAGAGCTAAGAGCTCAAACAGCCTATCTAGGGAGACCTGGGTAAATTAGATACATTTCTGCATTTCTTTTTGATACAAATTCAATTTTTTAAGAGCTTTTCCCCCAGACAAGATGCCAATTTCAAATCTCAGTCCTCAGTGATTTGGCTTCAGTGTGGTCAGCAGTTTCCTGCTTCTCGGGCAGCCTGGTCTCATGATAGCAAGTGGCTTCATTCCCAAGAAAAATAAATGGTAAAAAGAAAAAAAAAAAAACCTAAATTGATGAGTATGTCGAGCTTGTTATGTGTGTGTCGGCTTGTTTTTGAGACATGGTCTCATTATGTTGCTCTGCTAAGCCAGAATCCTTTAGGTAGACCAGGCTGCCTTTGAACTCAGAGCTTTGCCTGCTTCTGCTGGGATTAGAAGCCTGAGTAACCACATCTGGCCCAAACTACGTTTTTGTTTGTTTGGTTTGGTTTTTTATTTATGTTTTGAGCAAAGCTAAATTTAGGCAGAAACTTCAGCAAATCTTTGATTTCTGGATGCCAAGTCCTTGGTGTCAGATATGCTTCCTCATGCCCATCAGAATTTACATAAACAGCCTGGCTATTCTAAAATAACTCAGAAGGCTTCCCCATTGCTTAGGAGGTCAACTGATTAGTCTACTCAGAGAGCTGCTCTCCACGCCCAGTTACTTTGCTTCCTTCAACTTATTTCACATGTGCCACAGACGGACCACAGCATCAACCACCCGCAATATTAGTGCACTGTAGCTTTGACTTTAGGAGGGACAAAACAGTTTCAAGAATTGCGGGTCATTAGCATAGCGAACTAGACTGCATGAGAGTCTCCATCTGTGACAACTCTGGCTAAACTTCAGACTTTTTTCATTCATGGCCAAACACAGGGCATATAGCTAATATGGCCATGGGATGCTCTTTACCAAAAATATTAACAAATGCTATAGGTCCTTGACCATCTTGTCTCTGAAGTTGAAGCTCAGTGGAATACTTGGAAAGGGACTGATCAGCCACAGGGCAGGATTGAAGGAGACAGAGCACAAGAAGTCTGTTATGCTTCACCATTATCTGAAGAAAAAGCCTGTGTCCTGTGGTAGCTCCTACCTAGTACTCAGAAAGGTTTTCCATTGCTATCCCAGTTCCATAGAACCCTAACCTTAAACTTTTCACTCTTACTCCAAATTAATATTTGAGATATTTTAGAAAAAGAGTTAACTATGAATGCTAGAAATGCAGTATTTTCTATTTTTTAGATAAAATTCAAGCATTATTTTATTGGTAAAATCAGCATAAAATTCATTCCCTTAGGAGTAGCCTGCATGAAGACGACGTTCAGTTTTGTCTGGATCCTGCTTCTACCATTTCTGAGATGCTTAGCTTGCTAAGAAACACTCTATGAAGACAACTCTTCTTTACAGAGATATTCAAAACTTCCTTTATACAGACAGGCTTTAATGTGCAATTAAGAGTCCACACACAAGCCAGGCACCCTGGCCTGGTTCCCAAGTCTAAGGCATTCTCATGTATTGTGCTACATTTGACTACTGACTTGTTTAACCTGGACTGGATCCTCAGGCTGGGGGAATGCTACAAAAGACCAGTTGTCTTAAGCAAGACAGGTACGGAAAGAAGAAGCTTTTGTATGGTTAGCTGAATTACTCTATTTCACTGTCAGTACAACATACAGGCAAATGATATGAGCTTGAGGTTGCAGTACACTGAGCCTTTACAATTTCAACTAATTATTGTGTTAATAAAAAAACCAAGATGTTAAAATTGGAAAAATGTGTTTTTAACAAAAAGTTGAAAGGCATAAATAGTCCTCACATGAATCCATAATAAAAAACTTAACTGTGAGCATGGTGCCTGCTCTCCTGATGGTTCTTGTACTGCCTGGTTTTGTGTGTCAACTTGACACAAGCTAGAGTTATCACAGAGAAAGGAGCCTCCCTTGAGGGAATGCCTCCATGAGATCCAGCTGTAAGGCATTTTCTCAATTAATGATCAAGGATGGGAGGGTCCATTGTGGGTGGTGCCATCCCTGGACTGGAAGTCTTGGGTTCTATAAGAAAGTAAGCTGAGCAAGGCAGGGGAAACAAGTAACATCCCTCCATGGCCTCTGCATCAGCTCCTGCTTCCTGACCTGCTTGAGTTCCAGTCCTGATTTCCTTTGGTGATGAACAGCAATGTGGAAGTGTAAGCTGAATAAATCCTTTCCTCCTCAACTTGCTTCTTGATCATGATGATTTGTGCAGGAATAAAAACCGTAACTAAGACAGTTCTCATACCTCTCTAGCGATCTCTGGATACCACTTAGAATCAGAGTTCTGGTATTTTCATTTTAATTAGCATCCTCTCTGTCACCAGTGAGTCATTTCAAATGGGAGCAAATTACTAAAGACTGACCCCCAGCCCCACCATCCATGAGCATCAACAGACCTTCCACAGGGCCTTGGGATTCAAAGCTCATTTTATTTGGTACTATAAGTTAGTGTACTCTAAAGTTTTAGTCTCTCTCTCTTTCACACCTCCTTGACATGTGTCTTGACATGTGTGTGTCTGTGTGTGTGTGTGTGTGTTTGTACTCTCTAGTTCAATTTCAATGGTCACTCACCTTCAAGATCATTTTGACCTCAAATGCTCACTTTCTCCCTCTCTTTATTCTCTGTGCAGGATCAGGGAAGGCATGTGCCTTGGTTCTAGTCAGAAGAGCAGGAGGTGAGCAAACAGAGCAGAACTGTAATACTGAGAGGAATCAGAGTTCATACAGTACACACGGGTAGTGCAGTTGGGAACTAGTGAAGAGCTAAGCTACCCTTGGGTTTATCAACAGATAAGGACAGTAGTTCATTTAACTAAAAATGTGACCTAGAGGATGAGAGGTAGAGAGATAGTAAAGAAGGAAATAGCATGAGCAAAGAAAGAGCTTAAGGTCAGACAGAAAAGCTGATTGGAGCAAATAAAAGTAATCCAGTCATTCTGGCCTGTTGTGAGGCTGGAACAATTAGTAGGTAAAAGCAGAAAACCATGCGGAAGCAAATTTTACTTCATAAGCATTATGAAGTATTATTTATATTATAGAGTGTACATTATAGCATCAATATTTCTGTTAATTTAGTATTTATAGATTTATACTCAAAACCATTACAGAAAGTTTCAAATTATATACAGTAGAACAAAACTGAAAATATCAGTCATGATAACTTTAATCATACTTGCTCTACCTTGACCTACCTTCTTGCTCTTCCCACACTGACCTGAAGTAAATCTTTAAAGCCCTAAGACCCTATCAACGGGAGATCTAATTTTGAGCTGACTTTCTGATGTTGAGGGAAGGGCTCACAGCGAATTTTTTGGGAGAGGCCACCAGATTGCAGAGCCCCTGATGACTTAGAGAAGCTTAAGATTTCTGCTGGCCTCTGGTTCACACCTCAAAGTGTCCCCTCCCTCTAGGTGGCCTGGCAGCAGCTTCTACTATTCCTTACCCATGTCCTCTATCAGAACATTACTATGCTATGGTCTGCAAGCAGTCATGAAGGTCTTGGGTAAGGAGAGTCAATGGTCTTCAGCTTACCTACCTGTGGTTTTATAGATTTCATACAAAATTCTATAGTGTTTTATATCAGAATTTCTGTTTAGTTTCCTGCTTAGTTGACATAACATTATTAATAAACAATATTACTGTAAGCACCAAGCAGTCACAGCTTAAATAACAATGCCGATGTTTTAAGAACTGTCTACTTTCCTTATGAAGAAGGATATTAGTTTCCCTGGGTTCCATCAGCTCATTTAGAGGACACTTACTATGGATTTGAGTGTGAAAAGATGCTAGTTTAAAATCAGATGTTGCTTAAGGATGAACAAACTTGGCCATGTGAGCAGCAGCATCTGGGTCTACCAGCAGAATGTTCAAGACTTAAACAGTCTTGACTTTTACTAGCAAGGAAATAGAAGTCACAGGGATTAAGCAAAGTATGGCTAAGTTTATTTTAAAAATAATATTTTTATGAATAAAAAAGAATGGAATGACCAATATTAAAAATCATTTAATAGGAAGTAGGTACCAAAATCCTAGATTTGAGTTTGATTTTTTTTCTTAAAGTGACAGTACTTCTCCAGGAAAATTATTAAGCTAATATACCTAAATTTATAGTTTCAATATACAACAAATACCTGTTACATGACAGGACCTTAAACAAGGAATACTATGCTAGGCAATACTAGAATTCCAACAGGGAATTAAGTCACTCCTCAAAAGGGGATACTTTTAGGTCTGACGAGAACATCAAGAAGTCATGACACAGTTGAGTTGCTTGTTTTAAGTTACAAACTCTTGAGAAGAATTAACTTGCAAGGATATATATTTTTCTTTAGAAAAAAGCTAGATAATATCTTAGTAACTAGCACTATAACCACTTGAGACTAAATTAGAGACACTACAAATAAAATATCTAAAACATATTTCCTCAGTTTCAAGAACTGTATGCTGCTAGATTCTACAAGAGCAGAAAGCATAGATTCAGAACATTTTATCACTGTCAAAAATTCTCCAAGTGTTGTGTTTCAGAAGATGCATTAACTTGAATTCATATCAAAACATTCAAAAGCTAGACCTGGTATTTTCATTTCTTTTTTTTAATCACACACACATATGCACACACATAAACACATACACACACATACACACACACACCTAAGAAATATATCATCCAATATGTGGTCTCTTCAATTAAAGCCAGAATAAATTTACAAAAGATAATTCATGTTTTTAAAATAACAAGCTAGACTCGACATAGGAAATATAAATTATTTTTCTCTGAAATCTTAATCAAACAGAAAACAGCTATGGAGTTAGTAATCTCCTCTCTCATCCTACTTTTAACAGTAGTAGTTACAAATGGAAGATTATAAAAAGCTTCCCGATATAAAAATCCAGTTACTCTTCTAGGAACTTTCAAGAGCTTGCAGCCATCATTAGCATAAAACCATACGCAGTTCATAAGAATGGCTAACTCTTACCGTTCACTAAATGGGCAGCTGCAAAACTACCATGGTGAGAAATTATTAATTTTTCTTCAGATGTGTACTTGGAAGTTCAAGCACTCCATCTAAACAATGCAATAGGAGCTTGTGGATTCAAACTCAGTAAGATTTGAGGCAAGGGCTTTACAAAAAATCAGCTATTTGGATTGGGTGAGCAGGTAAGCAAGAAAATGTCAATGTCACCTGCCCTCAAGTGGTGGGCATGAATCCGTGGTATCAATGAGCAGCCATGTGGTATGTTTATCACGAGATAATCACACCCGTAGAGGTTTAGAAGCACTCAGCTGAACCCTGTGACTCACAACACACTTGGGGCGTCATTATCTCAAGATAACCATACTCCCTGTCAAGCCTTATTGCTTAATTAGGGGTTATGAAGGTGATAAGAGTAAAAGAAACCGGACGAGCAGTACCAGAGATGAATGATACCTTAATCAACCTAAAGCTGGGGGCTGAAGGAAGCAAGGCGGAGACATATGCAGTGTGTTCCGTGGTGTTTGCAGAAACATTCCTTAATAATGAATGAGGAGAAACCCTATCTGCATTCACAGATTATTTGAACTGCATTTTCCAGGAGACATGAGTTCATGATCAATAATTTAGACTATGTTTTCATATGGTTTGCAAAAACATTCCAAAAATTACTGGTAGCATAAAATTTAACTGTGTCTCATGCTTCCCAGGTTGTACACGACAGGGACCCATCATCACCTAAACATGAGATTTAGGTGTTAAGTGTGCCAGAGATCTGATCGGTAACATCCATGACATCTAAGATTTGAACAAATTAATCTGGAACTAAATTTTAAAATAATGTGATAGGCCCCTTTCCATTTCTTTCTTTTTTCTCTTTTGTGCATTAAAAATGAACAAATAGGAAATGGAGGAAAACTTCTACTACTGAAAGTCTAATAAGCCATTCACAAATATTTGAGTTCCATCCTTTTGTTCTATTTTTATAAATACCTGCCATATTTGTGGGCAGAACATGGCCCCAGCTACGGTGTGCTCAGAGCTGCTTTTCAATTCACTGTGAAACATCAATTATCTTTATCAAATAACAGCATCTCATCTCAGTCCATTATCAAGATGGAGTCTTATTTCAGCTGGACCACAGCCCTATCTGTATATCAGGGCTGGCCACAGTGGCAGAGCATGAGTGAAAGGCTGTGAAATAATCAATAATAATCATCAAATTGTGGTTGAAAGGTTGTGAGGATGGAAGTTTTTGATGAAACCTCACTTTTTTTTTTTTTTTTATTTTGGTGCAGATGATAAGGCTTAACCTTTGCAATACCTGATGCTGAAGGCTCTGTTAGAGGAAGTCTCCGGTACACTTGAAAGTGGTTCTTAATGTCCAAGACAAAGGGGCGTACTTAGGCTTAAGTGGAGTGTGAGCCTTATACTACTACCAAAATCCGTCTGCATGACAAACTCAGAATGACCGTAAATGTGATTCCTGTGAACCTGATGCTCATTCAGACACAGCCCAGCTGTGAGTGCTGGGTCCATGCAGGTGAAAGTCAGCCACTGCTGGGCAATGTTTTCACCACCGTGGGTGAAATGTACCCTGTCATTGTTGCCAGAGGTCATGGATCCCAGAATTGAAGGTCTCTGCTCGAAGCAAGAGGCTTAGTGGTACTTACCATCACATCATTATTGGTGAAACTGTGTCAGTAGCTCACTCAATAAATATACACTAATAAAATATTTGAAAAGAACCTTAACTATTATAATAAAAAATACTGGAGACACTTAACTTGTTAATTTAAAGGAATGAAAGAAAGATGCTAATTTTGGAGAAGGGGTAATACCTCTTTTCCTCTGATTTATTTCTGTCTTAGGTTTTGTTTGGTTTGTTTATCTACTTGGTGTTCTGAAACAAGGTCTTTCTCATATAGCTCAGACTGGCCCTGAACTCTCTATGTAGCCTAGGCTAGCCTTACACTCATGACCCACCTGCTCTAAGTGGGCATGTTCCTGGGCAGAGCTGAAGAAGCAACACATGAGGCTGCCCTACACCATGACAGTCCCTAAAACAGCACTCACTGAAAGTTTCCATTTGAAAGTTCTTAGTTTAAAATGGACTGATATTTCTAAAAGCAATTATTTAGAAAACTATGTATCTCTCAAATCTACAACCAACCTTAAACAAAACCAGGAGGATTTAAATGCTAAATCTATAACCCCACCCAAAAAGAAATAATTATTTCAAACTGTGAAAAATTATCTGTGGATTGATGATATGAAGCTTAAAGGCCAGGATCCTCTCCCTCTCGTCTCTTACTGGTGAAGATTATAGACACTTCGCAAAGGTGACTGTGTGTGACAGACAGACATGAGCTCCATTATAGCTCTCAAAGACTGACTTAATTAAAATTAGGTTTGTTAAATTATTTTCATCTGCTCTAATAGAAATGTTCAAATTAACTTCAGCAAAGAGCAATCATGATATTAATAATCTCACCTGTAATTCTCTTGCTTTCACTCTAGCCCAAGATTAGAATAGTCTCTGTCTCTCTGTCTCTCCTCCCCCCCTCCGTCTCTCTCTCCATTACCTTGTATATAATAAAAGTAGTTACAGTGCATTACGTTATTCTCTCTCAACTAGAAAAATAAATCCTGCCTTTCCAGGTCTCTCAGCTCTGTTTATAATCATATTCAGCATATGTGGCACAAAAGAATTGATGATAATTCTGGATTGGAAAACATGTAGGTAGTAACAACATCTAAAATATTCTGATATTAGTATGAGATAAAAAACCACTAATATTGACAAAAAAGATCTGTGTTTAAAGAAAACCATTTATCTCTTAAATAGAAAGTAAATCATTCAAGATAGCTAAGAAAGATTTTACTCAAAACACTGAAGTATTTAGGACATCAGGCAAGGATAACCTTAAAACATGTATAATGTCTCATAATCATACTATCCATTGTAATAAACATGTAAGGCAGTAATAAATCATAGAGCAATCCTTGTATGTACTTGGAAATGCAGTGTCTAAATTAATCTCTTAATGCAAGAAAGACTTGCTTAATGAGCCTACTGTTTTAAAATTAACTTTGTATTTATTATTCAAAAGTGCACGTTAAAAACAGGTATGAAGCTAGCACTGGCTTTTGAACGTAGACTCTGTGTGGACTCTTGCTATAGAGGCAGCTACTAAAAGTACACAACACAGAGCCCTAAAATTGCTTCACTTTATCCCACATATAATAAATGTTCTCCTGAAACATTGTGGTGTGTGAAGGCTGACTGCATTGACTCCCGGAGCTGAGAAGCAATAAGATGGTATGTTTTATTATGAGTGTCATGGAGACGGTGTGAAAAATCAAGAGCTACAGGCAGTCAGCAGCAATGGGTCAATACAGCTCCCAGAGACACGGTGTAGATAATCAACAACAAGGCCTGAGGTGCTCGGCGCTGCACACAGCTGAAGGGCAAATCAATAGAGCCAGGGGAAGGCCACTGCCCTGCTCCACTTCCCACAATACACCGTGGCGACTTGAGGAAAACATTCCCAAATGAAAATAAAGCCAGTGCTGGGTAACTAGCCATCCACTAGCCTCTTAATTCAGTCTCACCAAGCTTCCCAAAAATCTGAACAGATTTTAATATATACAGTCTGCCTAAAAAAAAAATGACATCACCACAAGGTCAAGGAGGAAAAAGAAAAGAAGCTGTACTAATAGAACAAGAATAACATAAACATGGCAAACATGCCCCATGAAACACTGTAATGACTCATCCTAAAATTAAAAGTTCAACTTAAATTTTTGCCAGCAAATAATTCTCTTTGGAGATTGTTCTATCTTGACTTTGGGGTCTACTATTGGGAATATTCAGACTGCACCTTGCTTACCACAAGAAGGATACATAAGTAAAACACAGACCATTTTAGAAATTGAAAATTATATTTGAATCACATAATTCCTGAAGGAAATAAAGCAAAGCTCCATTGTAGTGTGGTCCTCTGGTTCTAAGAGCAATGCTCTGACAACAGTGTTTGTATCTGACACCCAGTTAAATATATGGTGCTAATATTTCACATTTTTCAGTAAAAATTTATGGGCAGGGATATGTTGATTTATTATTTCTCAAGAAAAAGGTGATTTGTCACATCCATCACTCTGTTAATCATTAGGAGTTATTCCTAAGTTACTATGCAGAGCCAGCTTTCTCAAAACACGAAGAAAATGTACATGAAGAAAAAAAACCCTGGAAAATACTTTAAGATTTATATCTGTTATTCAAATTAAAATTTTTTAATAAATAAAATGATGTCATGAAGCATTAAAATGTGCCCTAGATCAAGCCCTAAGTAACTTTAAATATTCTTCCAAAAATGTTACAGAGCTATGTGCAACATGAGCCTATTGTGCCAAAATCAAAAGCATTTTAAACAAAGAAAACTGCCCTGTGTGGAGTGGCATGCGAGTGGGTTTGGAAAGCAAAGCTCTGACCTCGCTCGTACAGGGTTTCAAAAGCAACTTATCTATTTGCTCAGCCCAGTAGCAAAAAAATTCATTGTTTTTCTGGCAAGCATCCCCCACCCCCATCCCCGCTATCTTTATTTGCTGACTGTTATTATCAAGTAGTTAGAAAAATAACTGTGCTATTTAGTGAAATGCTACCATAAAAATACTCCAAACTTGTGGTTTTTTAGGGAAATGTTTTGCAACTAGAAAGAACATGAATTTAAAAAAAATAATTTGCTTGTTGATGCTTATTACATTTCAGTGTCTGGGAGACTTGATGGAGTTCCCACTATATGCTCAATTATTGAAATCTGATGTGTATGAAGCAAATTTTAGACTTTAGGTCATGGTCAGAGTCCATATAAATCATCTATTCTGAGCTCTTCATTTACAACTGGTAGGCTGATGCAATAAAGTTTAAGGGAGGTTTCCATTTTTGAAAAGTTATATTATGTGATCTAGTTGCTATGACAACAAAACTGCAGTATGATATCAAACTACAGAAAAATCACTGCTTGTTAAAAATCAGAAGTTGACCTCTGAAAGTAGTCTGAAGCTTTTAAATATTTACTTATGTACTATGTAATTACAATATGTATAATGTAAAAGATATTAGGGAAATACATGAGCTACCTCATTACCCACAACAGGACAAACTTAGATTTGTCTAACAATGGGAATCTGACACAAAGTGTTTATGAAGCGACTCCTGTGGGTCCCTTGCTGTCCCCCTACACCTCCCTATATTGTTCAAGATCTTGTGTTAACTATTCAATTGTAGACTTTTCACCTCTGTGTCAACTCTGGTTGCAATCAGCTTGCCTCAGTCCTGCTGCTGTGCTGCTACAGAGACAAGTATGTCCAGACAGTGGTAAGATCTGCATGCTGCTCTCTCATTGGCTGAGAAGGTGCTCTGCAGTGATACACTCACTACAAGATGCACATGGATTTCAGATGCTTGTTTCTGAAGCCAGGACCATTTTGCACAGAGCACCCAGACAGCCCAGACACTGGCATCATAGTGGCACTGTTTCTTTACGTACTCCAAATGAAGAATAATTGACAATTCATTCCTATAGATATGTTAGCAGATTAAAAAGTCTGTGATTCTAATTGTGTTGGTAGGATTTTTTAAAGTTCCATAACCACTTGATTGATCCAGGTGATTTAAAATCAATGCCAAAGCCAGACAAAGACTGCTGTAAATAGCTCAGCGTTTGCTTTATGGAAATGGTGGAAAGCTGGAGAACAGCTCTTCCTGCATTGAGATGTGGAATCATATGAAAACCACTCGAGTCTGTGAGGTTACTTGTGTTCTTTTGATGGAAATTCACAGAATACTATCTTGCTTACACACACACACACACACACACACAAGTGCATTCACATATGGCAAGTGGGGATGAGAAAAGAAGAAAAGAAGAAAACATAAATGAAAAATCAGGCACAAGAGCAATTGGCTAATAGGCCAGCATGTGCTTGGAGCAAATAAACAGTACAGCATCATTGGCAACAGAATCTGTGCACCTTAATTATATACAAGTAGGGTTGCTTACAATTCCTTTTATGAATACCAGAAGCAAGGGCTCTGGAGAATCACCAAATTAACATATGGCTTTAATGACTCATTAAAATTAGGTATGGGATTCTGTTACAATCTTGAGGTGCTGCTCTGTGTCTTACTGTCTCAATGGCTTCCTTATTACTCTCATTAGACCTTAAAGTCTGTGACTCTTTGGGTCAGCTGGCATTTGATGATTATCAGAGTGGTTTACAGTAACAGCGTCAGCATGCATCAGCATACAGACAACATGCTGGAGTACCATGCTCAGGGCAAAATAAAAAAAAAACACCTTTCACATGTGTTAAACCCATGCCTACTCTTCATGCATTACCTTGGCAAACAGTATGTCAGCCAGTCACTAGCAGTAGACAATACCTGACAGTACTTTTAAAAGATAATCTTGGTTGGGGATGTAGCTCAGTTTGTACAGTGCTTGCCAAGCAAGTATGGGGCCCTGTGTTCCATTCCCAAGACCAGATTGTTCACGAGGATGCTTGCCTGTAATACCAGCATTCAGGAGGTGAAGGCAGGATGGCAGTTTAAGGGCATCACAGGGAGTTTGAGATCTGCCTGTCCTACATGAGATCTTGTCACAAAAAAAAAAAAAAAACCCACTCATCTCCAAAAAACACTGCCACACCCCAGGTTACTTCTTAAAAAGCCAGGATGTGGTTTTTTATTTTCCTTGAGGTTTTCTGGCCAAGCTCCCTCAAAGGGTGGTGTTTATACAGCCTGCCTCCCCACTGGCTCCTTTGCTGCCCAGGTTGATTCCTTCTGTGACGATGATCCAAATGGCCATCTCCTGTTAGAGCTGTTCTATTCCTCTCATAGCCTCGCCCCCTCTACACACTTAGCCATCAGTGAAGTCTAAGACTCTTCTGATTTCCTCCCTGTCATCAACTAGCCAGTCTCACATTTTCTCCTACCACCTTAGATGCTGAAGAGTTTCATGAAGAGATGACACTTCTGTGTACACTGCCATGCTCTAAGTACATGAACATGCTATAAGGTCTTCAATTTGACATCTGGCCTAGACATGTCTCTGTGTTCTGGAGTCATGTAATCAGCTACATATATGAGTCTGCTCACGACTGTTTAGTAGGTATCTCAAGGCTAACATCAAAATTTGATCTACCGACTTTCTGCTACTATGCCATAGACCTGCTCTTCCAGCATCGTGTCTTCCATCAAACTGTTTGCTCATACCCAAAACTGAGAATGTTCACAAGGGGTCGGTCTCTCTGTCTCTCTGTCTCTCTCTCTCTCTCTCTCTCTCTCTCTCTCTCTCTCTCTCTCTCTCTCTCTCTCTCTCCATATATATATGGTCTTTTAACATATACACTGTATTGCAAGTTTAGCAATTTTACCCCTAGAATTTATCTTAAGCTGTTTCATTTCTCTCTAGTCATTACTTACAAATCCAGACCCTTACCTTCTCTAGACTAGAGTACTTCTAGAATAGCCTGACTGTTCTTTCTACTTCCACTTCGTTCTTCATGCTATACTCCCCTCACAGCATCAGAAATGATCTTTTACAAAAGTTAGTTTAACTCTTCATATTTGCTGAAAATTCAATGGTCCTCAATGCATCAGGAATGATATAAACATCCTTCATCTTCACTTGCAAGGCCCCTTGTCCCTGGATCTGGCCCATCTTCTAGACAGGAAACTCAAACCCATTCTCTCCAATCAGTTTCTTCAATGCTTTAACCTCTTCCTGACCTCAAGGCTTTTCAATGTGTTCCTTTTACTTGATGGTTCCATAATGCTTAGTAACACTGTGTAACTTAATGCAGTGTAGAGCTGAATGCCACTTCTCCAGGAAGCCCTGGTGCCCCTCTCTGAGCTCCCTGTTTTAAACTCACACTCTCTAGTTCTCTGGTGGCATCACCACTGCTGTTGGGATGATGACTGAATGTGTGCTCACAACAGCAGCCTAGGTGAGGACATTACAGGATGCCCTTTCATCTTATAGTGGCTGAGTGCAAGGGGAGGGCTCAGAAATGTCTAACAGTCGCCAGCTTTGTAATGGAATGGCCAGGGAACCTTCACCAGTTCTCATAAGCATCTCAATCCTGAAAAGTACTCTTTGCAGAGACAAGTCCCCTCTAATTACTCTATCATGACACCTTGGTAGAGAAAGGGTCTCTGTACATTTTCGACTGAGAGTTGTATGTGCTAGGCAGGGGAGTGTCTTCAGTTATTCTCCTACAAAATTGTGGTGCATGACACCTTTTAGAAAATTAATAACGAGACGGTAAGAAACGGAATGCTCAGTGGCTTATGTCATGGCAGTCTCACTGGCTTCAGAGTGTCAAAGAGCACTGTAGTCAAAACTACCCTCTCCCAGTTCTCTATAAAAAAAGTGTGAGTCTGCCCCCATGCATAGAAAGTCATCATTTCAACAGTATACAGCATTGGTACAATGGCAGCCAAGAAAAAGATTAGATCCCACCAAACTGCGAGAGACAACCAGGGGCTGGAAAATTCTCAGTTCAGTACTTTATCAGTATTCTGCAAAAATTCTCAATTGGGGGAAAACTACAAGGGGTTAACCAGATAGAGATGACTTCTGTCAGTACATTTTCTATTAGTGATTTTATCTGCTAGAGGTTCCCTTCAGTTGTAATCTCAAGAGCTGAAAAGGCGTCAGCAGAGAGACTGGTAAGAAAATTAAGCTCGGAGTGTGCCTAGCGCTCTTGGCTTCGAGCTTTGGTTAGGATTTCAGTAAAACGGAAGGGGAATACACTCAAATGTAAGTGTAAAGCCTAAAGACTCCAGCTCTGGGTGTGCCCTAACAGGGTGTGTAGACCATGATTTCAAATGTTACTTACCTTTGTGAGCAATTCTTTTTCCTAGGGGAGCACTGGGCTAATTCTTCTGTGCTTTTGCTACATTACCTTTCCAATGATAATACAAACACACCTCAAATTACCATCATCCTAAGCTCCATTTTAGTCTACATGATTTCGGATACAAGTCATTTTTGGGGTAATTTCTGAAACAACTTAGTATCACAGACCTTAAGGATGAAAATATTAAGACAATAATTCTCATGCTGTTGCCCTCTCCCCCGTTATTTACCTGTAGCCTGCCTTGGATTTACCGAGGGGTGTCCCATAAGCATGTAGACGCCTAGGTTTCTGCTTCATGGGCTTTGGTGCGAGTTTGAAAGAGACAATGCTGCATCTCACTGCCTAGAAAATGCTTGTGTCATAAACTCCTAGCCAGACACACTTGTACTGAGTACCTGTACATCACTACATAAAGGAGACATCGGCTTAGTGTTCTAATTAATGATTATTTTCCCTTGGATGGCCTTTGTAATATTCAACACATTTCTGTGAAGCACCTAAATTTTCTGGCCTTATTTTTTTTTCTTTTGAAAAGCTAAGGAGATTGGATGGATGGAATGACTTAATTCTCTAAAAGGCTAATTTTACACTTGACATACAGTTGGCCCCCAGTATTTGCTGAACAAATACATTGCATACATGACTCTTGCTCAACAGCAGCCATGGTTAGTAGTGCAGGTATGTCAAACAGGGGCTTAGATCTGACAACGTAAGGCTCAGAGAAAATTAAGTAGCAAGTTAATGAATGGGCTTAAGAGTGAATTTCTGGTTCCTCATTTGGTGCTGAGATGTAGGGAGCAGACAGACAGTGGGGTGAAGGACAAGGGTGTATTTTGCATTCACCACTCTCTCAAAGAATGACAAACTGCTGACTATGTATAATGGCATGTAAGCTGCTACCTTCTTTAACCTCTGAGTACTGAAGAGGCAGTAATTCCAGATGCATGATGTATGTCTCTACAAGCAATATATCTATATGAGTTATAGCTGTGTCCTTGTAGATTTACTGCTGTAAGTTTTAATTCATCTCTGACAAGACATTTACATAAATTACAGCAACATAGTAACAGTGCCATATGCTGGGTTTTCACCCAGGGACCTACAGAGGCTTGTGGAGATAGTTCTCTCACTACAAAGGACCATGCTTGATATGTGTAAGAAAGAAATACCTGGTTAGGTGTGGTGGCTATTCTATAGATTGTTCCTTGAATCTATCATCCTTTGGAGACTAGACTATGCTTAGGATACTTCATGCTGCATAGTAAATATTCTAGATTAAGACAGTCACTTCACAGGAAACAGAAGTAAGCGTCAATATGTGGTTGCTTCACAGCTGGGTAGGAAAATGAGGAGCTGGAAGATTCACAGGGCAGGCCTGTGCCTTCACTAGTCATTGGCCCAGGACTCTGAGTGGGTAACTGAATGGGTAGGAGTCAAGTCTCTGGGATATACCCTGCACTCTGCCCTCAGTATACTCTTTCTGTGTGTCCAAGGGGGAAATGAGACTTCTAGTAAGTTTATTGTTAATGTCTACTTACTCATAAGATATTTCCTATAGATATTTACTTTTGTTTTAACAAGTGCCTAAACATGAGCTGAGCAAGAAAGACACCAATAGACATGCCACAGTAGACTGGGAAAAACTCACAAGGCCTCAACCCTACACGAGGAACCACAGCACACTAAGGACACTGGGAATGAAACAGGCTTCCCTAAGGACGAGCATGCCAGTTGGTTACCTAATAAATGGTCATCTGTGAAAACACAGACATACAAGTAACATTATACAGACTGACTGGCTTATATTTAGTACACACACACACACACACACACACAAAGAGAGAGAGAGAGAGAGAGAGAGAAAGAGAGAGAGAGAGAGAGAGAGAGAGAGAGAGAGAGAGAGAGAGAGATACACTGTCGAACATGACCCTGCCCTCCTTCTCAGCCTTCATCCCCCTACTCCTTGAGCACACTCACAAACTCTCACACCTTTCCTCTAGGTATTCCAGAATCCTGTCAGCTTCTGTAGTGCAGCACAAGCTAAGGCCTCCAGGCTTCTGCTGACACTTCGTCCTCTCTCTACAAAGTGTTCCTCCTCATGTAGCACACAGGAACACCTTCTCATACACCAGCTACAACAGTATGTCCTTTAGGGGATTCTTCCTGCTCTTGTCCCTTCTGCATGTTGTGACACCAGTCAACCCTTTTAGCCATCACATAACTGATGGCAGAAGGACAGCATTGCTTTACTAACTTTCGCAGTAGCTGAGCCTTTCCAGTCTCCATTTCCACCAGCCAAGCTAACTACCTACGCGGCAGCATGCCAGTTGCTGGGGCTCAGTCTGTTAAGTCCGTTCACTAGGCCTCTTTTCTCCAAATAGCACCTGCCTTAGCTCTAAAGTTAATGCTAGTTGTGATGCCTGTGTAAATTATGCAGTTGTATTAAACAGAAAAATCACACAACAGCATGAGAAAGCTTTTTAAAGGACACGGTTTTAAAACATAAAATTAGGCTTAAATGAAATGACTGCAAAAGTCCAGGCAAAATATGAACATCTAGGATTCTACTGAGGCTGTTTTGTGTTTCTAAAATCACATTTTCATTTATTTATTTTGTATATAGAAGTGGCATGTCACTGTAAGCATGTGGTAGTCAGAGCACAACTTGTAGGGGTCAATTCTCTCTTTCTACCTGGAGACTGAACTCAGGTCATCAGGCTAAGTGGCAGGTGCTATACCCACTAAGCTATCGTACCAATTTGTAAAATGCTTTTGATTTCAGATCACTTTAAAAATAAGAACTAATTTGACTTAGCTAGCAAATCATCTTAGAACTCAAATCAGTGGGCCAATATAGAAAGAAAGTCCTTGGTCATATATTAAAAGACATAAGAAATAAAATTATTCTATATGATAGTAAATTAAAAGGAAATTTTTAAAATATGAATCAGTTTATATGGTCCTATGTTTGGGCAGAAGCAATCTCTAGGGGTGTTAAACACCTGTGCACCTTGTCTCCCAATATACCAGAGCTCCATTAGGAGCTACCAAATCCTGACAAAACCCCAAGTCCCTAACAGCGCCTACATATTATATATTATATTCCTATCTACAGACTGGAGAGTAATGTTTATGGAACAACAGCTGAGCTAGCCCTTGCTTTAAGATCCTTATATAACAGGACTAGAGATATGGCAGTGACACCCGAGTACATTCAATGAGCAGTTGGCCTCTGTATCTGCAGGCTCCACACCCAAGGGCTCAACCACTTGTGGGATAAAAATATTCTAAAGCCAAAACACCACATCTGTATTCTGTGTGCTGGGAGACATTTTTATCATTCATCTGACAAAACAGTCTCCCAACTGTTTACACAGTGTTCACACTCCTCTATAAGGTAATATGAATAAATCAGAGATGACTAAGGATATGAGATGATATGCATCTGCTAAATACCATTTTACATATAATGGTTTATAAATAATGGCTCCAGAATCTGAGGATCCTGGACCGTGAGGGAAAACTGCACTATGGCTCCTCAGTTATTTCATGATAACTTATATAAAGAAAATATTATATATATATATATATATATATATATATATATATATATACACACACACACACACACACACACACGAATTCATACACACATATATTTTAAAAATATTTATTACTTTTTGTGTATATGAATGTTTTCTTGCATATACGTATATGGCACCATATATGCCCAGTGTCTGTGGAGGGCAGACAAGGGCACCGGATCTCTGGGAATTGCAATGGTTGTGAATCACTACCTGGGTGCTGGGAATCAAACCCAGGTCCTCTAAAAGAACTGCAGATGCTCCTAACTTCTGAACTATCTCTCCATTCTTATGTTTGTTTCTCATATGGAAGGGGCGGAAGAAAACAGCAACGAGAGCCTGAGTGCGACAGAGAGATGGGAATGAAATGATGAGGAGTCTCAGAATGGAAACAAGTTTTAAGCCAGGTGCCTTGTAAACACAGCCCTTGGAAAGCAGAGGCAGGAGGACTTCTGTAAGTTCAAGGCCATCCTCATCCACACAGTGAGTTCCAGGCCAGCCTGGCCATACTGTCAGACTCTGCCTCAAGACACAAACTCAGAAAGGAAACATTGTTTTTAGTTTACTCAATACCTTTGCAAAGATGTTGAAATGATTTTTCCAACTACTGGGTTTGTCAAGAGCAAGGTATTGCTAAGGATTTAAATTTTCCTATTGGTGCAAAGTTATTGGGACACTAACATTCCAGGTCTGATGCTGGTCTGACAAGTGAGGTAAGAAGAAGAATCACTCTGCACAGTCACTTAGAAATATTATTTTAAGATAATGCAAGCTTCAGACAAACACAATCTAAATTCCACTACTATTTGGGGTAATCTGTCTGTTTTTTCTTGAGGTTCTTCTCTAAATAGTATTTCTCTGTTAGAGCAGGAAGCCTACTAGGTAACTAACTCCTCCAGGGTGTCAAGGAGCCAGCGTCCTCCCAGCATCCGTCTTCTGACTGCCCCAGTGCTCCAGTTCTGGCTGCTGCTTCAGGATGTCATAGGAAGCACATGCTGCGAGAGCAATGGGGAAACACCTAGACTGCCCACTGTAAGCATCAGAGAAACACCAACTTACTGTCCCTTAAGGCCCATTGCTCCTCCTAACAAGTCAAACCCTGGCTACGCTCACAGACAACAGTGTCTTCTGAACTTCTATCCCTGTAGGTGTGCCAGCCAACATGCCTGTTCAGACTTGAATATTAGCTTCCTTTTGATATCTATTATACTTCGGAATGCTTGCCATAATTAAGTATATTTCAGAAAAGTCACAGGGGCTTATTTTCATAAAATACTTTAAATCCCACACTGAAAACATTCAGCAAGCTCACTGAGCCTCCCTTTCTTATAAATAATATTTTGTTTATATTATATATAATAATATATATCAATATAATATATATTGAAAATGTTAGTAGTCAGTTATCTTCTTGGAACTTAGCATTACAAAACTTACTAACAAAGCTGGGCTGATTAATCATCTAATATGTCATAGATGTGTCTCTCCTTGTTGTAACTCTTGTCACACATGCAATACCCTCAGCACTGCTGTGACATGGACCACTTCCACGTGCGCAGGGCAGCACATGGAAGTTTTCTGATAAGCACGCCTTTGCTGTCCATGCTAGACTTCTGGGCTTTGTACATATTTTATCTTGTGCCTGGAATAATGTTGCTGTCACTCTCCTCCTTTTCCTGAGCCCTCGCTGTTCCAGTCTTTCCACTCAGACCTCTTCCCTCTATGGTACCCTTTCCAGAGCAGCTCTCCTAAGATTTCTGCATAAATTCAGGTTAGTGCTCCTGCACTCTCTGTGGGCTCCCCTTCTTGAAAGGCTGATCACAATGCTTTTGCTAGATGGGTCTGCTTGTCTTGGCCACCAGTTGTTCCTTGATGGACATACTTATTTATTTTGTGATCTCTTGCATGTAATATGCTGTCTAGCACAGTGACGAGCTATTTTAATTTTTAAAAACAAACAGAACAAATGATAAATTATAAATTGATGAATAAATAGTCTATTATCTGAGATGACAAAACACAGGAAGCAAAACAGTCCGATTGTGGAATCAGGGAGACGACTCTGGATAAAAAGGTTTACCACACAAGCCTGATGACACTGAGCTGGACGCCAGAACTCACATAGAGAAGCCAGGTGAAGTGGCACATCTCTGCAGTCTCCACACTCCTCCAGCAATATGTGAGGTGGAGAGAGGAGAAAGCAGCATCTCATGGCCAGCTTGACTCAGTGTGTGGCACAGCAGCAGGAACAACAGGAGAGACTGCTTCAATACATGGTGGAAGGAAAGGGCCAATTATTAACACAAATGTCTTCTGGCCTCCCTGTGTTTCCCTAGCTTTCAACATACCAAACACATTAAAAGAAAGTCAGGCCAAAGGCAAAGTTTCATTTTTAATGAGAATTTATGTGCTTAAAAGTCTGTAATTCATAAAAATGTTGTGAGACTTGGCTCACAACCTGTGCACCAAGTCAGGTTCAACTACCAGTTCTTAATATGCTAATAAAGAGCCAAATTAATAGTGCAAACCAGAGAACAGAGACTTGTTCAACGTGGGCATACTGGGAAGAGGTACAAAGTGACCCAGAGAACCCTTCAGATCTCTTGAAGGTCCTGAACTGAGATCAAAGTTTAAGCAGAGGGCCACACATTCTGGTCAAGGTGTGGCCACACCCACCCACACTGACCCATCATCATCTGGGGTCAGCATCACCCTGTGAGATTGTCTGACAAGCTGTGAGAAATACCTGCAGGAGAATCTCTTTGCAGAAGAGAAGTTCCCTTCTGGCGGACACACTTTCCTTCTCCAGGCATGAGATTCCTGGAGAAATTCCCATTTCTGTGGGGTTCACTGTTCCCACAGTCTGATTGCCCTTTTGAGAGACACAGGTGTCTCTGTAGAAAATCGTCATTTCTGCCAGGCCTCTTACAGAAAGGCTCAGGGAGTTAGTGCTCATATACATGTGTGGGGAGACAGTTTCAGATCGTCTGGTTAACAAAATGCACAAATCTTATGATGTAGCCATGTAATCCAGGAATGGTTACTAGAAATAAGAAACTATGCCTAAAATGTTATACAGATGGATGATTTTTAGGGCAGTGAAACTCCTTTGTATGTCAGAATAGTGGTAAAAATATTCAGTGGTGCATTTGTTCAAATTCATCAATACAGAACAACAGGAGAGGACCCCAATGCAAACTGTTGGCTGTGTGAAAAAGTAAAGCATAGCTTTATCAGTTATAATTGTTGGGGCTTAGAAAAGATGCCCCCTCCCCACACACATGCTTCTTGGGATGTAGATTAAAAAGAAAGGGAGATGTAGCAATTTCAGAGAAGGGCTTTTCTAGAAGTTCTCTCATCTCCCCAAACATCCAGGCCTTCAGAGAATACATATGTTCAAAGTTTATAGCCTCACAACCCAAGGGAGACCTAGCCTGTGTTACAGGAGACAGGGAGCATCAGCACTGCATTGGAGTCAGAGGAATACTGCCCGTGACTGTTGGCCGCTCTCCAGGATCATCCTCTCCTCACCAATCAATCCCTCCTGTTTAGCCTCCCACTTCTTTCTCTATTATGAAGATGGAGTCAAAGCCCCAGTCATCTGGCCATCTGTGAGATTCGTGTTGCATCCAGCTTTCACATCTGTGTTCACGGTAGTGAGTGTGCATGCATTGCCTTTTGCATCTACTACCAACGTGTTCTAGCATCTGCAGCCACAATGCCAGGGTACCACTGCAGTGGAGGAGATGGCTCAGAGGGAGCTCATCCATATGTGAGTGCAGTGCATATACGACACCTGCATCCGCCATTCAATTTTGCCACAAACCTAAAACTGTTTGAAAAGGGTCTACCATGAAGTTTTAACTAACTTTACTCAAAAATATTCTAATAGTATATAGTATACAGTTAATAGTATATCAGTTTTTAAAAGTTGCCAAACAAAATTTATCAATAAGATTCCAGAATGTTACAGAAAAAAAGAGGACAGACTGAAAAACGTATTAAGCAGAGATGAGCAAGAATAGGTCAACAGGGTGGGTAGCTTGAATTTTGCTATTTGGTTGGTACTATGTTTATTATACTTAAAGGGTTAAGTGAAATAATGTGAGGATAGAGATCATCAGGAAAGTCATGAGGACAAAGTTACACCAAATCTAGCCGGTACCATGGCAGCGGGGGCGGGGGGAGCTGACTGACTTTGTCCTATTTAAAGCAATGTACAGTTAGGTAATAATCATGGCTCACGCTTATTACATATACATGAATATATTCTAGTCCTTCTAACACTAAGTCCAGGCAGTGTGGTTTCAGAATATACTCTCACTACACTACCTCTCTAGCAAACAAACGGTTTCTTCTTTTAACCCTGGAAATGTTTGTACTTCTTTCAAATTTGCTATTTAGTAACATACTCCAAAGAATGAAGAAACTGTTTCAAAACTGCTCGTGGTTATCAGAGACACAGGATGTGGGGGTCGGGATAGAAAAGGTTGGTCAGTGCTATCTAAGTTATAAAGAAGTGAAATGCTCTGCTGTGCTCTGCATAGTTGTGTTAACTACAGAACAATGTAACATACACTTTAAAGGGCTACTAGATTTTGAATGTTCTCATCATAAAGAAATGACCAACTTTTGAAGATACAGAGATATTTGACTTGATTTAAATATTATACAATGTATACATGCATCAAAATATGACATGGCATCTCACTGATATGTAAAGTTATATATTTAGGTATATTCAAAATAAATTAAATAGAAACCTGGCATGATAACACATGCCTTCAATCCCATTACTCAGGAGGCAGAGGCAACTGGATCTTTGTGCATTTGAGGCCAGCTTGGACTAAATAGTGAGTTGTAGACCAGGGATACATTGTGAGACATGGTCTCAAATAAATAAATATGCAAACAAACAAATAAGAGAGTTCTTAGAAGATATTCTGGGGCCTGGCACATGGCTTGGATGTGTGTGTTTGTGTGTGTGTGTGTGTGTGTGTGCGCGCGCGTAGGGGTAGGGTGGGGGAATAAAACCTGACATCCTAAGTTTGATCCTCAGAGTATAAATGGTAGAAACAGAGAACTGTCTCCCTCAAAGTTTCCTCTGATCTTCACACATATGCTGTGTCCTGCCCTCATACAAAACAAGTAAAGGTTTAAAATGGGGTATTTTGGAAATGCTGTTTGAAGTTATCCTTTTCAAAAGAATTATATCAAGAACAAAAAACAAGCTTCAGAGTATTTTTCACTGATTTCAATAAGATCCAAGAGGCAAGTGATATAGACCAGAGTGAGCTGGAGAAGGAACCACACCAATTAGAAAGTAAACAAATATTCCAGTGCTGCACATTCTATGTGCAGTGTACTCTCAGAAGTGCCCTCAGAGAAATGCACTTAATACTCAAAACAGCATCCTTTAAAAATGTCTGAAACCGGAATCTTTTACCCCTAGCCCGTATTATGAGGCCTTACAACTATTTCATGACAAATTATCAAGGAAGCTTTGAAGAGGGCATTAGGTTAGCAGCTTATTACGATAGAGAAATAAACTAAAGTCTTCAACATCCTTACGGATTTCTTGTATTTCCTGTCTACACTGTAAGAACTCTTCAGTACTAAATGTTGCACTGAAACAGGAGAGGGTATGACTTGGCACTTTGTGGTCAAGGAGCATCAAGATTTTATAGGTCTTTGGTAGAATTTAACCCTGGCTTTGCTGTCAGCTAATGGTGTGACTCTAGAAAACGGTGATTTAAAATACTGAGCTTCAATTCCTTTTCTATCTCAAATGGGAATATACTTACCCCATCTATCCACCGGGTATATTTTGAAAATCAGATAAACAAGATCAAAGTCAAAATAATTCATGAACAATAAAATGTCATAAAATCATAAAATGCAGTATAAAGTCTAAAAAGTGACACACTATTATTGTGAGCCAACACCAGTTCTACAGAGTTGTGTTAAATGCTCCTGTGATTGGTTGTATGGACTCCGACTAGGTTACTGCCTCGTCATTGCTCACTGTCCCGTCCTTCTCACCATTTCTGCTCTGTCACCACTTCCTCACACGTAGCATCCAGCTTTCTTTAGGAAGCATGTCAGAAATAGGAAAACCAGACAACACTGAACAAAGAAGAGACATACTGTAAAATCAATCATGCCTCCTCTCTCTGCTCCTCTGCGAACCATGGCAGCCTCAATCTTAGGAAATAGAGACGGCGGGGCTCTATATTCTTTGAGTCCTTCATTAAACTATCGATCTCTTACACATTATCCATAATGTTCCAGCAGCCCGGTCTGTCACCTGGTGAAGGGCTAGTCTCTCACTCCCTTCAATAGCTTCATGCAGAAGAAGTCACGATGATTTATTTACCTGACATTTTCCAGTCCGGATGTCATACAGGGCTACTGAGCCATGGCGTGCTCCAACTGCAATTCTGTGACTCCGCTCATAATAGCTGACCATGTAGAACCTGAATTGAACATTTCACAATGACAACAAAAACAAAAGCCAGGTGAGATTGCCTTCATATTTAAAATAAAACCAATATTCTCAAAGATTAAAGCTAATGTGCATACATGCACACATGCATACACACACATACACACACAAAATATATGTACACATGTATGTATGTATGTACATGTAGGTAAAAGCTTTAATCCCTTTATATCTCAATTATTTCTAAGAAATACATCTGTAACCAACTTATGGATTAAAAAAAATGTTTCCCTTCAGTACTGAATACTTTTGAAAAATCATCTGAAATGGAATTGATGTGGACTATCTTTGGCCTGCTAATGAACTGTCAGGAAGCCTGCTGCCGGGTCATATCTACAAACCCAGCACATGGAAGGCAGAGGCAAGAGCACAGAGGTGATTGTGGGCCAGTGTGGACCACACTGTAAGTTCCAGGACAGCAAGGACTACCGACAGATTAAGACCGTGTTTTTAAAAATTATTTTCAATAGGAAATATCTTTATAATAAATACACTTGAAAGTTTGAGGTACAAAGGTTCAAAGGCAAAGAAAAAAATGTGAAAATGCAGTTCTCTGACAACTTACGCAGACACTTCTATTTGAGCAGAAATGAGGATTTTGAGAGGCTCCCATATTCAGTTATGTTCTCGTATTACTTAAGTAGTGAAATATACATTCTCACAGAACAATAACAAAAGGCTACATAAATAGCATGTCTCCTAAATTCTAATGACATTAGAAAGCTACTCATCAGAAAAAAAGTATCGTGAAAATGTCCAAGGTCTTCCACATTTACTAAATTTACTAATTTGGCTACATAACTGAGGTGACAGGCAGTAAGAGGTTGTGAGAGGTTGGCTTATTATTACTACTTTCTAGATTAGATTTTGGGAGTAGATTAAGTACTTGAATTTCTGATCTAGGCTTTGACATAATCATCTCAAGTCCATACATCTGGGATCTATACGTGAAAACAGTACTAGAAATCAGATAAATCAGGAATAATTTTACGTTCACAAGGACTTTTAAATATACTTTCACATGGTCTCCATGAGCTATTCAAGTGAAGGGGGCTACACTAAATATCGTATTTGAAGACATCTTTCCCAATTACATTATTTGCTGTGCTTTCCTTTGTTCCATAAGTTTTATTGTGTTCTTTGGTTTTATATCAACTAGAATTACTTTACATAAAGGACTCTCAGCCGAGGAAATGGCGGCATAAAACTGGCCTGTAGGCAAGTCCGAGGAGTGCTTTCTTCACATGGAAAGGCCTAGGCCGTTGTGGGTGGTACTACCCTTCAGCAGGTGATCCTGAGTTGTATAGGAACAGAGGCTGAGAAAACGAAGGCCCTTTTAATATAGAATAAAATGCAATAAACTTTCTAGTGCTGGTTAGTTTTTTTGTCAGCTTTATACATACAAACTAGAGTCAACTTGGAAAAGAGAATCCCAGTTGAGAAATTGCCTCCATTGGATTTCAATTGAGGTATTTTCTGGATTAATGATTGATACAGGAGGGCCTGGCCCATTGCAGGCAGTAACACCCCTATGCAGGTGGTCTGAAGTTGTACAGGAAAGCAGGCCAAGTAAGCCATGGAGATGAAACCAGGCCCACTGCCCGTGTTAACACCCCTACGCAGGTAGTCCTAGGTTGTATAAGAAAGAAAGCAAGCTAAGTAAGCCATGGAGGTCAAGCCAGTACGCAGCACCTCTTGGTGGTGATGTAAGCTCTAAGCTGAAGTAAATCCTTCCTTCCCCAGGTTGCCTTTGGTCACAGCAACAGAAACCCTAAGGCATTTTTTCTCTTTTTCAAGGGAGATAAAACAGGAAGAATACTCCAATGCATTCTTGAAGTAAGCTACAGGACAATTCTGTAATTCTAGGAAGAGAAGCCAAGGGACACAAACCTGAATGTTAGCAGCAGTGGCATCCTGACAGCCAGTTTTGCCTTGGCAGTCGTATGACAGCCAGACATATATTAAAAATCTAGAAAACTACTATGCTTTAAAATTTTTGTCTGCTACTTATTAAAAAGTTATAGATTCTGAGATGTTTTGTCTTATCCGAGCCTCATCTATCATCAACTTGAGATTTATGGAAGGCCAGGGCTTCATTTTCAGTAACATGGAAGGCAGACACTACTTGCAAATGTTTTGCTATATTGTCCACAGAAAGTAGTATATTAGATTTCAATAATAAATGGGACTCTGCATTCAAAATCTAATGTTCTTAAATATGAAAATTTAATGTTTTTGAGGAGTCTTAAAACAGTTGCTGTTTTAATATTAGTAATTATATCAGTCTGAGTACTGGGCGCGCTCATATCTGTATCTGTTACTATCGGCATCCATCTCTGCACATATAGACTCATGTAATTTACATCCTACTACAGTAACAAAAACTTAATACTTCACACATCTTAACATTTATTCTTTGTAGTTAGTAACTATAGAGAAATAAAATTTGCAGTGCCATCATTGCAAAAATTTAATAGCTTATACTATCAAAATCCTACTGCACAATAATATTATCACCTTCAAAATAACATTTTTCAAAACAAAACAAAACAACTCATTTCTGATGACAGTATCTTTAAAGGTTTTTGTTGCTTTATCTATTCTTCATGCTTTGGATTTCAACCTCCTCTTTCTACAAACAGCATTATTTATGGGATAAAAAAAGATTAAATCTATTCTTGGTATAAAAATCTTTGGTCTGCCTGAAAGGACCATCTGTTACAGTTCTAGCATTTTTCATTCTTTGTAACTTACTACTTAACTAACATTTCTGAAAAATACTTTAAAGATTTCTGGGCAGTGACAGTCTCATGCCCTGGTTTTGGCTTAAGGGTTTTGTATTAAAATTTCTAATTTCTTTCTTAGTTCTTGTAATAATAATAAATCTTTTATTTATATATCTATGTCTGTTGGTCTCTCTCTCTTTGTGTGTGTGTGTGTGTGTTAGAGAGAGAGAGAGAGAGAGAGAGAGAGGGAGAGAGAGAGAGAGAGAGAGAGAGAGAGACACACACACTGACTGTGCACTTTGGTGTTGCTGCAGGAAGCCAAGCACTGTTGAGGTCTCTGGGGCCACCCATGTCCCTAGACTACTTACTTCTGGGGAGAGTTCTGCATGTGAGCACTGTTAGTTCTAAGGATGGTGAAGTAAGTATCCTTTGTTCCAACCTCTGATGGAATTAAAGGGTTGGGGCAGGAGTCCAGTACAATTCTTAATATTGTTCTCATCTTCCCTCAATGAAAAGTCTTAGGTTTCTCTAGGCCTTTGGTATCTCAGTGTTCAGGTCACTGAGATGGTAATAAGACATTGAGGTGGCAATCACTAACCTGGAACAAACCTTTTGTTACTATTCCCAGGGTCCTAGTTTCATTTGTGTTGCTGTGAACAAGTAACCCAACAAAAAGCACTTTGGAGGAAAAGGGTTCACTGTGGCCCACAATTCCAGGTTACAGTCCATGGCAGCAACTTAAAAAGAGCTAGTTCCATCACACCCACAGTCCAGAGCAGAGTGGTGACTAAGTGCATGGTTACTGCTCAGCTCACTTTTCCCACTCCTACACCGATAGTGACTGGGAGACTTACATAATAGCCACCGAACTGCAGGTATTTAGAAATGGTTCTAGTGTTGTACAACATAATGGTACATTGGGGTGTCTGCAGTTCACAGTAAACCATTATATACTTTATGAATAATAAGAAGAGGATGACTCAAAGGCTACCAACATGAAGCAATGACAGAAAGACAGAAACACTTCCTGGTTTGAAAAGAATAAAATTTAAATGTCACATTTTACTGCACAGATATTAAAAATTACTATGCTTTAATCAAAAGTTTAAAAAATGTTTAAGGAGATAAAAATGTTAGCTACCTTAAGTTGATCATTATATATTATAGACATGGATTATCATACTCTATAAATACAAATTGAAATTATAATTTAAAAAATGAAGTAGATCTTTCTTCTCATACCCACCAACTTAAGAGTAATCTCTGGTAATTATTTATAGATTCTTCCCTGAGAGTTTTGCACCTTTAACACAACAGCATCATACATACTGTTCTGCAGGGCAGTGTCTCCCTCTGTGCTGGAGGGATATCCTCCTCTATCAGTGCTGTAGGGGATATCCTCCTCTATCAGTGTGCATGCTCCCAAGTGACCTCACTGCATTCAGAGTGTGCCTTCAACTATTCAATCTTTTCTCTGATAGACTAGGGCTCTATCATGTCATAGATCTTTGTAAACCTGGGTGAATCTTTTTGTTGGACAGATTCATTAAGGTAGGATCAAATATTATGCACAGTTAAGGTTTAGACAGGCAATGCCAAGTTCCTAAAACACAATATGTCACCTACCCACATTTGGCACTATCAAATTTCTTACATTATCTTGCCATCAGGAAGGAAAATAGATGGTCCTGCACTTCTGTTCTAACTTGCATGTAATTTTTGAGATGGATCCACATGTTTATACTCTGCAGGATAAGTATGTGCATGCTTTATTAATAATGTAAGGAACCCCCCCTTAAAATGTCACCAACAGATACTGCGTCCCATGGCTCCTCTGCAGTGACTAGGCCTGTGACACTTATGTGTTCTCAGTGATCACACCCTACAGGTACTGAGTCTGCAGAAAACAGTGACAGGATTTGTGCAGTGGAGCAAGGCTGGGTCACTCTCACCACAGGAAAGGACAAGTGACAAGCCTACTCATGCCTCTAAGCTGAATGGAGCTCTTCTGAGAGCCATGCACTGTAGGAGTCCTCAACCCTGAAAGATTCATGCAAGGCACCAGTCACAGAGATGCCACAGCTGCAATGAAGGACATTTTGCCCGGGTCCTCATAGACCATTTTTATGCCTGATCCTAGGAATTCTAGCCATCCGAGCTGTACACATGTTTGTGAACTTTATAAGCATGGAAAATGGCCATAGTGAAGGCACTGTTCACTGGGGCTGAGGTGTAAGGTTTTGGATATACATGAGTATCCATTTTCTAGAAGTGCTTAATTTTAAAAGAGAGGATGTAGTCTGTGATGGTGACACTGGAGAATTCTACTGGAAGTCACTATTTCCCAGTCAGAGTCTTACACACTTAAGTAGTTAATAAATACTTCCTGCTGAATGGCTAATGAGAAAATTATGCTCCTTCTGTAGAGAGGAACCAACTATAGCATACTCTGGCTAGGGTGGTAAAGAAAGGACTAGAAATGCTTGTGAGGCTTTGCACAAACAACTACTTCACAAGAAAACTAAGCATGGCTCGGTGCTGACACATGTTATTAGGAGAGAAATGGGAACCTCACTGTCTGGTTCTATACTTACTAATAGTGTAACCATGGCAAGTTGCTTAAATTATCTATCTATCAGGTTTTCATCTACAAGATGGGAATACTTACTATAGCTGTAAGAAACAGAAATGAGTTAATATTAGTAAAGTTCTTAGCAGAGCATTAGGCACTTGGTAAACTCTTTCCATGCCAAATACATGTTAGCCTTGTTACAAGACATCATCTTCATCGTCATCGTCATCATTGTCATCATCATCATCAGTTTAGTCATGGTAACTGACAAGGTTAGTAGGTATGGCAACAAGTGGTGACTAACGTCATCCTAATAAACAGGGGAAGTGAATGCTCAAACAGTTCACATTTACATCTATTTAAAGACTTATTCTTTACAAGTGTATTTCCTCCTCTTCCCCAAGACAGGGTTTCTCTGTGTAGCCCTGGCTGTCCTGAAACTTACTCTGTAGACCAGGCTGGCTCTGAACTCAGAGGTTCCCCTGCCTCTGCCTCTCAAACGCTGGGACTAAAGGGATGTGCAAACACACCTGGCTACAAGTATAAACTTATATTAACTACAAATTATTTTAGTTTTTCTGAAAAATCTGCCAATTCAAATAAAGCAAATTTTGGTTCTTGTTTTACTGTTTTGATATATATGTGTGTGTGTGTGTGTGTGTGTGTGTGTGTGTGTGTGTGTGTGTATTTTTTTTTTTGAGAGATGGTCTCATGTAGCCCAGGCTGGCTCAGAACCCATTCAGCAGCCAAGGATGGGCTGGAGTCCTCATTTTTATCTCTCTACTTCTCAGTGCTTGGATTACAGGTGTGGGCCACTACACACAGCTTACACTCGCATTCTTTATATTATTTTAAACAGCCTTCAAGTTAACTGTTTTTCTTATTGTATAATGGAATATAGATAAGAGGTCTAGAGTTATATATGTATCAATTTACTCGATAATACCCCAAGTCATATTTTGGTTTATTTTAACATGGAGACTTTTAATACTGTAAGCCAACCTCCTGGGGAGATCTTTAGATATGCGGAATAGGAATAAAATAATGAGAAGGATTCCTCCTGGTGAGGGTATGAGTACCAAATACTCATTTAAAATAGTTACTAATTTAAGGGAGGCTACAGTAGAAGCTCTTCTACGATCTGTCCCTGTTCTCACTGACCAGGCGTTTGGAGGAGTCACTTGAGGTGAAGCTCAGGACGTGCTCTGCAGCAGACAGTGTGCCATCCCTTACTAGAGTTTAAGTGCCCATTTAAGGTGAAATGAGCTGAGTGGGCTTTTTACTTGAAAAGGAAAATCAATCAGTCTGTCTACATAATAACATAGTTAAAGAAAAGCTAACTCACTTCTGAAAACATAAACTTTTAACTCCTCTAAAATCATTTTTGATTTTGCTAAAGCAAGTAAGTACTGAATTTACAGTGACATTTTATGTCTTATCTATGATTATACATTGAATATTTTGCTTAAACTTTTCTAACTCTCCATTGCTTATTAAATAAAGGAGAGACTGTTCTGTGGGGACTGAAACCCTGGCTTGGCTCTATACACCTGTGAGAAGCCTCCATTCTAGACACCCACTACACAGCACAGCCAAACTCACGGGCCACTTGTGTGGCTCCAAACACAGTGGCCTGGTTCACTCCCTCATTTCACAAAGCTCACCTGCCCAGCTCTCTGCAGCATCTATGACTCACCTCTGCTTTTATAGCCTACAGCGTCACTGGAGTTGTCTCAGAGGACAAATCCCTCTCGCTACCTGGCAGCCATTTTTGTGAAGGCATTTGTAAAAGAAAACTATTATCCTCTACACTGTACTTACAAATTCTGATTCCACACACTGAATTGAGCATTATATTTATTGCCCAGCTCAGTCTCTGGTAGGTAGTCTACCAGGCACGCTCCATAGCCCAGTGAACCAATGCAATCTCTTCCCCATTAGCCATTGTGATCCTGGAGCACAGAGATGCCTAATCTACCATTCCTTCCCAAGAGAATACACAGTTGGTGCTCAATAAACTACTACTAGATCAATAAACAATGTACAGTTGGTTTTTGCCAAGTCAGAGGGGGAAATATGTATATGTAGTGTTCAGCAAAGACAAATCTGCTAGGTGTCCAGCACAACTCTCCCTTTCCAGGGTAACTTAGTCAAAGGGTCATGGATGTCTGCAGAGTTTAGGGACCTGAGGAGCTGCTTGTGGAGGGGGCTTTGGGCAAAGCTGGAAAACAGACCCCTTAGTAAACAGGTTATGCACATGAGCTCCAGGAAGCTAATTTACACAACAGTGGTTCCTGCCTTGCCAACACCATTAGCACTCAGTCAAGTAAGTCCCACCTCAGCCCCTTGTCATCTCCACTTGGCAACAGACCAGTGCCGTCCATTTTCTTTAGAGAGGAATCATCTGGGAAAACGGCAACTATACTATACGCAGTCATGATCAGTTACTGGCACAGAAAATGCAATGTAAAAAAAATGACTGTATTCTAATTTGCCTGGTGTGTATCAAGAAGAAAACGCACCTGTCCATACCATCTTGACATGTATGTTACATGGCATGACTTTATCTGTGCTCACAATTTAACATCTCGGTGGCAAAGTCAAATTGATAAATGACAGAATAGTATGTAAGTTCTACTGCATATAGCAAACAATATAGAAGATAAACAGAGATAAGCCAGTCAACAAAGCAGTGGCAGAGACGTTAGGAAATGACAGGATGAAGGGCACATTGCTACGCCACTCTTCTTAGGAATCTTACTGCCGACTACAGTTTACACCACACTGAATCTGCACAGATAAGCAAAGGAAAGATGGCTGTCACTGAGCTCGTCTTACAAACACAAGAATCACATCTAACTTTGAGTAACTAAGAGCTCTGAGAAAACTTACCTATGACTGATTTGAGTACTATTTCTACAGACTACATAAAAGCAAGAAAACTTTAGAACCAATTCAGAATTTACTTTGTGGAAGATGATGATGATGTGTGTGTGTGTATGTATGTATGCATGTATGTATGTATGTATGTATGTATGTATGTATGTATGCATGTATGCCTGCATTTGTAAGTCAGAGAAGAGTTTGCAGGATCAGCTCTCTCACTTCACCATGTCACTTGCAGGGATCAGACTCAGACTGTCAATCTCATAGAACAAGCACTTCTACCCAAAAATCCAATTTAAAAAGACAAACAAACAAACCACAATGAACTGTATTTTGATGCAAAACAATCTTCATGTATTTGTTTAAATAAATGTATATGTTACACAGAGCAGTCCTAAGTTCTATCTCACATATTCAGTGCCATTTGCAAAGGGCTAGCTTTCTGCTCTTCTTTTCCTGTTAATTTTACAGGAGAAATCCTTATATTAATAGGAAATTATGTAAATACATTATTCTCGAAATAAAATTTACCAGTGAGTGAAAAGGAGACCTGCTGATTTCTGTTGCTGGGAAGCATATTTTTTCCCAAGTCAGAAGTGTCTAAGTGTTTTGTAAGACAAGTAACAATTTGAGTAGACTGTGGGAACAGACATGTACAATTCACTTTTGAGCCATGATCAAAATGTCCCTGTTAACTGATTAAATAACTAGTTCTAATCTGTGTTCTTATCACAAACTGTCAGGATTATTCCAGAAAGGAAGCAAGTAATGGTTAATACCTGGTTATCTCATTTAGCCTCACTAAATCTTTAAAATATTTGTTACTGGAAATCAATTATTTTGCATGCTGCTGAAGGCCTCTTTACCTGCAGATAGCTGGGAAACATTCCTGAAGACCCTTCTTTTTAACTAACGATCCTTCAAGGCAGTACATGATGATGTCCATAACCTTTGGCAAAAAGACACAGATTGAAAGTTAATTTCAAATGCTTGGTTTTCTAAAATGTAAATGATTCCATTAGATCTCATTTTTTTTCTGTGTAAATCCATATAGTTTGATCACATATTTACTTTAAACAGAATAAAAGCTATTTTAAGCCTATGGATATTACAGTGAATCCTTGGTCTTGTCTGCAGTAGCAGACAGTCATTTCCTTTAGAGCTGACTGCTCACTCGAAGAGTAGGGTGGCTCCCCAAGCACATGGTGGAAGTGGCTTTGTTTACCATGACCGTTGACAACAAAGCCTTGAAAGTGTTCTCACACATAGCAACTCCATGTAGATGGACAATGGCTACAGCGATCAACTTTAGTTTTGAGGAAACGGAATTAAGGCACGGGAGTCAATTAATCTTAGTTATGTGACACATTCCCTGTCCCTTCCTCCCTCCGTTCCTCCCTTCCTCCTATTTGTAACCTCAAGTATTTACTGCATGGACGGGATACTGGATGCAGGACATTCTCACCTCGACAAGAAGATCCACAACATCCGTAGGCATCTTTTCAATGAGAATTTCAATGACTCTGAGGATTTCGCCTTTAGCCCTCGCCAGGGTGGTGGTGTGTATGCTCTGCTGTGACTGGGTATTTGCTGCAAGGGCCGTGTGTCTGTGTACCTACAAAAGAATTGCCATACTGTAGAGGCCATTGCTGCTCCACACAGGTTTATATTTCTACTCACTGGTTGACTTTTCACTTGCAATAGAGAAGTGAAGCATACAATCAAACAGAACTGTCAAAACAAATCACCCAGGGAAGGGCAGGAATTGTTTTCAGTCACAGAGAAGCATCATGTACAAGAAGAACTAAGTATGGGCTAATAAAATCCTACGACTTTGCTATCCATCATCACCATCATCATCATCACAATCACCATCATCATCATCATTTTGAGACAGAATCTTATGTAGCTGGCCTTAATACATAGCCAAAGATGATTTTGAACTGTTTCACCTGCCACCATCTTATTTGCCACACATTGGGATTTCAGACATACAATACCATGCCCAGCGAGTTCCTGAGTGTTGACCTTAGCACAGTATTACTATGATATTTTAGATGTTGGGTGGATATGTTTAGTGAGATGTGGCCATAGGCTATCATGACATTTGCAAAATAAATTGAAGAACAGTTCGGTAATTTGCTGTAAAGGTACTTTTAGAAAACGCCCAGGAAGCATCTGATATGACCTATTATGCCTGGGAATAATAACGAATGATACTTACATGGTGATAACTGTTCTAGGCACTTTACAAGTAAGTTGGGAAGTTTAAGTTAACATGCCTCCAAAACTAATGAACATAGCAAATAACAGAAATTCACTGGGATTCTTTTTCTCATACAAAGCATAAACTCTACAGCTTAAAGGAGACAAAAATATTTAGAGCCTTGGACAAGTCCTGGATGCACTGTGGAGCCGTAGGCCCAGGAACAGAGTCATGTGCAATGGTGACATAGAGGAACACCTTAGTGCCTTTCTTGAATAAACCAGGATGAAAAGTAGCACCAGCAAAGTTGTTTTGAAAAGAAATAAATGTAGACTATTAATTAAAATATTTTAAATGATCTTTCCAACCAAATGTCTCAGTATGAGTATCCTAATATTTCATTCAAAAATATTCTTGAGTAAATAATGCAAAATAGTGTTCTGAAATATAATTCCTATAAAGACCTATCAGAGTAATATAAAGCTCCCGAGGTAACCAGTATGATCCCCTGTACACATCCCATGCATGGAGAAAACTGATTAGAAATTTCTAAGTTAAATAAAACTACTCATTCAAACAACACACACATTTGATACATGTATACAACATTAAGTGTGTGTGCACGCGTGTGATTGAAACACGGTGGAAGCTTACTACCCTCACACCTGCGCTCACAGCTTTCCTTTAGATATGAATTCCTAACTCCACTTTGTATGTTTGTATGTTCTCCTCGACCATACAGACTCCATGCAGACAGGACCATCTCGTCTCCTAACTGTTTTCCCAGCATGCCTGTAAAGATGGCTCTCGGCCAGACATGGGCCCTGTAGGTTCCAGGCTATCCAAGCAGACTCAATGACATTTACTGTTTTAAAAGTTCACCACAGCTACCGGAAAGCAGTTCAGACAGAGTCCATACCGTGTGGCCACCGAGCTGTGCAGTAATAATGCCAAAAGGGAACACACCTTTCCAAGCATTAGAAAATTATGCTTTCCCTTCTCTCGCTAAGATGTATAGGAAAGAACATAGAATTGGTTCATTGTTCTTTACTAGTTTGTCAGCTGGCTTTGGGCAATTAATTAGAACACCAGAAGTACAGGAATCAATGGACTCTCCAGTCTTCATGTGTGACGAAGAATAGGAAAACCAATCACTGATCTTATGGCTTATATTTTTTTGCATACAGTTTGAGAGTCACTGCAAAATAAAAGTTTAGGTTTAATTACAAGTATTTGCTCTACACTTGAGGAATGTGAATACCTTTAGTACCTTCTAATTCTCATAGACTATTGTATTTCATATTGAAAGGTATTTTAAATATTACAAGTGTGTTCATTCTGAGAACAGAGAGGAGCACAGAAGCACAATTCCACAGTTGCAGAACTCAGTGTGTGTGCATACAAGATACATTCATTTCAGTGGTAAACTATTAACTTGCTTTGCCTGAACTACAAGGATTCTTTACTGGTCTACCCCAGAGTTACAGTATGGAGGGACTCCTCTGAAAGGGGCAATGGAGCACGTGATGAAGGCTGCCCACCTCCTTGGCTATGGTGGTGATGAAGGCGGGTGGTCTGGCGGTGGCAATGAGAGAAAGGGCGTGCCTTGCGGAGCGGGCAGAGTCAGCTGCAGGGCTCAGAGGCAGCCCCATTGTGATGCTAAACAGGGAGCAGGAAAAAAGGAAAAAGAAAAGAAGCATTAGAAATATAGACTGAAAAGATTAGACACAGCTTATAATGTCAGTTCAAGGTCAATGGGGGCACTCAAACAGTTAGACTATAATAGGCCAGCAACAATGAGCAGTGATTAAGAGTCAGGGTGTTCTGGCATCAGATACAAAATCGAATTATTAACCGTGAAGACTGAAAACAGTATGTGCATCTGTCCAAAAGGTTCAAAACGCCTTGTTAACAAATTATCAAGAACTACTACTGAATACATATCACAAAGCTCAAAAAGGCAGGGATGGATACTGTGCTAGACGTTTTAAAGTTTTGTCCTAGGTTAAGTTAAAGATAATTTATTCATAAGGCCATGTTAAGAAATGATAACCGAGGCTCTTTTGTGAAAGGAAGCAGAACCCATTCCTGTCTGTGAAGTTATAAAAAGAACTGAGAATGACAAATTACTGTTCCCTGGCTACTGTGTTCAGTCTGAAAGCTCCCCAGACTGCTGGCTATCCCACACCAGTACTTGCAGAAAGCCCACTAAGTACATGCGCCACCACTGACACTCCTTTAGTATCAAAAGTGAGCTGATATTAATTTTCTTAACATAAAGGAGAGATGGTAAACAGTCTTCATAGAGCGATGTACACAATGAAGTGAACTTTTCTAGACTATGAGAGCGTGATGTCTTGATATAACTGTATAGACAATACATCTCATCTCTGACATGAATCCAGCAGCTTATATACACACATATGCACATATATATGCACATACACACATATATGTATGTATATATACACACATGCACACATACACACACATACATATATATATATACACATACACATATATATGTACACACACACATACACACACACACAAGACTTTTGACTAAAGTGTAGACAAGGTGCCACATATTAATTATGCAAATAAAGTATTTCATTACATTCATTATAATTTTTCTAGCTAAATAATTTTAACTTAAATGAATACGTGGAGATCCATTAGAATGTATTTTAAACAAATCTATGATCTGTATGTATAAACTGGATTATATAACATTCACAAAAAGTTTATGTCTTTTTATAATTATCCTAAGAATGGTTATTTTAATTTTTAGTTGAAAATAAAGATGAGTTACACGGTTATTCTTAACCTCAAAGGAGGTAAACAGATGGCAGACATTTTGCTTTAATACTTGGTGGGTACTGTATTACTTAAAAGCAGTGGTCTTCAACTGGGTCATGATCCCTGAGGGTGTTGGGCCCTTTCACAGTGGACACATATCGGATATCCTGCATATCAGATATTTATATGTGTAGGAAGATTTTTATGTATAGCAAAATTATAGGTATGAAGTAGCAATGGAATAACTTTATGGTTGGGGTTACCACATATGAGGAACTGCATTAAAGGGTCACAACATTCGGATGATTGAACCACGGCTTATAAATTTGACAATATAGAGCTTTCTCCAGGCTTTTTCCAAACTGAGGGTAGCTACAAAGTAGGGACTCAGATGAGAAGAGTACACAGAGGCTTTCTTTGATATTTAAAAATAAAATAAATTAAAAAGTGGGCTTTGAGAGTAAATCTATATCCTGAATCAAATACACACAGAAGGTGTGGGCTGCATGACCTGGTGCTCCTGGGTTGGCCCAGTACAGGTGGAAAGAATGGTATGCAGGATGGACAGCCAGCCAGGCTCCCTCCTGTGTTAAACTTTACCATTTCAGATACAGCAAGGCAACATTCACTACCTGACCAGTGGTGGAGCTTCGGAGTGGATTGTTTAATAATTATTGGTAAATTTATATTACATATCTATATTTTAGGTCAATTTCTTTAAAAGCCCCCCAAACTAGTTAAACACTTTAGATACCTTGTACTTTATTTTCATCAAAGTATATGACTAGGGGACAAGGGTATTGAAAGCAGGGGAATGTATGTAAACTAATTCTGAACAAACCTAAATCAACTTTTGTAAAACCAGTCTGTAGGGGAAAGGCACATCAGTTTCCTGGGGGAATCCATCCCACGCTGGCAAAGCTCAATACAGAAGGAAGGAACTAGACGTAGCCTAGGCTCTGGAGTGAAAGCTGGGCTTACTTTTGGTCTATGTGCCCAACATTCCCATTGGCAATAAAGAAATTTCACAAATGAAAAATCAGCTCAAAGAATGTTAAGTGAGGAGCTAAGGTACTGGTGCACCATGGTTCGTTCATATTTGCTACCCAGGTTTCCTAAAAAAAATTAAATGGAAAAATATCAGCAATAATGAATAATTTTTTTTTTTTTTTTGGTTTTTTCGAGACAGGGTTTCTCTGTGTAGCCCTGGCTGTCCTGGAACTCACTCTGTAGACCAGGCTAGCCTCGAACTCTCAGACACAGAAATCCGCCTGCCTCTGCCTCCCAAGTGCTGGGATTAAAGGCGTGCGCCACCACCGCCCGGCATGAATAAATTTTTGAACTGCATGGAACTGTGTTGTGTGATGGAATCTTATGCTGTGGATCACTGGGTAAGTGAATCATGTCTCTGTCCTGAGTACACAGTAAGTATACACTGTCCTTGCCGATACCTTTGCTAGTACACTGTGAAGGTATTAGCAGTGTCTGTGCAGGCAGCCCTCTGTTAATATAACACTGCATCACAATGCTTACACAGTACATCTTACTTGTCTCTTCACACAGGTACCACACACCCACTCAGAGAAAAACAACCAGGAAATATATAGTACAATTTAATATTTGGTGGGGGAACCAATACTCACATAGCTTTTATTATGCTGTGTCGTTATGATTATTCAGTTTTATTGTTATTCCTAATTATCTTACAATACATAATTTAAAAGTTTAGCTGTATCACAGGTCTATATGTAAAAGAAAATATTGCATATAAAAGGTTTGGGATTACCATGGTTTTGTGAATCAACTCAGAGTCTTGGAATGTGTCCCTATAGTTAAGGGAGATTACTGTCTTTCAGAATCACTGACCTTTGTACAAAGTAAAGACACTGGTGAACTAGGTTAATGAATTGGTAACATGACCAAATGGCCTTAGCTGAGTGGCTAAACTGCTTAGAGAAGTTTGTAGGGATATACTGAGATACTTGGGTTTCAGTTGTTTTATTCAATGCCAGGAGTGGTTTAAATGAAGATCAGGGTACACCTATCTGTTGTGTTGACCATAATACTTTAAAGGAGATTAATCATACATAGTAAGAGACAGAACTAGGATTCATAAAGTTCTTCAAAAGATGGAATTCAGCTAAATTAGAAGTCTTGGGGCTGGAGGGACCACTCAGCAGTTAAAAAGGCTTGTGCTGCAATCATGAGGACCAGAATTTGGATCCCAAAACCTTGAGTCAGAGTAAATACCTGTAACACAAGCTTCAAGCAGGATTGCTGGGGCTGGCTGGCTTCTAGCAGAGCAGAAGCCTTTTGCCTTGTCTTAGTTCTTTGCATGAGGGAGAAATTATTAGTTGGAAAGGAAAGAGTGGAAGAAAGAAAAGGAAGGAAGAGGAGACAGAGCTGTATGTGGGCAATAAATGCTTCTTGTAATGACCAATACTATGCAGTTATAAAGTGAAAGAAAGCAAAGGGTATATAAATCGGTCACTAACTTCAAATCAAAGGCCTGGTCATATACTAGCCTTCATTCACATCAGCAAAAGGCCATGTACATTTGGGAGAATTACCAAAGCTATTACAGTAAGAACACCATTAAGATTTGGTAAAGGGCACGGTCTGAAGAGAAGCCATAGACAATGGAAAAGAAAGCGAATCAACCATTTTCACACTGCCCTTGGGTTTGGTGGATAGTGATCATTTAGGAGGAGCTGATGTGCACATGTGTGCAAGTCTCTCCAGCAGTAACTTAAAGGTTGAGGCAGGATGACAGAGTGTAGTCAGGCTCACTGCTTGGGAATCAGGGCTCTGTCACTGCCTTGGGATCAGCCACCTTGTTAAAAAGCTGCAAGTTCCCAGAGCATAATGAAGAAGTTATGTCCTCTAGTCAAGACACTGCACTACCATCAGAGAAATCTTTCCAAGTCATCAACTCCATTTCATGAACTCCTAACCTAAATGCCTCCAGTGGATCCACCTCACTTCTGGGGAGGAGAAAGGCTCTGACTCTTTGCTCTGAGTGTGAAGTCTCTTAAACTCTTAGACCCTTCATAGCCTCCAACACGAATTTTCAGCTCTTGTCTTTTCATCATCACTATCCTCAACCTCAAACTGTACTAAAGAGCTACAGAAATAAAACAAATACCACAGTAAACCGAAAAGAATTGAAGATTTAGACATAACTCCACATGCCCCTTGGACAACTACTTATTGAGGAAGCCAGAAATATCCACTAGGAAAAAGAGAACATCTACAGCAAACAGTGTTGGTCAAACTACATGGCTGCATGCAGAAGAATGCAGATACATGCATACTTAGCACTCTGTACACCTCAACTCCACATGTAACTTAACATAAAACCAGAGGGAGGGCACAAACAAGGATGTTTGAGACTTACCCAGCAGGGGGAATGGAATGGTCGTCAAAGGCAATGGAGTGAGGGAACTGAGTGGAGAGGGGATCAGGATGATAAGTGGGGGATTTCAGGGTTGGATGTGGGGATGGTCAGATGGCTATGAGAATGAATGGGAATCTGCAACTGACAGGGCATGAGGAGGGGAGGTAGAGGGCATCTCGTGGAAGACACTGAGACCTGGGACAGAGGAGGCACCCAAGAATCAGTGGGGGCATTCTTAGCTTGACTCACTACACTGGGGATATGGAACCTCAGGAGGCTGACTCCTGTGGCCAGATATGAAGCCCAGTGGAGCAACAGGGACATCAGCCCACCCACAAATCTGTTTGCATGGTTTTAACAGATAGTAAAACAAAAGACAATCAAAATAGTGAAAGCAAAAAAGAAAAACCAGACATACTAAACCTGATAGAAGAGAAACTAGGAAATAACCTTGAACTCATCGGCACAGAAAAGACATTCTGAACAGAATACTGTTAACACAGGCAATAAGATCAACAATTAATAAATGAAATCTCATGAAACTGAAAAGCTTCTGTACAGCAAAGGACATGTCATTCAGACAAAGTGGCAGCCTTCAAAATAGGAAAATATTTTTACCAAATACATATCTGATAAAGAGCTAGTATCAAACATATATAAAGTATTCAAAAAACTAGATATCAAAAAAATAAATACCCAATTTAAAATGGGGTACAAATCTAAACAGAATTCTCAAAAGAGGAAACTCAAATGGCTGAGAAAAACTTAAAGAAATGTTCAGCATCCTTCCTTAGCTATCAAGGAATGGAAAGCAAAACTATTCCAAGATTTTATCTTACACCTGTCAGAAAGGCTCAGATCAGTAATACAAGTGACAGGATGGGGACAAGAATTTGGAGTAAGGGAACACTCTTTCACTGTGGGTGGGAATGCAAACGCGTACATCAACTATGAAAATCAATGTGGCTGTTCCTCAGGAAGATAGGATTCAGTCTACATAAAGATTCACCTACATCTCTCTTGGGCATATACCCAAGGAATGAGGGAGGCAGAGCCCCAACTGGACATACTTTATCCTTTCACATAGACCCTTGCTCAGCCATGTTCACTGCTGCTCTACTTATAATAGCTAGAAATTGGAAACAACCTAGATGTCTCTCAGCAGAAGAATGGATAAAGAAAATGTTTATAAAGAATATGCTTATACAAAGGAGTATTACTCAACTATTTAAAAAAATGAAATTTCCAGGTAAAAGGATAAGACAGGAAAAAAATAGTCTTGAGTGAAGTAACCCAAACCCTGAAACACAAATACAGTGTTTGCATATATGTAGATATAGTAACTGTTAAATCAATGATACCAAGCTATAATCTATAAAACCACAGAAGTCAGGTATAGTGTAGGGAGAGTGGGGTGGGGCACACAGCTATATCTCCTTTGAAAAGGGAAATAGAAGAGATAGTTATGGGATGGATGATAGGGAGCTAGAATGGGAGAATCAAGTGGACAGGGAAAGCAAAGAGGGTGACAAGGGAGGATATATGGAGATGCTAAAACTAAGAACTGTTTGAGGGTTAGAATGAAAACCTAATATAGTAGAAGCGTGTGTGTGTGTGTATGTGTGTGTGTGTGTCTGTGTGTGTCTGTGTGTGCATGATCTAAATAAAATTGCCAAGTAATGGAGGAGACAGAGCCCCAACTGGACATCTTGTCACCAAGTGATGCTTCCAGTCCCAGGACTGCATTACATCTAATTTAGTTGTTGGCCAAAGCAGTCCTATGGGAAATCCCCAAATAGCCTTGGCAGTTGCCAAGACAGTAAGTTTTTCTCCAGACACTGATAGTAAGGCCCCACTGAAGAAGAGAATACCTACACAATTCATTGACCATGGGGAGGTCGAACTGTGCCTACAAAAAGCCCTATTGCATAGTCCCGTTGTACTGCTTACCCTTAAGAATTCTTAAAGTAAGAAATGAAAATGGGTACGAAGTATCTACATAATTGTTCAACATCCTTAATAACCAGTTCTAAATGAAGATTAAAACTACTTTGAGATTTCATCTTACCCTAGTCAGAAGTCGAAGAGTAAAAACTCAACTGACAACTAGTGCTGGTGAAGATGTGGGAAAAGGCACTATATTCTCTGTTAGTGCAGATGCAACATGGTACAGCCTCAGGAAATCAGTACAGAAAATTCTCAGAAAGCTAAAAATAGATCTAAAAACATGGCTCAGCTATAGCATCCTTTGGTTTATGTGCACCTGACTCACCATCTTACTCCACAGATCCAGATGTCAACCACTGTCAAATTAAGAAATACTGCATGGATACATTCTAGGAGAAAACCTTAATATTTCTGCAAATAACCTACAAATCTTAGTGATCAGTAACAAGGCTTTGAAAACAGTTGCCATCAAAACAAAGAAAGCTAACATTGTTTTAGGTACGTACTTAATTACGTAACATCCAGGACTTCCAGCCTACACTTTCCTAGGAACACTAGTGTGTTAATACTTGTTTACAAGTTCATAAAGAATATGCAGCTCCTCTGTGTTAAGTTGAAACTTCACTTTTAAAAATATTTTACATTCTTCTTCTCCTTTTCCTTCTTCTCCTTCTTATTAGTGTGTATGTATGCATGCTATGACATGTCGTGGAAGTCACAGGACAGCTCTGGAGTTGCTTCTTCCCTTCTAATTTTACTTCGTTTCTGAGGATGCACCTGGCTTGCATCACTGGTCAGCAAGTACATACTGAGCCATTCCACCAATGCCTAGAGCTTTGTTTTAAAACTCAAAGCAGAATTCCTTTCCAAAGCTGGAAGATGGAAAATTTTCTTACTCTTCCAAACATGTTAGCTGCATATATTTATAGAAAATAAAAAACTATGCTAACCCTTATTATTAATTATTAACCTTATAAATTAATTTTTCAGAACAGAAACACTGTCCAGTATAGATTTCTAAAGCATGTTTGCATTTTTAGTGTGTTTCTTTCTATCCCTCAAACTTAACAGAAATGGTTAAGTTTGAGTTAAACTACTAAATTCTTCTCTCTAACTCTATAGAACCTTTAGGAATTAAATTAGAGATCAGAGTCCCCCAAGCTTCTGCATCTCTAGCTATGATGAGGCAGTCAAGGGGCTCAAGGACAACGGTTACCTTTCTTGGAAGTCTTTATCCTAAACTGCCTACCTAATTTCTATTTCCTCTATAACTCTATAGGAACCTTTGCAATGTATGGTGCTTCTCTGTATACCAAAGGTTCATGGCTTCCAGTAGCTCTGTTTTCCTGTCTGTGATTGGTAAGCTGTGACAATATCCTAAAAGCAATAGGCTTTCTGTAATCCGCTCATGTCCTCAGCTGTCCAGCACATGATGAGCATGGCCCCCTCAGCAGCTGGGCTCCGCTCCACTGTTCTTTCACAATAAAGGCCCTATACCGTGACCTAGGCAAATAGAATCCAAATCACAGGTCACACCAAGCTAAGCAGGAGTCTAGTCTTCTAGGAGCACAGGAGTTTTCTGCTTGTCTATAAAGTAGAATTTATGCACCATTTCTAACACTTTATCATTGTGTACAGACCCACAGAGATCTTTGAAAACAAGGAGTTCTCAACACAAAACACTGTGTGCCTCTAATTTATATTACAATTAACTAGGTGGCTCGTCAGTTATTTCAGGAAAGCACAGCCTCAATGTTAAAGTATAGTTCACACTGAATAAGCATACGATTCTCATTCATTTAAAAATATCCTCATAAAAGATGCTGCCTGTGGCTCACTTACCAAGCACACAGCATACACCTTAAGTATTGGGGCTGAGCATGGGAGCTGACAGTCCCAAGAGGTGGGCCCAGTCCTTCGACAAGTCACCTATCTCTCTTTACGATTAATATATAGAAATTAGCTAGCTTATTGAATGTACTGGGCCAGATGCAGCTGATGGAGACTGTCATATATAAAGTATGGTTTTATTAAAAGTTTACTGGTACCATCACTGTCTACCAATACACTAATGAGTGCTCGCTTTGGTAGCATATATACTAAAACTGGATCCACAAAGAAAAGATTTGGATGGCTCCTGTTTAAGGTTGGCAAAAACAAACAAAAAAGTGAAGTGTTGTATATTTAAAAAAAAATTAACTAATATTTAAACAAAAATTTAAATTTCTATAAGGTATAAGAACCTTAATGAAAATTTCATTAAATATAAAATCCAAAAGTATATTTAAAATTCTGCTCTTACCATTTTTGTAATCTTTATTTAAGATGCCTTTAATTTTGCAGGTATTAAAATTTTGAATCGTCTTTAGCATTAGCTTTAGCTTTTGGAATCAGCTAGATCTGAAATTAAACCCAGTAATTTTTTACCATCTAGAAAACAAGTGATGGTGTCTTTCTCAGATTCATATACTATCTTGGTGTGCGGACTTGTAAAATGGGGGAAACAATGTTTATTGCTTAGGGCTTCTATATACCTAAATGAAAGCACAGCAGTCCACCCTGAGTAACACTGCATACTGGTAGAGTAAGCAAATAAAAGCCCAAAAATGTCCTTGAGCCCCTTGACTGCCTCATCATAGCCAGAGATGGCAGAGGCTTGGGGGGGCTCTGATCTCTAATTTAGTTCCTAAATGACTTTAGGGGTACCTCTTCAAGGGAGCGGGTGTTAGAGTAAACAATAAATGTCCACTAAGAAAAACTCTCATTCTTGTAAGACAACAGACTCTCTGGCCTGGGATCTAATGCTCCAGCTTTGCCAGGTCAAACACTTAGCTAAGAGGAAGACATTAAGCCACAGTAAAGAGACAGCTGCAATACATCCTTTAAAGGAATGTCGGAATTTTCCTTCCCAGAACCCCCTACCCTAGAACAGCAGCTCACTGTTGGGAGCCATGCAGCTTTGTAGATCTGCCCACTCTCCTGAACTACTCAGAAGACTGCATTTCCCCTTTCTTCCCTTCTGTGGCTTTTCTAAGCAGGCATTCCTTAACAAATTGGGACTCCCAAACATTTTCGGCTTGCTTACTATTTCCCTAAAGCTCCCTCCCAATCATTTAGTGCTTGTCTGTCACGTGTCTGACCTTCATGCCAGCTTAAACAGCATGACACCCCCACACCCCCACACCCAATTCTCCTCCAGGAAGCTGCAGAAATTTGTAGCTTGCCTGCCATGGGGGTTCTCTTTCAGACTCTAATAAAATTGTCCTTGAGCTTCCACTTGACTCCATTCCTAAATTATTTATTAGTTACACTAAGAGTTCTAAGAGGTGGATTCCAGTTTCCCCAGTATCAACACCACCTACACATACATTATATACACTACACAGTAGGTGGTACAGCAAGGAGCTTCTTGTTACAACCTGTTTCTAAAGGAAAAGCTTAAACCAGTCTTGTGCCTACCCTTCATTCCACTTCCCAAAGACAACTGGCAGGGAGCCACTGTGGTTTTGAGTGGTGAATCCGTTTGCATGATGTTGATTGGTCAGAGTGAGGCAGACTTTCACTGAGGCTCTGCTTAAAGACATGCCAGTGCCTGACTTGTGGCTGTTCTGCTGGGCACCATTGCTCTTCTTCACACAATATTTTGATGTGAAAATCCAGGCACACCTTCCTTCTCCTGCTAACTCATCCCGTCAGGCCTGTCCACCCCTTTACCACTCCCACCTCCTCAGAGTCCCAGACATCAGGAGGTAGGACCTTCGAATGAGTCTGCTGGAAACTAGAAATAACTGATGTTAGGTAATAGCCGCCCCTCCCCATCAGCAAAATATCCAAAAACACCGGAAAACAAGTGCTGCTGCCAGGCCAGAGAGAAGCGGTGAGTCAGAATTCTAGAGTAAGGTGTCGTGAACTCTGGGAAAACAATCTAGTGACCTCGAAGCACCTACAGTGTTGTGGAAAAACTCAGAAGTCAATTCTGACAGGGAATGTCAGTACTTGAAAGAAATGGAGGGAACACTCCTCTGTGATGTGTATTCTTCAGAACAAGGCCTGAGTTGCCTGTTCCCCCTGCCAGGCCTGCCCTCATAATCTTAGAAGATTTCTTTCCAGAAATATTAACTAAAATTTTAAGCACTTGTCCAATATAAAACCACGTTCACATGGCAAGCTTGGCACTATGGACAGAAGGAAGGCACAGTAAGTCAGCCTCAGCCTGCATGCAGGGTGGGGCGGGTGAGAGTTTCCCTTAAGCTGCGGGTACCCTGCTGCTCCGCTTCTGCTTCCCCCACCTCAGTACTCCGGCCTGGACTAACTGGGCCACGTATGTAACAGGCCATTTTCAATCTAAATCTTGTTAGAGATTAATAAGCAAACATTTTCTTGCTTATTATGCAATTTATCATGATGAAAAGTACATCAGACTCCTCAAGGCTACATGCTGATACATTCATTTATTCAGAGCTGTGTAGAGAAAGTCATACTAATCTTAGTGACAGAAAGAATATAATAGCAAGATTTAAATTACCTACTGAAAACTATAGAATTTATGTCTCTTGATATATTGTCTGTACATCTGTACATAGAGCATATATATATATATATATATATATATATATTCATATTCACACACATATGCATACATATATGTTTACTTTGGTGATATAATTTTGATATAAACTTATTTTTTAAAAAATTGTAAATGCTAGAACTAAAATGAAACCTTCCAGATAACAAAAACATATGTATAAAAACTTGTAGAATTGTGTTTGATCAGATTTGAAAACAAACCATATTTTTAGATATTAAGCTATTGCATACTTCTCAAGACAAACCAAGAGGGCTTCAGGAGCAGCAGCCTGTGCTGTGGTCTCCTTTGGGCACATAACAGCAAGCCAGCAGGAAGCTAAAGGTTTTAGACAGTGTTTTATCATACTAACCAAGAAACAAGTTAAAACACTTAAGATGTACTAACTGCTTCTCTAAGTTCTTTGTGAACATAAACTCACCTAGCATCAACCTTCTGAAACAAATACATTATTTTTCAATCAAGTAGTGAGGGAGACTTAGAGGTGAGATTAGAACACATGGAGGTGTGCCCAGAGGTACGAGAGGAAAGCTGCTGGCTAGGCTTGCACTAAACACCCCCTCCCTCCAGTTAATGAGAGGGCACTGGGCAATGGGCAGCTAATCTGTAGACAAAGCCATGGCACTGTACTCTAGCAGAAGGACAGCAGGCCCCCACCATGCTGTAACTGGAGGGACAGTGACATAAGGGAAAGCAGCTGTGAAGCCAAGAGCAGTTCACTTTAGTTTCCTACAAAGTCAACCATGACAACACTGGCAGGGCATTCATTTTCCCAGAGAGGCATGATGAGACAGATAGGACTTTCTATCACTGCATAGTCACTAGGATGAGACAGTTTAAAATGTAGAAAGAGAAGTGGAAACCTTGTGTGTACAGTGCTGGCAGGAATGAGAAAGTGTGAAACCATGAAAAACTGTGCAGCAGCTCCTGGAACTCTTAAACACGGAACTATCCTATGTCCTAGTAATCCCACTTTGTAATGAAAACGAGTTCTCACATAAACACACATCAACAGATACACAAGACATCATCACCAAAAGTGGGATGGAATTCAGCTAAAATCCAAAGTAGCACAGTGAAGCACGCTACAACAGGGATGGACTGTGTAAGAGGGATGAAGAGAAAGAAGCTTAACAGACCGGGGTGTCTACCTGGGCTTAGCACTACTGGGAACTAGGAGGCTGGGATGGCTGTGCACTGTCAGTTTACTTATGGCAATAATCACCAATTGTAGGCCACTTGTATAATACACCCAAGTGAGGCAAGGTTTTCTGGAACCAGGAGACTGGGTTTAAGACATCCATCTGTAGTACCACGACTCCTTGCCAGTTCACAAAGATGTGTCCACTTATGTCAGGCTAGTAACTCATTCTTTATTTTTATAATGAAGATTATAGTGTATTTAAAATGTAATGCATTTAATTTACTGTTTGTGTGTGCACGCATGTGTGTGTGTACATGTGCACACACATGCACTCACATGTACCAGTGCATCAGTGGAGGTCAGAGGACAACTTGCAGGAGTTGGTTCTTTTCTTCCACCATGTGGGGCCCAGGGATTGAACTTAGGTCATCAGTCAGGCTTGGTGGCAGCTACCTCTGCCTGCTGAGTCATCCCACTATCCCAACTACAATCTTCACTTAACCTGTCACTGACTATATGCAAAAGAAACCCCAATAAAGTTAATTTTAAAATTAACAGGAATATAGAGAGCAATTCTCCAAGTTTTCTAGCTGTCTTCTATTAGTAAAACATTTTAGATCTAGTACCAAGTATGTACATCACTTTCCTTATAAACAGTCCATTTACACAATTATTTATCAGTAATGTCTCGAGGTGTAATAAATACAATTTGAAATTTATATCACAGATCATTCACTGTCTCAAGGCTACCTCTCAATTTTCTTTTGAGTTTTGTATTGTTTTTTGTTTTTGAGACAGGGTATCATGGTATAGCCCTGGTAGGCTTTAAACTTACAACAATCCTCCTGCCTTGGCATCCTGAGTTGTGGCTAGAAGCTTGGCCATCATGTCCAGTAGACTTACTGCTAGTAAAACACATCGAGTTTCTTTTGTTGTTGTTGTTTTTTTCTTTTTTGTTTTTTTTTTTGAGACAGGATTTCTCTGTGTAGCCCTGGCTGTCTTGGAACTCACTCTGTAGATCAGGCTGGACACAAACTCAAAAATCTGTGTGCCTCTGCTTCCCAAGTGCTGGGATTAAAGGTGTGTGCCACCATTGTCCGGCACATACCGAGTTTCTAGAGGATAACCAACACCTCTGATAACTTCTTCCAACAACAATGCACTAACCCACCGGAACCTGCACATACTTGGCAAGTTGTTTCTCAGCATCTGCGCAGAGCTCCAGCAGCCCCATCAGGACAGCGGACACGTCCATGTAAGGCTCCCACACAGTGAACCCTCGCCCAATCAGGTCAATGGCAGTTCTCCGGATGGTGCTATGAAGAGGAAGTTTGGGACTTGGTGGCTGTAGCAGAAGAAATGTCAGTGCCTTGCCTGAAAAATAGAAATCCGAATGTTAAGTACACTTTGAAAATGTAACTATACTTCAAGTTTTTCCCCAAAAAGGGGGAACTTGTAATTTATTTGGTCCCATATTGTCAAGAGAAAAGTTAGGTTACAATGTTTTATAGTATATTCTTCAGTGCTTAGTTACATAATAGTTCTATACAAATACACATTTCTACATTAAAACATGAGTAGCCTAGCCCCCCTACAGTGCTACCTTCATCTCAGTATCACAAATAAAAAAGCTGGTTCAAATAATGTAATGTAGGATCTTAACAATTTTCCTTAAATAGTCCATTATTGAGTAGAATGCCTTGAAATGGAGGTGAAAAGAACTGTTCTTTAAGTCTGAGTCTATGGATGAGTTCTGTACAATAAGTGGTTCTGAACTTCTTAGTCATAGAACCTCTTAAGAATCTGTTGGAACAAATTAATAAACAGAATTTGGTGCATACATGCAATGTAATTTTACTTATAAAGAAAAATGAAACTATGACATTTGCAGGAAGATAGAAATAGAAAGCATGTTACATGAAGTAACTCAAGTGAAGAAAATCAAATATCATATTTACTCTCATGTCCAAGCCTTCCATTTGATTTTTATACACGCTTCTAGGGGTATGGGGGTTGCTCATGAAACTAGGAAAGGAACCATGAATAAAATGGCAGGAAGGGGAAACCAGCAAGGGTTTCTCCAAAGACTCTGGTCCTTATAGTGGCCCATCACAGCGTCTGCTCTTTCCATGCCTGGAGTGACCAGCACACACAGGGTCCCCGGAGCACCTCCGCCTTTATACCATTTCGCTCAGTGACCTTTGGTAGTTCAAGATTCCAACCATCCTGCTAGGGCAAATTGCACAGATCTGGCAATCCATGTGGATGGCATCAAAAGTGAAGTAGAGAAATGGTCATCTTCACACATAAATTTTAAGTCTATTAATAAGAAACTATTTGCTTCCATTTGATGAGCTGTCTTGGAATTACAAAGACATATAGATGACAAAATTCCACCTCTTTCTCAGAGGACTATTCAAACCAGGGTATGTAAATCTCAGATCCCTCAAAGGTTTACTGAATTAACCCTTTGACTTCAAGACATGTTGGTCAGTAAAGATGCTGATGACTCTACTGTTAACTCGAAATAACAGCATCAATGCGTTTGTAAGGACTACAGGAATCTACTGTTAACCAGAAAGAGCGGCATCAATGCCTTTGTAAAGACTACAGGAATTCTAAGTAGGAATTTGCTGATCAGAGGTGGAGGTAAACAGAAGAAAGCATTCCACACAAACAAAAACACAACAAGATTTGGGGATTACATAGAGCTCTGCATGGCTTTGCTTACACAGTCATGTATGTATGGAGTTCTTTCTGCCACTCTTCCCTGCTTACAGTAGAATGAAATTCTTTCTTTTTCTTTCTCCCGTCCTCTTCTCACTCTTCCTTCCTCTCCTGCACTCATCTTATGGTGCTAGAGACTGAAGACAGGCTTCACTTATGCTAAACACAGATTCTGCCACTGAACCATACACTAGCCTCATCCATGTAAGACAGTAATTAGAGTTGAGGATATTAATAAACATACCACCCTCTGGAACTTATTCTATCTACGATTTAGGTTGTTGTTTTTTTTTTTTAAAGTATGTGTGTAGGTGTGGTCTCCTGGAAGTCAGAATAGGGCATTGGATCCCTGGAGCTGGAGTTAAAGGAAGGTGTAAGTCCTTCCTTGTAGAGCTGGGATTCCAGTTCGACTCCTGTGTAGGCCCTCTGCAAAAGCTGTACATTGTCTTAGTAGTTGAGTCACATCTCTGATCTCAGGTCTTCAGCCCAGACATCTATCTGTTTTCTTTTTAATGGTAATTTTATTCATTAAAATTTCAGCCTTGTAAATACTCAACATTCCCTTGGTCATATGAAACTGTAAAACATACTTCCTTCTCTGCCATAGGCTTAGCACAGGGCTTCATTCACAAGTGTGGCTTTGGAAAATACCAAGAACCGCTTTGTGCTGTATGTATGCAGTATAGTCAACCAGTCCTGGTTTCCAAGAATCACCTACAAGCCTGTCCTAGCCCATGGTCCAGTTCCCATCTAAGGTAAAATGAGAAAAATTACAAACTATAGTGTAAGTATCCAGAAGAAAGCTGAGTAAACGGAAGAGAATACTTACTACTTTCTTACACTTTTGATGAAATTTTAAATAAAATTATGTATGCAACAGCATTTTCTAATGTTTGTATCAGACAAAAGAAAAAATTTTGAAACAGTTCTTAATTTCCTCAAATACTGTAATTTTAGAAATTTTACTGGTAAATAGTGTTTAAAACATTGCAAAACCTAGCTACTTTGAGAGATTAGATATAAAGAACTAAAAAGAAATGTCTCTGTATAACTCAAAAATACTAAGCCCAGCTCTTGGCCACTGGCTCTGAACTCACCAAGGAGCTCTCCCTCCACTCAGCACAGACTGAAATTCTGCATCATATTTTGCAGTCTAGAGCCACAGTCAAGGTCAAATGATGGATGTCTTAGTTTCCCTACCTGTAAGCTGAGTGAGGGGTAGAGATGGTGGCAGCTCTATAGAGAGAATTCCCCATTAGCTTGTTGTCGTTACCACTGTATATCCAAGTGTACAAACACTCTGCCAAGCGCAGACAGACACAGAACCCACAAGAACAGAATGAAGGAAGAATGGATAGAAGTCTAGCACTGGATAAACCACAATTAACTTCGAGCCTCTGGCTGTTGAGAAAATTCTGTTAACCTGCAGCCAACAGTAATATCAATAGCTAATATTTTAATGTTATTTTACCTCATTTTTTATTTTTGAAAGATATCAACTTTAATCTTACTGGTTTTTAAAAAGAGTTATAAAAGAGCAACAGTGCAAGAAAATACACTCTGCTCTAACAGATAAACACTGAAACAAGAGAAAGGCTGAGACAGAGGCAGCGAAGTGGAGGTGAGGTTAAGAGGTCAGGACTGCACGAGGAATACTACTCAATCATAAACTGGCAAGAAAAAACAAAAACCAAAAAATCCCAACAGTTCTTAGTATTTTTGTAGTATGTGGCTAGTTACAATGGCTTTTCAAAAATAAATATAGAAATCTTAGAACACAGGCACATAAACGCATATGTACTATAATGACATTACAAAAATACTTAATGAATTTGTATTTTGGAGCATGTATTTATTATAAAGCATAGACTCAATTTATTAAGGAATGTTATATATACTTAATACTACATGAAAAAACTTCATTATCTATAGTTATAGATGCCTATGGGCATCATGTTTTTATCATTCCTTTTCAATAACATCTATACTATTTCCCTTTTTCCCACTGGCTGAGCCTTGTAGTGAGACCTTCCATTCTTTACAGTGTACCACAAATACAAGAGGCATGTAGAAAAGCATGCTTGTTTGGGTCATGGAGGACACAGTCACCTGCCTGCTATACATGATAGCACAGCACCTCAGTTTCTCCAGATATTCATTTCTCTATATAGTGATTTCCACACCCAATGGATCAGATCCTATCAAGACACAAACTTAAACTACACAGTACTACTTTACCCAATTTGTTCCTGTAGACTATCACTAAACAAGAGAAGATCCTTATAAGAATATAAAATGGGTGACATTTGACCCAACCTTTCCTTCCATTGTAATTTTTGCCTGAGATTCACCACCCTTTCTTATTTGGAACCAGAAGACCTCCAAGGACTCCTGTGGCTATGGAAGCTGTGTCTAGACCTCACTGTCCTAAGTCATCTGGCAGCCAGCACTGTGTCAGAAAGGGACAGCAGAGAACTACAGGCTGCAGACCAAAGGGAGGATAGTGTAGATGGTGTAAGAGACAGGAGGAAGCAGCAAGTTCAGAGCTACTCTGGATTTCAAGGCAGAAGCTTTGGTTTGATGACAACTAATACTGGTGGGAAAATATTAGCTAGAAAAAAAATAAGAATTAGAAATTAAAACAGAAGTCAGCATCAAACCATATTTTAACAAGAGAACATTAAACGACCTTTTCTTACTGGTTTAAAAGACCACAGGCCTTCAGAGAATTGTTTTACACGCCCTCGGAGACAATGCAAAGCTGCCAGCATAAAGGATCGGGCTCTGCTCACTCCTACACCAGGCCACAGTCCTAGTCACAACAACCTTGCTCGGTGGCCTTAGAATCCTGGATGAAGAAACAGTCGCTAACTCTCCCTGGGTCTAAGTGCAGAGAGGGGACAAAGGGGCATATTCTTAAAATACTTTAATTAATAGCTCAATTACAGGGAAATTCCTGGGGGAAAGTATATTATATACACATTAAACCAAATGAATTTATTATGATTTATGCCATTACAAAGAGTGCAAAATGAATAAATAATGATTGGCCACTTATTTCAAAGTGTAACCTAGTGAATGAAGCCTTTTCCCAGTTGCTATGTCCATCAAAGAACAGGGATGGCAGAGTGCCAAGAGAATTCTATTCCTCTGCACCACACAGGTACTTGACTACAGATGATACTAATATGACTTATTTGAAAGTATAGAATAATTAAGATGCACTTTTAAAACTGGATGCTTGTGGCACATACCTTTAACTACAAGACTTGGCAAGCAGAGTCAGGAGGAATTCTGTGAGCTCCAGCCAGGGCTACACAATGACTCTGTCTCAAAAACAAATCAAAAGGCAAACCACACACCCCCCCACACACATACCCCACATGTACACACATACACTCAGGTGTACTTTTTACTTCCTGTATGGTATTAAAAAAGTAAGCCATCATTTCTTTTTATTTAAAAACATCAAAGAACTCTGTTAAGTTGGAGAACTAGCAAGTATATTTTAAAATTTATTAGTCTTACATTAATTTAACCAAAATAGTCCTAAATTAAAATAATTTCATGTTTCCTTTCTTACAATGAAAAAAATATAAAGTTCAAATTCTCCATGATAAAATGAATAATTTTTCCCTTGTCTTACTGAATATCAAATTAACAAAGCTGTATCACATAGGGAAATCCAGTCTCATTTTGCTTTTGGTTAACTCATTTTGGACAGCAGACAAAAATATAAGATAGCCTGGCTATCCTACAAACAGAAGGGTATTTATTGCTCAGTGCACATGGCCTTCTGTCTAGAAGTAGAAAGGACCACTGGTTGGATAGCTGTTGGTCAGCAATGAAGAACTAAAACAATAAAAGCAAATGTTTACAAAATCAGAGATCTGTTCAAATCTATAACCCACTGAATGTTGACTAGTCCAAATACTCCTTTACTCTCTTCTCAGCAGGCGAAGGGCTAGTAAGAGGCTCATCAATGAGAGGGCAGGAAGGAGGGAAAGAAGGGGACCATAATTAAGCACTGGTCCATGCAGTTAGTAGCTAAATTATCTTTTCATACACAGTCTTTACTGAGGGCCAGCAATGAACCAGATACTATTTTCGACCCAGGCTCCCAAAGTCTAAGCTCGCATGATGCTTCTGTAAGAGCCAGATGAATCAATAAACACATCAACTACTGCTAAGTGCTGGGCAGAAAACTAAGCACAGGAGCCTAGAAGAAGTGACAGAGATAGGAGGATAGAACTAGAGAACCATGTGACTGCTACAGAAGACATGTGAGGTAGGTGCCTGCCTGGGACACCGAGACACTGAAAACCAGTGTAGCTGCAGGATAGTGGACAAGACAGATGGCACAGGTCATGTGACACCGTAGTCTTCACAAAATGGGCTAAGCAGAGCCATGAGGAACTGTGGAAGATTCTGGCGAGGAGAGTGGCCATGTCTCATTTCACAGTGGAAAGCAGCCAGTGCTGCACACAGAGCACATCATATATGGTTGGGGAAAGGGCGAGCCTGGGAAGACCAGTCAGGCTCAGCAAGAAGTAACAGATCAGCCAGAACTGCATGGATTCTGGGGTTTAAAAGTTGTTGTAATGGACTCATTTAGGGATTGGCTATTTTCATGTGATAGACAGAGGGTGTGTGTGTGTGTGTGTGTGTGTGTGTGTGTGTGTGTGCAGGAAGACCACTGCCTGCTGATTATAAGTCGGGGGCAGCAATCCAGTTTAGTTTTGGACATTTCTTTCTGTGTTTCCTTCCCCCTCATCCCTCCATATATGCATGCATTGTTTACGTAAGTGCCACAGCATTCATGTGGAGGCCAAAGGTCAACCTTGGGGGTTGGTCCTCATCTTCCACATTATCTGAGACACGGTCTTTTGTTGTTTGCGGCTGCATATAGCAAGTCAGCTTGTTGCAAGGTTCCAAGGAATATTCCTGTCTCTGCCTTCTATCTCAATATACCAGTGCTGAGATTATGTTAATGAATCAGCCCTAAGCGTTGAGCCCTGAAAGGCAAAGCTAATGCCCACTGGACCAAGACCAAAACTAAAACTTCAGAGGCAGCCATAGGATGGCACTGCCCTGTTCCCAAGACAAAGCATCTCGATTCACTGCACCGATCTTCATTGGCAACAGGGCTTTGGGACAAATGTGTTCAACCATCAAGTTTCTGGCCCCATTGCTGAGTTTGCATATGACTGCCTGTCAGCAGCAGCTGCTGGCCAATGTGCTTGGGACCTCCTGGAACTTCCAATAGTGCCATCCCCCTAGGCCACCACAGCTGAAAAACCTCCAAAAGTGCCCTCATCAGAGAGGATTCCTTGGTAGAAGCCTGCAGCATTTCTAGGCTGAGAAACCTAGAGGTGAATAGTCAGAATTTTTAGTAGGGAATGTATATAGTCACACAAATGAAAATATTTTATATCTTGTAACAATGGTTTTTATGATTACTGATAATAATTTGGTGTCCATATATCTTCCTAACAGAGAATGATGGGTGAGCTTCAAGAACTCTGGCCTTATGTTCTGTATCCGCCACCTCTGGAACTGTTCACCTTTCAGCATCAGTCTGAGCATCGCCTTTCCAAGATGCAGTTCCCTTGTCCTTCCTACTTTGTCCACACTTGAGACTGCACTTTAACCCTTTCCTGTGGGGACTGCAAGTAAATCCTGGGCTCTGAAGTTACTACTCAGTCCGAGGAACATCTTGTCCATTTGCACAGCTGTAATGTATGAGGAATCTAACTATTATTCCAAAGTGCATGAGAGTAGGGGCTGGGAAGATGTTCAGTGGTGAAGAGTACTTGTTCATCTTATAGAAAACCCAGGGTCCACTCTAGGCATATACATGGTGGATCACGGCTGCTGTAACTCCAGTGCCAGGCAGATCCAGAAGTTCCAAGTCCCGTTCTGACCTCTGTAAGCAATGGGCACACACAAGCAGCCCACACATATGTGGGCATAGCAGTCATACAATAAATAAAATTTAAAAGATCTAAACAAAAAAGACTACATGAAAACACACAATGAGCATCTCCCATAAAAACTAAGGTTAACCAAAAAGGGGGGGGGGGGGGGATCCACAAAAAAGTGAAAAAAAAAAGAAAGAAATGCTCCATTATGACCTCAAAATTACATCTTCTTTTAAATAATTCATTCAGGACAATTAAGGAAGTTACACTATCATTACAAGGTAAATATTAAAGCAACCTTATGATGATCTAGTGTAGAATAAAGTCTTATGAAAAATCACTTGGTCTCCTTTCTAATAACTGGCAAGTGTGAGCAGGGACAAAGAGCCGCTGCAGGTTAACCTTCCCGGTACACAGTCGAAGATTGCCAAGGCTGTTCCCTCAGCATCTGCTAAAGACCAAGAGAGCTGCACACGAGGACTGGTGGAATCGGCACAGGAGAACGTTCAGAATTTTTCTAGGTGCTAGGAAAGGGACAAATACTGACTTTCTCGATACACGCACTTTAACACATTCATTTTACTGAATGAGAATAAGGGGCTGGGGAAGATGGGCAAACAAAAGTCACTTGGCTGCCCGTTTCTCAGTCTGGACATCTTTGTTTAAGCTTTGACTTGGCTTAAATGAACGAATTAATATTGACAAAAACATCAACTAAGCTAATGAGTTGTTAGTTAAAGCAATAAACATGTCACATTAGAGTCAGCGCAGTAAAGAGGTAATTAGCCCTGGGAAGGCCCTGCTGATTGGAGCTGTTGAAATCCTCTGCTCTTAACCTTTGAGTCCATTATCTAACCTAGAAGTGGTGGCTGTGTTAATGGGAACGCTCCGGTAAACAGCAGCCTTCCTACTCGGCTCACTCTACTTCACAGCTCTAGGATGCAAAGGGTGTCAGTGTTTACAGGAGCTCCAGGCAAATCTAAACTAGGCATAGATGCTAATGCTCAAACAGAGAAGGTCCACTTTACTTAGAATGGGAATATATTTTAAAATATTCAACTTTCTCTATTTTTTAACAGAAGGGCACTGAGCAATATATAACAAGCTGTAACAAAGGAAAAACCAGGTCAATCTCAAAAGTACCTGAAGCAACCAGTATTACAGGTTAAAACTCTAGATTTAGACAATTTACACCCATTTAACAGGAAAAAAAAATACCCCACGGTGAACCTTGCTTCTGGAGTCTGCTGCTTACAGGGACTGCCTTTCAGCTGGTCCTCTAATACAGTTCAGCTGGAAGCTATCACTAACTTTACTGAGTTAGCTTCCAGACAATTAAAATGAGTAGCTCAGCCTGTGCTGGAGGATCAGATGCTTACAGAAAAATCAAGGTAGGATGACAAAGACTTAAACAGCTGGAAATCCAGTGCTCAGCATGGGAATAAACCTCGTCCTCTGGTTCTGTGGCCCTTTCCCAAAAGAAAGCAAAAGCATGGGGAAAGAACAACTGGGATCTGCATAATATTTATATCAATTTTTAAAAACATTATGACACATATGCAACATTTTGACATTGTTTCTCACAGTATACACAGGTGCCTTGGAGTAGATACTGTTACATGTGCATAGAAACAGGTTGATAATACGCTGTCAGGAAATGGGCATTTTGCCTTTGGAAATCTGTTCTAATTTTGATCATAAATGCAAACAGAGACCTTCCATGTGAAGCTTGCACTATCATTGCTGGCTGAGTGTTTAATACCATTTCCTTTTAGAGAGGATTAAGGTACTGCTCCTTATTTTGTGATGTCTAATGAAAGCAAGGGTTTGATATGCAGTTCCCTGAAGTGTATATAAGTGGTGTGTGAGGGTGTGTGTGTGTTTTAGAAGAACAGAGACAACTGAACATTTACTATACAGTAAATCAATATGTGGTATCTTTTCAGGCTGAGTAATTTTGGAAGGGACAGGAAACAATTAGATGCTTCACTGTATTGGCTAATGTATAATTTTAATGTTAAAAACAACTTTCTTTCAAATAGAGCTCTTTTTCACTAAATCTGCAAAACAGTGCTATAGAGATTAATTCTTCAAAATTAAAAAAAAATCACTACAACCCAGTCTTCATTTTTAATGGACATGAAAGAAGTAATAATGTTAATCAAACTAAGAAATTTATTTTTCTGTTATTTTACTATCATTGACATTTAAGTAAAACCTGAATATGGGCATAGTATTTCCTTGTTATAAAAAAAAGTCTAAGTACTCTAGGATCAGTAATAAAACATAAGATCACCAAAATATTGCTAACATAAGGATTTAATTTGATACCATCTAATTTTTTCTTATATCTAGGAGTATATAACAGAACAATAGTGTGTGGGTATTTTTGCTGTTTTCACATACTTAAGAATAAGACATAGCACCAAACCATAGTTTAAAATGTCAGAGGGAAGGTATCAGAAGTAGGAGGGTATCAGATTAGAATCATAAAACTATTATTTTAGTTACATAAAAAACCACAATGTCCTTCAACAATTCAGGCATTTTCTCTCATCCACACCTTGCTCCTCCATCTGCTTTCAGTTCAAAGGAAAACCCTCCATTTGTCTCTCTACTGGCTAAAACACTTTGGGTAATTACAGAGAACTTTACGGTACCAAAGGTGGGCACTGGCGCACACGGCTTTTCATCTAATAAGATGCAGTTATTTGGATGAGACAGGCTTCTTGAGTTGATAGTGATATTCAGTCCCATAGCCTATGCCCTGAGGACAGAGGGCAGGCTCTTAGAGGTCATAGTCCTCTCCTTCTATTACCTTCTTTAAATTATCGAAACTATTTTTATTTTCTTCAAGCCTAGACATATTAAATTGTAAATTATACTGAGCTTTTAGAGTGAATTTTTTTTAAATGTGGAAAACTTTCTGGACACTAATCATTCAAAAATATTACAAAACATTTCAGCAAACAGTAAGGAAGACACAGCAAAATGGAAGAAAGGAATGAAAAATGCACAAAGCCATCTGTATTTGTCCCCTGACTAGTAGGCAGCAGGCATGGTGCTGTGTGTTGACATGCGCTGTTTCATTTATTCTGAAAATAGTTTTGTGAGGAATACAATACTAGTTTCATTATTTTTTAGGGTGATAAAAAATGTCATTACCAGAAAGCATAAACAACACACTATTGGTACTGCCAGAATGAAGGAAGTTTCTGGACTTGGAATCATAGGATTTGTCCAAATTAGGTAAATTGTTTACACAAAAAAATATTATCTAGGTTATACCTACAGTTATGTACACTGTCTGCAAAGGGGTTTTATGTCTGAAATGTCGACTGAAGCATTCCACACTGTCCTCTCCTGACAACACCACAGTAACATGCCGTTTTAACAGTCTGTCACAGTCATCCCCATACATACAGAAGCCCGAGCCTCCACACCTTCAGGATGCTGAAGACTGTTCGCTCAAACTCTACTGCATTACCACATCCAAACAAGGCAAAGAAAGGCAGCAAAAATCACAACTGGTTTCCAGCTTGCCCCTTATTAACTCTGGCCTAGTTTAACTGAGCTAGCAATGCCATTTTTCTTCCTTTCAAAATCTGTAGAGGGTGAATCAGATGTGAAAGGGAGATCAATTCTGCTCCAAGACAGTAAAAGAGCTCAGCGTGAGCCCTGCTTCAGTTATGGAAAGAATCTAACTATACCAGTCAAGTGCACACTTAGAAAACTGTATTACAGAGGCAGGAAAAAGAACATGCATACCCCAGAAGCAACAAGGAGATTTCATGGTTACTGAAAGGACCAAAATCTCTGCCCATGACACACTGTCCACTGCATAGATGCTGCAGACAGCATACTGCCCACTTGTGTAGAGAGTACACAAAAACACATTATCTACCAGCATAGATGCTGCACATAGCACACTGTCCACTGCATAGATGCCATGATCTGACAGTGCTTAAATCTAACCTCCAAAGTGGAAGTGTTAAGAGTTGGAACCTTTGGGTGGTGATTAAGACATCAGTGCCCTTATTAAATGGGATTCAAAAACCTTGCTCATCCCTCCTACCACATGACATAGACTATAAAGTACCATTTATGAGTTAAAAGTCCTCATAATACGCCATGCCTTTTGCCACTTTGATGGTGGATGCCCTAGTTTCCAAAACTGTGAGCAATAAGTTCACATGGCTTAAAACTTACCTATTCTTGGCATATTTCTCTCTAGCAACTTGAGTTACTTTGCAACAAATACCACTTACAAATATTTCATCATGTCTGACTTAAAGATTAGCACACCCCACCCCCACAAAACTATTATCACATCTGGAATAACAATCAATTTTTTAGATTTATCAAATAGACTGTCAGAGTTACAATTGTATCCATTTTTTCCTGTCCCCCTTCCCACCTGCCTTCCCCCTCTTTACTGCCTCTCCTTTTCTTCTTCCTTTCCATAACTACTTATTTTCATGGTCTCTTTTAATTATAATACAAATCTCTCCTACTCTCTATCTCTTACATTTTTAAATCTATAGTTTATCCTCTACCTACTGTCAATTCCTTTATATCACGGGGAATAGGGAAGAGATTGAAGAAGAGGGAACAGGAAGTGGTCTTAATTAAAACACATTGTGTGCATGTATAAAATTCTCAATCAATATTGTTTTTTAAAAGCAAAGGCTATGGAAAACATCATCGCCCCTAAAGTCACACTAGTGTTGTGATCAAGTTTAGATGTAATTAAACTTAAGTGCTAACTTCCAATCCACAGCTACTCTAAAGGCTGAGGCTTTGAAATACATAAATACATTCTGCATTTATATTTGTGTGTGTGTGTGTGTGCGTGTGTGTGTGTGTGTGTGTGTATCTCAAACCAATTACAATTCACTAAAATAACTCAAAGACAAGAATGAAGCATCATCTAGAAAACAAACGGGATAGGGTTGGGGAAATGGTCTAGTGGCTAAGGATGCTTGTTGTTCATCTAGGACCACAGTTTGGTTCCCAGCATCCGTATCAGGTGGCTTAGAACCATCTGTAACTCCAGCTCTACACAAATAACATACACTCACACAGAAACAGACATAGCTAGGTGCACATAAATGAAAAATTTTAGAAATTAACAGGATATAAAATAGATTAATAAAAGCTACATGACCTTAATGGTAGATGAGATTCTTTTTTTGGCAAGGTTTAAATTTGCCTTTGCAAGTTACATTGAAAGCATTCGACCATCACCTACGGCATTAATAAACAAGTAAGACAATGATCTTGATATTTGTAAGTCAGGAAAACAGCAGAGCTCAGAAGTAAAACTGCTAAATACCACCTTGAGAGGACAGCCACATAAGAAAATTTGAGGAGTTAATCTACAAGGATTCACATAATCTTGCCTATAAGACATTTGATTCCCAGTGAATGATCTGCTGAGAAAACTAGGTTCTGTTAATACACTGGTCAAACTCACGTTGCTGAAGCCCGGACTGAGTCATAACTAACCCATGAGCTTGTACTACCCTGAGAGCGATTTCTGTTCGTCTGTGGTACAGGGTATAGATGTTAATATTTATATTAACTCATGTTTATACATGACTTGCTTTGATGAGTTCATTGTTGGGCTGGGTCACATAAACTGCCACTGTTGCACCATATTTGACTTACAAACTGGCAGTTATATAGCGTATAAGTTAATGCATACTACTTATCTTAGCCCTTGCCTATGTTAGGCAAATAACTGCATGGCTCTTCCATGTGTGAGCACTTAGATGACAGATATAAGGAAGGTACAAAACAGTTACATCTTTTGAGCACACACATTATGTGCATATGCATGTGTGCATGTTATACCAATATCCACAAAGCAAAATCTACAGTTACAAAAACTATATTTGATGGACAATCTGTAGGTTCAGCAATATGACTTCTGGCAAGGAGAAGAGTTAAAATGATTTTCTGCATAAAAACTATGTAATACTGTTGTACTTGGGGAGCGACCACATCAATATTTGAAGACTTGTGCTACTGCCCAGAACTCTGCTCTTCCCAGAAGCACAAGGGCCTGCTCCAATCAAACCAATACTGCATGAGGCAAAGGGAAGGTCACAGAACTGGCACAGGAGACACTGGGAGCAGACTGTTCTCATAATATGATGGTCAGCCAGACAAAGCAGAATTTTAAATGGGTTTGGGTTTAATGCATTACTTTCTCTTGGCCAGAAACTCTTTTTCAGTGCTTAAGAGTCCAAGGAATTCTCCACCTGCCAATATTATTCCCTCTTTAGCACAAAAACACGAGTAAATCCTCTACTTGCCATTTTTATTCGTTCCTTACTCCCAGAACGCTGTCCCAGTGAACTGACAACCACAGCTAAAATGGATGGCACTGCAACATTTTACAACATATAATGGAACTGTACTGCCTTTTCTATTTGGGAGAAAATACATCGTAATGTCCACTGGGACTGGGTAAAAGAGATTAGAGGAGCCATTTCTCCAGCCTGATAAAATACCTCAGCAGGCCATGGCAATTAAAAGGCAAATAAAAGTTACATATAGAATTTGTATATCTATTGTACATTATAATCAAAGATTTAATCTTGTTAACAAATCACTAATTATTCCTCATCACTAACATTCTTCTGAAGTAGTAGGTAAGGGATAGGACTTTATTAGGCCATTGAGATGCAAACTGGGGAGCAACAGTTACTTACCACCACCCAGTCATCAATGAATGCAAAATAGGGTGTGTGCTTACCACATACAGGGTTTGTCTTGTCACTGGTCTGGTTCTTTCCAGTTTAAATCTATTTCTTTCAGTAGTATTGTATAGAAACATATGCAAACATGATGCAAAACTTCTTGGGAAAAAGGAGAAAACTGGAAAAACATAAATTTTCTTTTATTTATTTATTATGCTCGCTCTCTCTCTCTCTCTCTCTCTCTGTGTGTGTGTGTGTGTGTGTGTTTGTACACATATGCCCTGGATGTAGCGGTCAGACAGTAACTCTTGGGTGGGATGCTGGTTGTTCTCTTTCTGCTCTATATGAGCTAAAGAATCTAATCAGGGTTGAAGGGCAAGCACCTTTATTCAGGAACAATCGCTCCAGCCTTCCATGTCTCTTTATGTCCCTTTAGGTTCCTTCAGGTCACTTCATGTTCCTAAGGGCTGAGTGTACTCAGAGCATGCGTGGGAAGAACAGAAATCAAACTGAGGAGTTTGAGACAGGGTCTTTCACTAAACCCAGAACTCATCAGTTAAGTAGACTCCTTGGCCAGTACACTACACTCTCAGATTTGCTTCTTGTATCCCCCTCATGCTGGGAATCCAGACACAGAGTACTACACTTTACTGTTACATGGATTCTGGAGAATCCAGTCCAGGCCCTTGTGCTTGTACGGTAGGCATTTCACACATTGAGTCATCTGCCCAGCCCCCAGAAAACATTTTTTGGTTGGTCTCTCAAATATAGATAATAATAAGATAAATCTCTAATTGATAACACTTTTATGGAGAATATCATTAGCACAAGGAATCAAGCAGAGAAGGAAGTTGTAGAGATCAGCAAGCGCTCAGTGTTGTGACTCTATTTAAAATTGTAGCAGTAAATTACTCCTCCTGGAACATCTGACGTTGTACAGCACCTCAGCTCCAAATCAACTGCACTTCTCCAAAGAAATGCCAGGCAGGATATTAGGCATTGACAACCGAACTCTTGCAATGATCCTACAAAGAGAAAGATGCCTCCCTCCCAGGTAGGTGTAGCTCAGCCAAGCTTTGCAAGCTGGACAGGTGGCTCCTACAGCAGCCCCAACCAGTCTGTGATGTTCAGGAATACTGAGCTGCATCAAACTGCACCTGTTCCGACTTCTCATGAGAATCTGAACCAGCTCTAAAGAAAATAGTGGAGCACTTCAACCTGAGCTCTCTGGCTAGTTTCTTGATCACTCACCATCTAGGCTGTCCTTGGACTCTTTGAAGAGGTCTAATCTTAGCTGTGATAGAGAGTCTAGCCCTATCCTTTAGTGTTTATTCTTCCTCAGTCCTAGATAGACAGAAGAGCAGCTGATATTTTATACGCACATTTTCTGAGACCACAAGAGCTCTTCTTTTGAATTGTTGACCCCATAAAGCCCATAAAGCCTTACACATTATAGGCTATAGCCATTGCTCTTGGCTATCCTGTAGAACTTGACAGTAAAAACTCTCTTGATGAAGGCATTGCATACTTGAGTAATAAAATATAGAGAACTCAAGTGGGAACAGACCTAGAAACTTCATCTTTACTGACTAGCTTTCACAGAGCTGGAAGATGCTATGCACAGTATTGGAGCAGAAGAACAATCACCAGTCTCAACTAGATGTGAAAATCCTGACAGCCATAGTAGTGTCTGGCCTTACAAGACATGCATACTAAGTGTTATCAAAATAACCAACCATTTTCACATTGGATTTGATCCCCATTTCATGAGCTGCAACCCATACCTGGTACTGTCAATGAAGCCAAAAAGCTCATGACTAGATAGGCTATATAGGCACTAAGGGAGAATCTACTGTAACTATTTTGCTAAGTGTTCATACTATTAAAATGACTCCTAATAACATATTGTTATACTCAAATATCAGTGCATCTCCTAATCCTCAAGATAAAAGGCTTTCCTTGCAGTAGATAGCAGCTAACACAGAGACCCCCCCCCCATCATGGGGCAACTTGTGAAGAATAGGAGACTATGAAGTGTTCAGGACTACATCCGATGTACATAACATACCCCTACATTCAAGACTCAGATATGTTCACCGAAGAGGGCTTGGAAACATTGTAAGAGCCAAAGGCCAGTTGCATGTATGAGCTCACAGTAGTCATGATAGGATGCACAAGACCTGTGCACACTCAAGCCATCTAAAAATCACAGTATGGAGGAGGGGAAGTGGGTGTGAAATTCCACCAAATAGCCGAGGAGCTACTGATATTTGTTGGCTACTAGAAGAGGAAGAGCCCGTTTCTATTATGTTTGTCATTCTTTGTTCATTCTACTGGTGTTATATCTGGTAGATCTACTACACTTGTCGGCAGGCCCCACAACCAGGAGTAGTTGTAGAAACACAAATTGAACAAAAAGTTATTTCTTTATTTTTAAAAGAAGAGAACTTGAAGTTAGACTCATAGGGAGGTAGAGTGCATCTGCGAGGAGTTGGGAGAAGAGAGCAAATTTGATCAAAATACATTGTATGAAATACTTAGGAGAATTAATAAAAATACCATAAAGCTTCTCTTTAACATCCTGTAGTGTTTAACCACTTTCTACTATGAAATTCTATTGATTTCTCTGTACAGATAACTGATGAAGCTTCTGTCTGGGGTAGGGTATACCTTAACTTCCTCGCTCCCTTCAAGAATTTCCAGGCTCCAACATAAGACTATCTCAAAGTAATTTCTTAAGCTCTCTGTGCTAAAGATAGCTTTTATAGTCTTTCAGAAGAGGTGCAAAATGGAGATGTAATAATATATTTCAGATGCTGGAAGAACTCTCCAAAGTACCTAGCCGAACCTAATCTATGGAAGACATAATGGAATTTCTGATGACAGTGAAAATTTACCAATACCTAAACCAAAGTAGTGACGTTTAGATTGTGTGTGTCTAAGGCATTCACTTAGAATTGCTTAGAATACTCATGCTACATGAGAATGGTTAGTATCTCTGTAATAACCAGGAAGAACCTCCAGAACTGCAACATGAATGCACACCTTGTACTGGAACCCTTCAACCCTTCCAATGAATCCCTCCTCTGAATTGTAAACTTGCTTCCTAGCTTTTATCTTTTTACTACAAGTTTATACATTGTTAATCATAAATTCATTTTATGTGCTTTTGAATTTCATCAAAATAAAAAAGAGCTCCGATTGCTCAAAATCCTCATCAATGTTCGATCTTACTGAGTTTAAGCTCTCAGTGTGTCAGGTTAGAAATGACAGCACACTGTCCTTCTGCTTCTAATTTTCACGCCACTTGACAACAAGGTTCAGCAGCTCTCCAGGATTTATGAGCCATTCTTGTTTCCTTCCTGAGAAGTTCTTTTACTTACTTTTTCTGATGCACAACTTTTGTTTACTTTATTATCTTTTTACACACAAGTAATTCATCCCCTCTCTTCACTTACATTATAAATATTCTCTCTTTGTAGTTTTACTTTCTGCTTTCTGATAGAAGTTTGGAATTCTAATATAATTGAACTTATCCATCTTCATTATGGTTTGGCTGAGCTTTCTTTCTAGTTCCTATTTATGGAACTGTCCTTATTCCAAAGTCACACTCTCCTGAATCATCTATAAAAAGTTTTGAAATATTTTGTCTTTTCTATAAACATTGATAAACCTGCATGGATTGACTTTAGGTAACAATGAACAATAGAAAATTAATTTTACCATGTGTTATGGCAACCCAATAATCGGTGACTTGGATCTAGACAGCCCTCAAGGCCTCTTGCTCTAAATGCTGCACACCAGCAAAGGGCACTGTTCCAACAGCTGTGCAGTCTTTAAGGCCTGATGAACACATGTAGGTCAACAGGGACTGGCCTTTAAAAACTAAACCTGAAAGACAGTCTAGTTTGTAGTCTGGTTTGGTTTGTTCCTATGTATTGTAATGGTAAATACTGGCCCCAAAGATCTGGTTGCCTCAGGGACAAGGAAATCTCCACATACACCAAGTGATGCTATGTAACCTTGCTCCTTAATTGAAAACTATTGGTTAAATAAAGATTCTGACACCCTGTAGCTGGGGAGAAGGGAAGTAGGTAGGGCTTCAGTTGCCAAGCTTAGGGTCTGAAGCAGAAACCACGAGTGGAAGAGAGAGAGATGTAGAGAGGAGAAGATGCCATGGAGTAGGTGAATCGTGGAAACATGGCCATGAAGGCTGGTCAGTTGGAATAGGAATGAACTGGGTGGAACATGGCAAGTGGTATCTCGGGACTATTGACAGGGAAATATATGAAATAGCATAGAGGACTGGTGTCTGCTCAGCTCTGGTGCTATAAGGCTTATTATAATTACAAAGGTTTTATGTCTTTTATTTGGGAACTGAATGATCAAAGGTGTTGAAACTCTCAATTAATATTTAACAGAGCAGTAGTTTCTGTCTAGTTCTGTTTCCTGTTATACCACTGTGCAAGGCGTCAGTCTTGCCATAAGCTCCCTTTAACATGCCTTGCCTGCTCTGACGGACTGACACTCTCTCAAATCATTAACCAGAATAAACCTTTTCTCCCATAAGTTGCTGCAATCCTGTATTTTGTCATAACAACGAGAAAAGTATAAAATGAACTACAGAATTATTAAACTTACTTGCCTTATCAATTTATTTTGGGGTACTTTGCTAGCATACACAAAGCCCTGAATTTGATTACTACCATATAGACATGCAAAGACACACCAAATTTAATCATTATTTCACCAATCCACAATCAAATTTCCATATATTTATAAAATTTTTGTGTTAGATTGTTTGAGACTGGTGATCTCTCTTGTACTAATTACTGTAAATTTGTAGCAGCTTTGATGTACAAATATAGAGAGCCCTGCTTCCACTTCCTTTCCTTAGAAGTGCCATGTTTGTCTCATCTGATTCTGACTGCTTTAGTATACAAATTTGAAAAAGCATGGTACCAAGTACAATAGCTAAGCAACCATCAGTGGTTTGCTCTGAAAAGTCTGTATCTGTTTTTGTTGTTTTACGGAAGAAAACCAATGTCCTTAGAATGTTAGATACTCACTCCTTCCTATTTATTTATATCATTCCTACTCAAACATGACATCAGATAAATAAAAGAGTGTGCCTTCTTCTGTATTTCTTAAGCTTACTGATAGACTTGAGACAGCACCTATTTGGTATAACTGTCTATACCTTGTATGTTTTCCCCCCATTCCTGGGGACTGAGCCTAAGGCCTTTTGATTACCAGGACAGTGCTCTACCACTAGCTGTTCCCACCTGAAATCTTGTTCAGTATGCTCTGTATTAAATCTAAAGAACTATCATTTTTACATGAAAATCCATTCACTTTTTTAAAAAGTTGTTATGAACAACACATAAATGTTTCTAGTAAACCCTTCCTCCCCGATTCTTGACTGTTGAGTTAGGTGAACACCATCTGCAGCTCTTCTACAGACTTGGAAGAAGAATACTTTGTAATTTACTTTCTGCTATCCTGAGTCTTGTAGACGTGTTCCACTGTGATTCTTCTGTATGACTTTCTATCAGGTTCATTATTGTTAGCTATTTGATTACTCTTCAGTTTCCAAATACACAGCATAAGCTTTAATATTTGCATTTTTTATTTTATTTATTTTATTTTTTATTTTGTTAAATTTGCTGCAAATTTCATCTTGGTAATTGGATCAGTGATGAGGCTCAATGGGTAAGGATACTTGTATCTAAGCTTGACAACCCAGGTTCACTCTTTGGGACCCATTTGATGGAAGAATACAAGCTTCCTTAAAGGTGTCCAATGGTTTCTACATAGTGCATGTGAACACATAAATGCACACACAAAGAAATAAGTATATTACATTTTAAAATAGCTGGGCATGGTGGTATAAGCCTTTAATCCTATCCCAAGGAAGGCAAAGGTAGGTGGAAAGTGGATCTCTATGAGATTAAGGCCAGCTTGGTCAACCTAGTGACTTGTAGGTTGGTCCAACTATATAATAGACTTTTCCTCAAAATAAACAAGTGGTCCTCACATGGCATTTGTTAGATAGTATCTACTGTGCACAATTAATAATGTGGCTTGAACTCCAGCTTGAACTCCTTAATGAGAAGTTTAGCCAATTATGAAGAATTCTTATGCAGAAAAGATTCTAGTATTTTACTTATGTTGAAACTAACAATAAGAAAAGAACCTACTGTTAATGGGTAGATATATCATACCACAGCTATCTGAATTAATAGATTATAGACCTTCAAAAAGATCAGCAAAATCATGTCAAAAGTCACATAAAAGCTGAAGTTTAGATTATGGTAAAAAACACTGTGAAGCTGATTCACCACTCACTGCTGCCATTGGTACTTAGTCACTATTGCCATCAGTACTTAGTCACTACTGCCATCAGTGCTTAGTCACTACTGCCATCAGTGCTTAGTCACTACTCTCATCAGTGCTTAGTCACTACTGCCATCAATGCTTAGTCACTACTGCCATCAGTGCTTAGTCACTACTGCCATCAGTGCTTAGTCACTACTCAATTGACAAAATAGTAAGTAGTTCCTTTCTCAGTAGAGCTTCATTATTATAAGTAGGAAACTTGTGTAGTCAGACAGCAGTAAGGACTTTGGAAAGCATAGACTAATAGAAATTATATATGAAATGGGGAAGTAAAGAGGCCACAGGATCAAACAACATGGTATGGATAATCTTGGGGGAAGAGAAATCTAAGTCAAGTCACTAATGAAGTGAAGGAGTGGGTCATGCAGGGATGGGGCCAGGAGAACTGCCAAACTTTCAAATGAGAAGTAAAAGCATCACCATCAAGGATGCAAAGAAAACACACCCTATAGTGGTGATCAAAGCAAAGAAGAATGGCTTGCCAATAAATGAATGAGAGAACAAAGCAACCAATCAGATGGAATGGGAAAGAAACAGATAAATCTGGATAGATTTCCAAGATGCAACCAAGAAGATTTCCTGATGTAATATATGGGTTTTTAAGAGAAATAAGGATTGGCTACAAACTGAAGATAATGAAGAAACAAACAAACAAGAAGAACTGGGCGTCCATTAATGCAGCTGCTTCCTCTGGATTAAACCATTCTCTCCTGGAGGGAGAAGGAAGCCTAGGGATGCTGCAGGGATGCCACTAAGGGAGCCCAGTGATGCAGACCTCACAGGTCACTGTAGTCCACACTGAAGAGGACATATTAGTGGCAAAGCTGGCACTGAGTCACTCATGCTCCTGTAGTCACCCCTACACATACACACACTCAATGCTATAGCAACCCCCAAAACTGCCGATTCACTCACATATCTGGACGTGGTCGGGATCATTTCTTTGTTCTTTTCATGTCTAATATGTGGCGGACACATGTGCTTTTATGTTTTCCCAAGAAAAAAATCATGCAACACCATTGATTGAGACAGACAGAAGCTTAAATAGAACAGGTTTGTAAAGAGAAGAATCAAAAATGTTTATTATTATTGAGTTTTGAGGATGTACAACTTCCAGTTTTCATACTTAAAAAAATAATTTTGCTGTTTCTGTAAAATTTTTTTTTTTTTTGCAAAAACACTGTGATGCCAAACTCCAACTTCTAAAACACACAAACAAAAAAGCCAGTTCAATTACAATTAGTATTAAAGACTCATACCGGCACTGATAACATCTTTACAAAACTGTAGGCCTCTGTCAAACATAATTTTCAAACTAAGGTATAAAACAAGAATTCCAAGAGTCAGAAGTTCTTGTCAGCTGAAGGTACAGAATCAGCTGTGTTTATGAAGAGTCCAGTGTCTCTGAAGTGAAACTTTGCTTAACAGAGTCAATTGATGCTTGTTACCTAGGGCTGAGAAATCAGTTGTAAGAAAGCATTAAAATGATTCCACAGCAGATGGAAGCAGTGGTCCAGAGGGGCCAAGGTTACATCATGTGACGTCAGCCAAGCTTGGCAATGTGTAAGAAATCTCCCACACTACTGGCTTTAGCAGCATGAGAGTTAGATAGTTGGGGGGTGATGTCATAAAGAGCAGCTGAGGGTTGGCACTGTGAGATGCCACTGGTGACGACGCAGATGGTTACACTGGAAACTCCAAGACTGAAGGCTTCATGGTGAGCAGCTGAGGCTTGGCATCATAAGGCATGGTTAGAGCTCATGAAGAGAGGCCAAGTAAAGGTAAAGCCCCAGAGACTCTAGCATATGAGAGGTGGCGAGACGCTGGGACAACTACCAAGAACAGAGCAGCTGTGGAGCCTAGGAGACAAGCTGTGTGTGCTGAGGATGGCAGGGTCTGAGAGGTGGAGATTCCTAAGCCCTTTGGATCCCAGAAGATAGTGAGTAAATCCAACGTGTAGGACACTGAGCTACAGGATTTAATTTACAGTGTTGGAGCTTGATTTTTTCCTTGTTCAGATTGTGACTATACCCTGGGTCTTATATTAAGAAGTTATTTTTTAGTCTATAGAAGCCACACACTAAGTAGCTTTGAATATTTAGAGAGATTTAGGATATTTTAAAGAGACTGAATTTCTACCATGTTTTATTCTGTAATATTGATATAAATATAAGATCCTGAGAACAAACAAGAAAGGAAAGGTCATGGTTTAATGGTAATGTATTAGTGTGTCAAACTGACAAGGAGTCAATTTTCCCAGTTAATATTTTGTCAGCTTGACAGAAGCTAAAGTTGTTTGAGAAGAGAAACTTCAGTGGAGAAAATGCCTGCATCACATTGCCTGTAGACAAATCTCTACGGAATTTTCTTTAGCAATAATTGATATGAGAGGGCCCATATCACTGGGAATAGTGCCACCCCTGGGCAAGGGCCCTAGGTTGTGTAAGAAAGCAGGCTGAGCAAACCATGGGGAGCAAGCCAGGAAGCAGCATTCCTTTGAATCTCTGTTTCAGCTGCTGCATTTTCTCCCTGCCTTGAATTTCTGCTCTGACTTACCATAATAATGAACTGTGATCTAAAATCTAAACAATCCTTTCCTCCCTAGGTGCTTTTAGTCATGGCGTTTATAAGCATAATAGAAACCCTAATTCATATACAATGTGTCTATAATAAAATCTATTCATAAATTTCTTAGAGATTTAAAGGAGATTAT